>NC_081827.1:134794344-135111844 GCF_030867095.1 Alligator mississippiensis | reverse complement strand
CATTCCTGACAAGTCAGCCTTAAATATTACAGTTATCTCTCAGTTACCAGAGATTCAGCCAGTTATTACATTTAGGGGAAAAATAGCTTCAATTACAGTCAGCTAAACATTCAAACCACCCCAATTTATCATCTTTCTCTGTCACAGAAAAAACAAGATTCTTTGTAACAACTCTATCAAGTAGCACTTATTCTATAAAATGACTATTAAAACCCAACATCAGGATTGAAAATTGAAGCACTAGAAAAAAAATGACACTGTTCACAGACTGGTTAAATATCAGGCAGAGATTCATTTGCTGTAATCATTTTAAGCTTTCCTAAGCAGGTAAACAGAAAAAAAAATTACAGTGCTGTGTGTGCGCACGTGTGGGTAGATTATTATGGAAACACATAGACTGTACTCCAGCAGCCTTTCAAAAGCTCTCATAAAAACATACCCATCCTGATACAAATTCTACTCACACATCTTTTATTTAAAATGGCTGAAACATAACAAACAATAACATATTCATTCCGGACAAGTAGAATTTGTGGAAGACTGACTTGATCCTTCTTTCAATCTATATAATTTTACACCAATATCCAGTAGGGCTGTGCAAAATGGCAGTGTTTAGATTCAGTTTTGGATTTGGCCATTTTGCAGGACAGTGATTCGTTTCAGTGTTTTGGATCACTGTCCTGTTTCATTTTGGCCAAATGTTTTGAAGATTCGGCTCTCCTCTGAATGTCTCGAATGGGCTGCAAGCTTCACACAGCCCTACTGCCCAGCTGGGCGGAGCTTGGGGCTGGGGGTTGCAAGGCCCCAGCAGGGAGCAGGACAGGGCTATGGGAGGCTTGTCTGCGTGACGGCCACTGCCTTCAATGCAGGTGAGGAGACCCTCATGTGGATCTCTGATCCCTGTCATGCCAGGTTTCAGGGCAGGGAAGCAGCAAGCAGCAGGTAGGCAATGTGTCATGGATTGCAAGGTTTTCTGGAAACAGTAGTTCTCTAAAACAGCAATGGAGCTTGCTGCTGAAGTGGAGAGCACTTTCATCCTATTGTTTTTGCCACTAATGCCCATTGCAAGAAGGTAAAAAAGAAATAGAATGCCGATAATGGCAGCAAAAAAATGGTCAATTCTCCCCTCAGCAGCAAACTCCACTTCCCCTCTACAAAACTATGACTTCCACAATGCCTTGTGCAGCATGACACACACTGCCTGTGCCACCTGCTATTTGAAGCTCGAAAGTGCAGGCAGAGGAGTGTGGGATGGGGTTGAGGAAGGAGGCACACCATCCCTGTCCTTCTTTGTTAGGTAGTGCTCAGGTCACATGCCCTGCTCGACCACCCCATGTTAAACTACTGAGACAACATAAAAGACAAGACCACATAAGCAGGATGGCCATAAGACAAAAGATACAAAGGTCAGATTTTAAAAATATTTTCCAGGAAGCAGCAGTAGAATTCGGACACGCTTTGGATATGTGGGACAAAAGACAGGCAAGAGTCAGAGATGGTACCCCACTGGCTAGCCGAAGTGACAGGGAACATAACACTGCTGTCATTAGTAATAACCACCCCCATGCCCCCCCCCCCCCCCCCAAAAAAAAAACCCAACAAAGCTTGTGGAGGGAAGAGGGTTAAGTGGGAATGATTTGGGCCATATTAAGCTTGAATTTTCTGGAAAGAAATTCAGATATGTCAAGACAACTGTCTGTCTGTCTGAAATATGATCAGTCTGTTACAGGAGGCATTCCATTCTTAACACTATTTTTGAACCGCTCCTAGTTTTCCTTAAAAAAACCCCAAACTCCTTTGGGTTTCAAATTTCTCTTTCTTAGTCTAGGCCTAGAGGGGAATTTTTTGAAGAAGTCTGAAGGAAAAAATCAAGCAGGCTGTTTGAGTTATAAGCCAGTGAAATATTATATTTTCTATCTATTTTCTATTGGTGCTCCTAGTAACATAAGATCCTCCTATTTCAAGAATTGAAGCTTGTCATGGATTTAAGTCATCCAAGAGGATTAGGGAAGAGCACAAATATTACATTATTTGGTTTAGAAAGAGTTTTTAAGTTTAATGCCTTACTTCAACATGCATGAGTTGGTGTCTGCAGAGATTCTTTTTCTTCTCAAGGGATTTACAAATAATATAACACAACATTTGTGAGAGCCTTCTGAGACACAAATATGCCACATCCCACAGCTCTGCTGAAGTGATACCAAACTACTGGGCAACTCTGGTAATGGTTTCTCCTGGTATTGGAAGAATTTGGGAAAAAAAAAATGAGGGATTTCAACTAGAAAGACTTTCAAATTCACATCTCCTGGATCCAACGTATGACATTCATCCACCCTCAAGATATCTCAAACTGTTTTCCTTGGGATGTGCACAACTCCAAAGATTTTGTTATGCAGGTGTGCCTTATAAAATGTATTCCAAGATAATTACCATATTTACTCAAATCTAAGTTGACCCTGAATTTCATAGTTTTATATCTGGTAGGATCGGAAGGGACCTGAGCAGGTCATCAAGTTTGACCCCCTGCCATGGGCAGGAAAGAATGCTGGGGTCAAACGACCCCAGCTAGGTGATTATCTAGCCTCCTTTTGAAGATCCCCAGGGTAAGACTGAGCACTTCCTTTGGAAGTTGGTTCCAGATCCTACCCGCCCTGACTGAAGTAGTGCCTCCTGATGTCTAGCCTGAACCTACTCTCAGTCAATTTATGGCCATTATTCCTAGTTACTCCCAGTAGTACTCTGGGGGTCAGGGTCTCTCCCGTTCCCTGCTTGTCCCCCTTGGTAAGTTTATAGACAGCCACCAGATCTCTTCTCAGCCTTCTCTCCTGGAGGCTGAACAGGTTCAGGTCCCTTAGCCTCTCGTCGTAGGGCCTGCCCTGCTGCCCCCTGATCATGAGAGTGGGCCTCCTTTGGACGCTTTCAATGCTGTCCACACCCCTTCTGAAGTGCGACACCCAGAACTGGATGCAGTACTCCAACTGCGGCCTGACCAATGTCACCTAGAGGGGGAGGATCACCTCCTTACACCTGCTCGTGATGCATCTGTGGATGCATGACAAGGTGCGGTTAGCCTTACCGACCGCGTCCTCACAATGGCAGCCCATGTTCATCTTGGAATCGATAATGACTCCCAGATCCTTTTCTGCCTCTGTGCTGATGAGAAGAGAGTTTCCCAGCCTTTAGGTATGCTGCTGGTTCTTCCTCCCTAGTTGCAGTACCTTGCACTTGTTAGTATTGAAACCCATCCTAGTCTCATCCTCCCACCCCTGTAACCCGCCCAGTTCTAGTTGTAGCCTGTCCCTCCCTTCTAGCATGCCCACTTCTCCCCACATCTTAGTGTCATTCGCGAATTTGAACAAGGTGCTTTTCAACCCCTTGTCCAAGTCACTGATGAAGATGTTAAACAGTGCGGGCCCAAAGACAGAGCCCTGAGGATCCCCACTACCCACAACCCTCCAGGTCGAAAATGACCTGAACACCACCACACTCTGGGTGTGGTCCTCCAGCCAATTTGCGACCCATTTGACTGTGTAGGCATCGACACCACAGTCGCCTAATTTTTTAATGAGAACAGGGTGAGAGATGGTGTTGAAGGTCTTCCTAAAGTCCAGACTACATGCACCGCGACACCTGCATCCAAGGATTTTGTGACCCGGTCATAGAAGGCAACCAGGTTGGTCTGACAGGACCTGCCTCTAATGATCCCATGTTGGTTGCCCCTAAGCATGATCTCCCCTGCTGATCCCTCGCAGATGTGCTCCTGGATAATTCTCTCAAAGAGCTTCCCCGGGACCGAGGTAAGACTAACGGGCCTATAGTTTCCTGGGTCCTCCTTCCTCCCTTCTTTGAAAATGGGGACATTGGCCCTTTTCCAGTCCTCTGGCACCTCGCAAGAGCACCACGAGTGCTCGTAAAGCTGTGCTGGGGTTCCACAATGATCTCTACCAATTCCCTCAGCACACTGGGGTGGAGACCATTTCGACTTGCTGATTTGAATACGCCCAGTCCCACCAGAAGTTCCCCGACTAGGTCCTTACTGACCCTAGGCCTGGCTGTGCCTCTCCTGGGTCTGTCCAGAATCCAGCAAGGGGGGGTGGGGAGGAGACAGCATGTCCTGGTCCCTGCTCAGAAAAATGGAGGCAAAGAATTTGTTAAAGAGGTCAGCTTTATCATCTGGTGTGACCACCAGATTTCCAAGCGTGTCCTGCTGAGGCCCCACATTACCCAGTGCCTTCTTTTTACTCCATATGTATTTAAAAAAGGACTTGTTATCTTTGGTCCAGGTCACTAGTCTCAGTTCTGTCTCCACCTTAACCTCCCCAACAGCCCCACTACAGTCTGAAGCAATGGAGGTATAATCCTCCTTGGTGACGGCCCCTCCCTTCCATTGGGTGTATGCCTCCTTTTTAGCTTTCAGATATTCCTGAATGCTTTTGGTGAGCCATGGGGGCTTTTGAGCACTCTTGCCCCCTTTGATTCGCATTTGGACTGTCACCCTTTTGGCTTGGAGGATCGTCTCCTTAAGGAATACCACTCATCTTGGACTCCCAGCTCCCCTCCCCTCCGGGACCTCAGTGCCTCCCTGACTAACCTCGTTAACACATTGAAATCAGCCCTCCTGAAGTCCAGGGCTGCTGTGTTGCTGCAGGCCTTTGATACCCTGTGCTGGATGGTGAATTCCAGTAGGTGATGATCATTATCGCCCATGTGGTTGAGAACCTGCAGTCCCCTCACAAGATCACTGCCTGTGGCCAGGACCAGGTCCAGCAAGGCACGTCCCTTGGTGGGACTGTACAATTCCTGGGCTAGATGGAGGTCCTGTATTTCAGCTAGGAATCCACGTGAATGGTCAGACCTGGCTGACTGCTCTTCCCAACAGATGTCTGGGTAGTTTAGGTCACCCATGGATGACCACGTCCCTTGACTTAACTGCCTCCGCGAGCTGACCTGAGAATTCCCAGTCCACCTCTTCCCCCTGGTTGGGTGGTCTATAGTAGACACCCACCATTAACTCCCTTCCCCCCCCCCCCCAACTCCCCTGTATGCTAACCCAGAGCACTTCAGTCTGCTCCTCCTCTGACCCAGTGCTCTTTGACGTAGCGTGCCACAACCCCACCTTTCCATTTAAGAAAGTAGTCTTAAACAATTACAATCCATATATGGAAAATTTACATTTTAAAAATAATTTTCCAGGTATAGGACCTAATTATTGGAGCAACTAAGATGGCTACCTGTGCAACTATATTTTGTCCTGGGATAAATGTGACTTGTTTGCTGCTTCAAGACCCATGACTCACAATTCCATCCATTAACATAAGAGTGAAAATATTTAAAACACCACCACCAAAGCCACCTGTTGAGGAACAATATAATCTTAACCCTCTTAAAGGATTTCTGCTTGCACTGCCAACTGCCTCTCTCCACTGACAATATCATATTGTTCCATATTATGAAAGACTACATTGTAAAGGGAAAGTGGACTTCCTGTCACAGGGATAGTTTGACTAAAAATTATTTGTGTAGCTAGTAGTGATTTGAATCCCCAATCTAGATTCTACTTCAGGAATCCCTTGCAATTCAGGATGATTGTCTTGCATGAACGTTTTAATCTATGGGTCCAAAAACAGCTGGCGAGGCTGATCTGGGAATGACAGACTCTCCTGCCACTTGGGCATGTGTTTCTATGCAGAGTGGGAGGCTTTGGGTTCTTGGTTTGGTTCATGACATACTGTTTCTGCTACTCTTGCTTTTCCATCTCGTGTTGTTGTCATGAGATTTCGAAGGACTGAGGTCCTTGTAGCAGACTCTTCTTCCATTTGGGGCAGTCCTGGTCAATAGTCTCTCAAATGCTGATGTCAATGTTACATTTTTTCAAGATAGCCTTGAGGACATCTTTGAAGTACTTTGTCATCCTCTTGAGCATATGCCTTGACTGAGTTGGCACATATGAGTTGGCACATATGACTTGACACATACTTTGGCAGCCTGGAGTCAAGCATCCACATGATGTGGCTGGCTGAGCAAAGTTGATGTTAGATGATCGTTGCCTTTATACTCATGGTGTTTGCCTGTGAGAGGATTCTAATGTTGGTGTGCCCATTTTCCTACTGCATTTGAAGGATTTTCTGCAGGCAGTGTTGATGGTACTTCCCCAGTGATTTGAGGTGTCTCTTGTACATTGTCCATATCTGAGCTCCATACAGTAAGGTATGGGTCACAACTGCTTGATGAACCATGAACATGATTTCACACCTGATGCCATCATCTTCAAATATCCAATTCCTCAGGTATCCAAAGGCTGCACTTGCACATTTGAGGTGATGTTAGAGGTTAGTCAATGTCAGCCTTCTGCGAGTGATGACTTCTTAGGTACAGGCAATACTTAATGTTCACCAGAGTCTCACCATAAATCTGAATTACCAGACTGGGGACTGCTCATTAAGAGCTTGCTGATGAAGGACTTCAGTCTTCTGAATGTTAAACGTTAGTGCCATTTTCTCACATGCCTTGGTAAAGATACTGACGATTGCCTGAAGGTCTGTTTGGGAGTGGGCACACACTGCAGCAGCATCAGTGTACTGTAGCTTGATGATTGAGGTTGGGGTGGTCTTGGTTTTGGCTTAGAGTCAGCTGAGATTAAACAGTTTACCATCCATTTGGTTGTTTAACTCCACTCTGACTGGAAGCTTGTTGGTGGTCAGACATAGCATTGTGGGAAGAAATATCAAGAAGAGTGTTGGAGCAATGATGCAGCCTTGCTTAACTCCCCAAAGGGATCTGTGACAGATCTGTTACTAAGACCCACCACTCACATACTGTCATAGAGCAGGGAAAGAATGGTGCTGAATTTCAGTGGGCATCCTTACTTCAGAAGGATCCTCTATGGTGCTTCTTGGTTGACAGAGCTGAAGGCTTTCACAAGGTCAAAAAAGGAAAGGTTTACGTTGTTCCTGGCATTTTTCCTACAGGTGACAAGCAGTGAAGCTCATGTTGGTTGTTTCCCTAAACCCACACAGATTCTGGGAGGAGATCTTCAAGCAAGTGGAAAGATAAGGTTCAGGATGATTTTTGGAATGATCTTTCCTGTGACAGAGAGCAAGGTAATCCCTTTGTAACTTCCACAGTCAGACTTGTCTCCTTTCTTGAAAATTGTCAAGATAATGGTGTCCCTGAGGTCACCTGGGATTTCTTCATCCCAGTTGCTTAGGATAAGGGCATGGAGCAGTGATGTAAGCTTCTCTTTCCCCCCCTCCCCGCTTGAAGATTTTGGAAGGGATTTTATCTGCTTCAGATGCCTTGTTCTTCACTTGCTTGATGGTTTTCCTCACCTTGTTAAGGGCTGGAGAGATTCTGACATTGTCTCTGACTGGGAGTTGTGGGGCTGGAGTTGGGAGCACTGTCATCAACAACATAGTCTCAATTGAAAAAGCATTTAAAATGCTCCTTTCAATGGGCATTGATGGATCCTTCCCTTTATCAGGTCTCCTCCATCCTTACGTCTCAAGGGGGTTGGGTCCTCAAGTGCTCAAACCCTAGATATCTTTGGTGGCTGAGGCAGGGCACTAGATGTGTCTGCCACTTTAAGGGAGCCAGCTAGGTTGTGGAAACCCTGACAGGTGAGGCTGACCCCATTAGGAGAGTCAGCAGAGGAAGAAGCTGGCAGGTGGGGCAAATCAGGAGACCTCATGTGACTGCTGAAGGGGTTGGCTGAGCCTGGGCTTAGTCAGGGCACAAGCGCAGGCTGAATGCTGTAAGAGGGCTGACAAAACAGAGGAGCAGAGAGGACAGCACTTGTGGGAGGAGAACACAGCTCCAGAAGACCATCTATACCATTGGAGGACAGGATAGGAACTACTGGGGAGGGGGAGGTTCCTAGGGACCCAGAGTGCAGGCCCTCAGCTCAGCCAAGGTTGTGATGAAGGAGGGACCAGCCGATCAGGGCCCCAAGGAAAGCCTAAGAGACCCAGAGGCACAGTATAGGTGAGATGAAGGATCAGTGGCTTTAGAAGAACTAGGCCAAGAGCTTGGCTAGGGCAGCAGACCATGGAGGTAGATTTAGTGGGCCATGAAGGCTAGGGCCAGGGCACAGAAGGTGCAGTGCCCAGCCAGAATGTACTTGAGGGAGGGAGAGAAGAGCATGGTGGGGTTGTAAGTCTACCAGTGAGTAATTGGAAGGGGCTCAGAAGGAAAGAGGGCAGATGGTCATGTGTACTGGCGTTAGAAACCTTGACTGGCCTAGCAGGGGCCAGGGCTCAGAAAAGGGCTGAAGGGAGAAGGCCCACCAAAAGGGGTGGCCAGTGCCACAGAGGGCCTGGCACCCCGACTGGGCCGTTAACAGGGCCAGGGCATCAGGAAGGCCAAAAGTTCCCAATGTTGTGGGACCAATGCAGAGACATGGAGGCCTGGGTCATTGGAGCCTGCATGATGGTCACTTGGGAAGTCGCCTGAAGAGTCACCTGGCTGGGAAATTGGCTCTGTGGTTGGACCCAGAGGGTAGTAATTGACAGAAGTCAATCATCATGGTGCCCTGTGACCAGTGGGGTCCCCCAAGGCTCTGTCCTTGGACCCATATTATTCAACATCTTCATTAATGATGTGGACACTGGAGTCAGAAGCGGACTGGCCAAGTTCACCGATGACACCAAACTTTGGGGCAAAGCATCCACACCAAAAGACAGGAGGGCGATCCAGGCTGACCTGGACAGGCTCAGCAAATGGGCAGATGAGAACCTGATGGTGTTTAACACTGAAAAATGCGTGGTTCTCCACCTTGGGAGGAAAACCTACAGCATCCTTATAGGCTCAGCAGTGCTATGCTGGCTAGCACTAGGGAAGAAAGACTTGGGGGTCATCATTGACCACAAGATGAACATGAGCCTGCAATGTGATGCTGTGGCTAGTAAAGCGACCAAAACACTGGTTTGCATCCATAGATGCTTCTCAAGCAAGTCACGAGACGTCATTCTCCCCTTGTACTCAGCCTTGGTGAGGCCACAGCTGGAGTACTATGTCCAGTTTTGGGCTCCACAATTCAAAAAGGATGTGGAGAAGCTTGAGAGAGTCCAGAGAAGAGCCATGCACATGATCAGAGGTCAGGAAAACAAACCTTACAACAACAGGCTGAGAGCCCTGGGGCTCTTTAGCCTGGAAAAGTGCAGGCTCAGGGGTTGTCTGATGGCCACCTATAAGTTTATCAGGGATGACCATCAGTATCTGGGGGAATGTTTGTTCACCAGAGCGCCCCAAGGGATGACAAGGTCGAACAGCTATAAACTATTGCAAGACCGTTTCAGTCTGGACATAAGGAAGAATTTCTTTACTGTCCAAGCCCCCAAGGTCTGAAATAGCCTGCCATCAGAGGTGGTTCAAGCACCTACACTGAACACCTTCAAGAGTAAATTGGATGCTTATCGTGCTGGGATCCTATGACCCCAGCTGACTTCCTGCCCTTTGGGAGGGGGGCTGGACTCGATGATCTTCCGAGGTCCCTTCGAGCCCTGTCTATGAAATCTATGAGTGGGGCTGAGGAGAACGGGCCCAAGAGAAGATATGGACTGGTAAGAGCACAGGGCAGAGCTAGGGTTTGAGAGTTCCACTTTAAAAGGAGAAAGGTACACCTTCAAGGGAGGCCTAGGGAAATAAAAGGAGATCAAGGTGGCCTGATAGGATGGTCCTGGGTGTGACAAAAAACTGCCCTCTGCTGGGGTTGGTTGGTGTGGTAGGATTGCCTGTGGCAGGTCAGCCCCCAGGAAATGTTACACCTGTGCCTTCCCAGTGAAAGGCAAGAATGGGGCACTGAAAAGCCTCAGCTTGCACTGCCTTGTGGGTTATCCTGTGGATGGAAAAAGCTAAGGGAGCATACCCTGAAAGAAAAGCAAGGGGCCAGGGAGAGAGATTCTGGGCCCATGGGTGTCTGGTGCCTCTTAAGCTGAGGGAGGGGGGGCATGTGCCCCCCCTGACACCAGTCAGTGACTGGGGAGGGTCCCCTGGCAGCCAGTCCCACTGACCGGGGAGGGGGTCCCTTGTAGTTGATCTCACTGACCGTAAAAATGGCTGTGCTGCTTCCAGAACTCCAGCGGCCACTTCTGGTAGTGGCATGGCCACTTTTGTTGGCTTCCCCACTCCCTGGCCAGTGCTCGCAGGGGGGGGGGGGGGGGCGGCACTGGTGCTTCTGCCTGCCCCCCTGCCCACTGGCTAAACAGGGAGTGTGGCCTGACACGGGGTGCACTGGCACTCTCAGTGGGTGCACATGCACCCCTATGTGTCGCCCCTGTCTGGCCCAAGAGTGCCCAGAGTCCCGAAAGATGAGTAGAGAAAGGCCTGAGCAAACTACAGCCAGGCCTGGAGAAGGGCCTGAGTACACCAGAGCCAGATCAAGGGCAGTGGATATAGGCCTGAGCACACCAGAGCCAGGCCACTGTGAAGTGGAGAGGGCCTGAGCAGGCAAAGCCAGGGTGCTATGAATGGAGAGGGCCTGAGCAGGCAGAGCCAGGCCGCTCTGAGTAAAGAGGGCCTGAGTAAGTAGAACCAGGCCAGTGAGAAGGGAGGAAGGTTTGCAGATAACTGAGAATGGAATAGAGGGGCCAAAGTTAAAGAGCAGAAGATGACCTGAGCAAGGAGGAGGCCTGGTAGGGGCCAGAACCAGCCAAGACAGCGGAGGAACCGAGATGTGATAGGGTTAGACTCAGCTAAGACAGTAGAACATACCGGATGTGACATACCTGACATGACAAGAGAGTAACTGAGCATAACAACTAAGTGTGGCCCAATTGGGGCATGAGCTGGAATGCAGCCCAGCTCAGGGATGGTATGGGATTGACATGAACCAGACGTGACTGTTGTAATGCCATCTGCAAGGCATGGGACACGGTTTAGTGGAGGTTGGAGCCATGTGTGATTGCCCATAAGGCTGGGACCATAAGAACAGTGCACACCACTAAGATCGGGGTAGCCTCCCACAGTCTATGTACTGAGACAATAAACCATGACAGGCAAGTGTGGGGTGGACGGTTCCAAACAGGGTTGTGGCGAATTTTTTTTGTGGATTCTCTGGCACTACCCTGTTACAGTGGCACTGAAAAAATGGCATATCATGGATGTCAGTGAGATGTTGAATCTCTTTCATCTTGTCTTCATATTGTGGGTCCTCTTTTTGACCTCTCTTGGCTTGTTAGTGATTCAATTTCTTTTGTTTGGAGTTGGTGTCATTCTGCCAACCACAAAAGGTCAACTGAACTTTCTGTTGACATATTCTTGGATCTCCCAATTATTCTCATCAAACCAGTCCTGGTATTTCCTGGTAGATAATCCAAGGGTCTCTTAGATGCACTGATGACAGCTGACTTGAAGGCACCCTAAGCTCTGCTGACATTCTCCCATTGTTGTTGCTTGGAATTCAAAGGTTTTTCTTTTAGGCACTGGTGGAAGAGGTCTCCCAATGGTCCTCAAGCCCTTCAACACTGATCTTCCATCAGCATTGCTTCTGTTGTAGCCATCGTTTGGGAGCTAGTTTGAGTGATATTACAAGCAAATGAATCTGTGATCAGTCCTGTAATCACCAGCTTCTAACATAGCTCGAATAATGCAGACATCTTTGCAATGCCAGACATGAACAATGTCAGTCAACCAAGTGCCAATGTCTGGATCATGAATATTGCCATGATGTATTTTTCTGGTGCAACAGGGTGTTGGAGATGGTAAGTCCATGTTCCACACATTTGGTAAAGAGGAGGATGACACTGGAGTCAACTTCCCCACTCCTTCCTAGCCAATGGACCTGAATCTCTTCGGACTCTGGTGCTGAAATCACCAAAAAGAATATGCCCATCTCCCTCTGGAGCATCAAAAAAGACTTGGTCAAGACTGGCAGAGAATTCTCCCTTTGTTTCTTTGTTGGCATCGAGAGTCAGGACATATATGCTGATAACAATAGCATACTGGCTCCCTGCCAATTTGAGACGGAGTCATGAGAAGGAATTCTGGTTTTCTGTTTAAAGATCCCTAATTTGCTGCTAAAAAGTTCCAAAGTCTCTGATTAAAAACCCCAATATCCATGTTTTTCAGTGATTAAATTTAAATGCCACTATATATATAGGTATCACTTGAATACAATGTTTTATTGCTCTTGCTGGTGCCCCTCACTCCCAACCCACAGCCCACTGGCCCTGCTGGTGCCCTTCACTCCCAACCCATAGACCCCAACCACCCAGCCAGCCCTGCTGGTGCCCCTCACTCTCAACCTGTAACCTCCCAGCCCTGATGATGCCCCTCACCCATAGCACCCCCACACCCACCCAACCCTATTGGTGCCCTTAATTCCTGACCTGTAGCCTCCTGCTGCCCCAGCCCTACTAGAGGGGGACCACCAGCTGCCAGAGTTACAGGACCATCCTGGCTGCTTGCTGCTCCATGGGCTGCCTGCAGCCCCCTGCTGAGCACACGGCAGGCAGTACAACCAGAGTGGAGCTGAGCTGAGCAGAGCTCATGGCGGGTGGGGGCAGTGGGAGGATGCAAGCTGTTTGCTGCAGGGCTTAGAGCTCCCCACCCTGCTGCCCTCTCCCTGGGGGCCTCTACCGCCCAGTGGGCAGGGCCCAGTGTGGGATGGCAGAGCACGGTAGGGAAGCTTAGTGCAGCTTTCACCAGAAGCCCTGAGCCAGCCACACTACCAGGGTAAGGATCTCCCTGCCCACCTGGAAGCAGCAATGGGAGGGGCAGGAGGCCCAACTCTACACCACCACTGTCCCTGCTGCTGCTGAGTGGGCAAGGGGTGTCTTGCCATGGCAGCACAACTGGTATGGGGCTCCTGGTGATGGCAGCACTAATCCTCCCTGCCATGCCCTCCCATTCCAGGTCCCATGTACTGGGCTGCCTTCTGGCTTGGCCCTGCAGTTGCTCATTCCTGTTCTGGCCACAGGCACTGCCCCAGCTGGGCAATGCCCCCAGCCACAGCTGCTAATCCTGCCCCAGTCCCTCCCTCACCGTGGCCATCACCACCTCAATCTGCCCCTCCACCTTACCTATGCACCCCCTCTCCCTATGGGAGCTGCTCTCCACTGCTGCCTGGGGCTATATTCCCAGCCACATGAATGTGTGCATGCACACATGTGCACCTGGCACCCCTTGCATCTTGCTCCTTCCAGCCCCAACCAGCCCCTTGCAGAATAGAATTCTGACAACTTGCAAGGGGAAACCCAGAGTTTCCTGCATTTTTCTCCTTTAAAGGATAAAATTTAAATTTTTCTGCAGCAAATGGAAAACCTGGATTCCTGGACATGAGATACTCATTAATTCTGAAAGGGAATGTGCTGAGTTGGTTTATGAATTCATTCTTAAAGGCAAAAGCCAACTCCATGAAATTGGTGCTCTCCTTCCAGTTTACCCCTTCCAGAAGAGGGTTAAATCACCTCCTTCTTTGAGCTGCTCATCTCCTGCTCACCTGATCTTGTTCAGGGGAGTAATGTCAATGTTGTGTCACTTGAGTTCCCAAGCTCCGCTTGCACTGAGGTTCTCTGGGCATTCACTATTAGGATTGTCCATGAGGGTCCTAATGTTCCAGGTCCTGAAATTGATTGCATGTCTTTATTGTGGTCAAAATCAACAAAGGTGATCCCACTAGACAGTTTTCCAGTGAGGAAGATGGTAAACAGGCTATGTTTAGGGTACTTTTTCTAGTCCCCTCTCCATGTACGGTAATCAGAGTGGATCCTTAAGAGAGCTCCTAAGTTGCATTATAAATGCTGGATCACACTTCTGCCTTGTCCAAGTGCTAGATGACCTTCTTGTAACTCCTGCCTTCATACCGGCTAAAGACTTGGAATTTCTAGGCCTCACAATCCTGCTCTGGTCATCACTATCTGGCCACTGAAGGTCTTGAAAAATGTACTAAAGCTGTTTTCATGGAAGATGCCTATGTGTGATGTCTTTTATCATGGAGAAGCCACTGCACATCAGCTTCTACATTGTTCTTGACAGAATGGGACCTTGATCCAATGGCAAGGCGGCCAAGACAATTGGAGATCTCATTCTGCTGTAACCTTCATCTGCCTTTGCAGCTGTTTTGATTCTAGCATCTTCTTCTGCCTGCTCTGCCATTCTCCTTTTCATGTCCTGATTATTGATCTGGTAGAATCTGATCGTGTCCTGACTATAGAATCTGACAGGGCTATGCTGTGAGCACTTCTGCTATGGCAACTGAGGACTTGTAGGCCCAGGGCTGGGAGCTGGGCAGGCTGGAGGGAATGCATTGCCATCTGCTGTCCCCACCACATCCTGGAGGTGCTGCCACTACTTGATCTGCAACTACTTATTTATCAGTTACCCCTGCTTATTTTGCAGCTAATCTTCCCTAAAAGTAATTCCTCTATCTGCCACTGTAGACAGGCTGGGTAGCAGTACAGCTCTGCCACCAGCAGTCATAGTTATAGTCTCACTGCCTTGTACAGTAAGACAATTAAAGTTAAAGTCTCACTGTACAAGGTAGGATACAGAGTAAGTTATAGTACTGCCTGAAAAAAAATTTACAACCTCAACAAGCAAGACAGTATGTTGTAGAAAGGCAGGATTACTAACCTCATTTTATGGGCTGGAACTGATGCAAAGAGATGTGTGATTTTCAAAGTTACCTTAAGATGATGGATGGATGCCCAGCTCCATTTTTCACCTAATTCCCTTAGGTGCTTCAGCAAGTTGTACTCTTAAAGTGACTTGCTCAATATCATATAAGAAACAGCTGTCAACCTTGAAAAAGCTGCAACAACCTGGTTCAACATGGGTTGGGTGGCTTTGGCAGCCCATCAGGAGCAGGGGGGCTTTCTTGACATTTGCTCTGGGATCAGACAGCTAGGCGCTGTACCCAGACTGCCACCACTTCTCCCAGCCCCCTCCTCCCTGGCTGCAGCACACATGCATCTTCTACCTGGAAGGGAGCCACACCCTCTTTGCTGCTGCTTCTCCCTGGATCTCCCAGCTGTGGTGCAACTCCCCCCAAGATAGAACTGCACTACAACTAAGAAGTGGGGGTGGGGGGGAAGCAACTGACAGTGTGGGCACAGGTTCTAATTACCCAGCCTGACCATAGCACAATCCTTGCTGCCTGACCCCCAAAAGCTATTTAACTATGGGCTTGCAGTTATATGGAAGTCACAGGGAAAAAAAAGAGTGCATCAGTACTGCCTATCCATTAGAGGGAAAGCAATCAGCCCTGGTTCTCAGGGAACAGCGAGGTTCCAGTTCAAGAAATGGTCAAACTTCTGCACTAATTCCACTCCGGATTAATCAGCTCATCTATGTGTAACACAGAATGTGTGCCGAAGTCTTTAAATTGGATTTTGCATAGGTGGTCTCTTGCCACAGAGCAAATAGATGTCCAGTGCAATAAAATGGCACTGTTTTACGCTACCTCGTGTTGCAACCACTGATGTGGTACAACAAATGTATGGATGTCTATTTGCTTGACATTTTGCTGTCATACAAATGTTTATGATGGCAAAAGGTCACATCAGGCAATGTCAGAACAGAAAAACTTCTAGATTTTCTACATCTTAAAAAATCTCACAGGTGGGAGCTGATTTAGCTGAAAGTTGGATGACAAGAAAGGGTTTATTTATTTATTTTGGCTGATGCCATTTTTATTTTCCCCCCAGTCCCACTTATGTGGCTTGGCTGCTACTCAATTGCCATTTTGTGCTCTCACTGGTATCCTTACCCTAAACGCAAAATCCCTAACCTAATCCATTTTCTGGGCTACCCTTCCTCCATTAGGTTTTGTTCAGACTAAGCTTGCCAGGCTACCACTGTCTCAAAGCCATGACCACTGGTGAATCATAAACAACCTAGTGTTTGCAGCTTACAGAGAGGGTGATGCCAACCAACACTAGTGCATGGAACACCAGAATACTGACAACTATATGTGCTGGAGAATAAGGGTAGCAGCAAAGCCAACCATATGACAAAAGGTGACAACTACAGAAACAATATACAGAGTGGCAACATGGAGACAAGACAAGTCCAGGAAGATTGAAGACATACCCATAGAATAAAACAAGCCCAACAGAGCCTTGAGGAAGTTGTGGGAAGTGGGGAAGGAGAAAAGTTTGTTTCAAATAGACAGATCCTGGTTCAGAAGGCAGCGCTTAGGAGCTTTACCACCATTTTCGTCGACCTAAACCATGTGCTTAAAACAGTTTAAATTTTGTTTTGTGTATGCCTATGAAAATACAGAGACAAGCAACAAACCTGAAGCTACTGAATGTACTGACAGCATTTGCAGGAAGCTCTTCAAACAAAAACTACCATTGCTGAGGTAACATTAGGCTGCCATTTTCTTGCCAACATATGCAAGATCCTCATGTGGAGTGAAAAAAGCTCAACTATATGATGATTTAACTCTCAAAAAATATTAAATCACAGTTTTGCTTTTTACTGGCTTCTATTCAGCAATGAGGCTTTTTCACAGCATGTGGCCTGTTTTAGGTTGCACTCTGCAACTCTAAAGTAAAATGGCTGTTAGTTCCCCCAAAAGTCTTTTCTGGCATCTCACAAAAACAAGCTGCCATAGTTGTAGACCATAGCAACTTGATTTCTCCTAGCTCTAGCCAGAAGTTTCATGAACCACAATTATATTAGCTGCTGCCATCAAGTCAAAAGTATTTTGAATCTACCTCTGACTTTCAGACTGAATATAATGGTAGAAGCTTGGTTCTATATTTTTATTCATTGTTCAAACTAATGGCCCTGTGTGTGTGGATTCAGAGCAACCACTGAAATAAGCAGGCTCTAAAATAGTTTAAGGTTTCCCTTTCACTAACACTGCCAATTCTTGTTCCTCATAAGTGGGCAGCTGTATGATTATCCATAATACACACACACACACACACACACACACACACACACACACACACACACACACGAGCAGCCCCTGTTTTTCCTTCAAGTGTTGCTCCACTTTTGGCTATAGAAAACTTTGCCATACTGCAGGTAATATGACACAGGCACTCCTTCCAAGGTCAAGTTAGAGTTGCTTTTGGACTTAGATGTAATTCAACATATCAACAAACCTTCTGAAAAAGACTTTTCACATGGGCACATCTAAGACATCTTAACTCATTGTGAAATATATCACTATCAAAATTGCACTTAAATTCTTGGATTGGAAACAGAATTTTGGGAGCAGCATGCTACATAACCTGATTATGCAATGTAAAAAAATATTCAAAGCAACCAGAGTGGTTACCATAAGGGTAGAAACAGACTTTGCCCGATGTGACATTTGTACCATCATAAACATTTGTTGTGCCACATCAGGTAGGGTAAACAGCGCCATTTTATTGCACTGAGCATCTATTTGCTCTGTGGCAAGTGAGCACGGGCAGCTCAGAGCTGCCTGTATTCTCCAACTGCCCCAAACATGGCCTTCAGGGGCTTGTGGGGCCCAATTCAGCACAAGAATTTCCTGGGTGTGCAGGATCAGGCTCAAGGAGCATGTGTCTGACTTTTCCCACTTACAGAGAGACACCCTGAGGAACCTCAGAGCATATCTCTGTAAGCAGGGAAAATCAGGGTTCCCCACTTAGAGACCTGCCCCAGGACCTCACAGGGTACATCTCCATAAGCAGGGAATGCCTGCACAAGTCCCAGCAGGGAGGCATAAGACCTGGGGAATCCCAAACACACCATGCCCTTATGACAGAACCCTTATAGTCTGGTGCCCCCATGCTGGGACCTGCACTGATAGGTACCTTGGTGACACAGGGGTTGATATGGGTCCCAGAGTGAGGTGCTGGGAATGCTTTGGATCCCATTCCACCTTGCACCCCATTTCCAGAATTTATGCCAACCAATGCTTCACATGGAGGCACAGATCGGCATGGATCCCAGCGTGTACATACAGGGTGCCAGGGATTCTGCAGGGCCCACACTGCTGCTCACCTCCATGCTGCTCTGGGCTACGGCCCACACTGACCTGTACCTTCATACAACGCATGGGTCAGCATGGGACCTGGCACAAACCCCAGCAAAGATGTGTGGGGCAGGAAGAAATGAGGGGAATCCACAGGCAAGGGGAACAATTTGCCCAATAAAACAAATCAGTTGTGGTATACAGTTACATCCCTGTAAGTGTAGGGAGAACATGTTGATTTTTTTTTTAAATGCTAAAATATGTAGAGTACTATGCACATTGCTAATGTTTCTAAATGCCAGAAACAGAACACAAAAACAGAGAGCATACTGCAAAGAATTACAATGCTAATTCAACATATTATCAAGGGTTCCTGAATACATTTTAGCACTTCACATAGGTCATACCAAAAAGGGTCTATAAGAAGTTGCGATTTGTAATGTTTTTACTAGACTTTGTGAAGGTCCCTGGTCGCATCTACACAAGACGTTTACTGCACAGTTGATTAATTTTTTCTGCAGTAAATGTCTGTGTCTACACATGCAGTGATATTAGGACAGAGTAAACTAATCAACACAACCTTTAGTACTTGTAAACAAAACGCTATCCTACAGCTGAGTTTTTTACTTGGCAGAAATGCATGTGTAGATGCTGATGGGGCTGGCTGGGGCACAAAGGAGCTTCAGTGCTGGGGCTGCCTGCCAGCTAGCCCCTCACTGAAGCACCCTTGTGCCGCAGCCGGCTGGCCGGCCTCTGCAGCATGTTGAGTCGTGCTGACCCCCCAGGTCCCCTACCAGCCAGGGCTGCTCCTACCCGGCTCAACGTGCTGCGGTCCCTGGTGCACATTCAAATGTGGTGCCCCGGAGCAATAAACTCCGGCACAATATGTGCTGGAGTTTATTGCTGCCCATTAATTGCATATGTAGATGCGTCTCCTGTGAATAGTGTAATATTTGCTAAACTTCAAATTTACCTTAAAACACACCTTTCTAGTAAAAAAAGAGATGATCCCAATTTTTAGTAAGTAGATTATTCCTTGTAACAAAAACGGGAGAATTAATTTTCAGGTCTGCCTAATTGAAAGTACATGGACATGTGCTCTCAATTTAAGATGCACAGGTGCCATTAATGCCATGTAAGAAAATCCTAAGGAAGCAGAAAAAGTTTGGTCCTCACTGGTCCTTTGGAGGTCTAAGTCTTCAGAACCTTTGTACATCAAGGTCCACATGAAGCCACAGCCCCAGTTCACTCAAAAGCTTCTTTTCAAAACTAAGCCTGATAGAGATGCCATATTTCATTGGCATGGGACTGTACAAACTTATACCACTTAAAGATCTAGCACAAAGTTGCAAAAGAAAGCATGCAGATGGTTAAGAAATACAAATCTATATGGACAGTCATCAGTTGCCAATAACTTTTCTTTAACTTTTGATAATGGCATGTATATAGAAAAGTTAGCTAGCAAAGCAATTCTTTAAGAACTGCTTAATTTGAGAATTTAGAATAACTGCTCCTCCAGATTGACAGGCAAAAGGGTAAAGCTACTTTAATATCTTAACTGAGCTGCAAGCAGCAGCAGGAGCAGCATTACAAATCAGGCTGGAACTACTTTTATTTTATTTTTTTATTTATTTTTATGTGTGCTATGAAGCTGTTTGGTCTTGAGCAGAATGTGTTCTATGGGGTCATAAGAAATCTGCATATAATTTATTTAGAAAATCTAAGAATAAAGATGGCTATAGGGGCTGGGGCTGGTGGCAGCGCAGAGCCCATGCCCAATGGGGGCAGCAGCAACATGGAGCTCAGGTGTGCAGCATGTAGGTGTGAGGGAGGTTGGGGGGTGTGGGGACCTCTCCCCAACAGCCCCACCGTGGTGCACAGCCCCAGCAAGTGGTGGCAGCAGCAGTGGTAGCAGCAGCAGGCAGGGGCACTCAGGGTGCTCGTGCCCAGCACAGATGCTGGTGCCCAGTGGGGTGCAGCTCCGGCCACAGCTGCATATCAAAGTGAGGGGCACAGCCTCCACCGGGCTGTCTGTCACCAGCACTCCCCACACTTGCATGGCATGGGAGGGAAGCCCTATGTGCTGGAGCTGTCTGCCTTCCCCACCAAGGCTGCATTGGAGGGAAAGGAAGCCCCAGGCACCTGCGCCTTCCCCTGGGGGGTGGGGAAGGCAGCTGGGCCCAGCACCTGAGGCTTCCCTCCCATACCTGGCAAGTGCGGGGAGCGATGGCGATACACATTGCCTGGTGGAAACTGCACCCCTCGCCATGATGTGCAGCGCTGGCTGAAGCTGTGCCCTTGCTGGGCACCAGCACCTGCACTGGGCATGAGCACCCCAAGTTCCCCTGCCTGCTGCTGCTACTGCTGTTCCATAGGGGGAGTGCAGGGGACAGGCCCCCACATCCCACAAACTCACACCCTGTCCCCACATATACACAACCCCCAATCTACCCCATGACCCACCCACACAGTCACACCCCCTCCTACCCTACCATACACACACCCCGACACCCACCCACCCCTTCACCCACACCCCCAGAATATACAAGATTAAGAATTTATTTTTAAATTATTATCGCAAACACAAATGACAAAAATACTCTTTGTAATAAAATTCAAATGTGTCATAGTAGGTGTTTGACATTTAGTGTATGATTTGGTTTTTTTCTAGTTCTAAGATGGCAACCCCACTTCCCAAAAGGAGTATTTATAGGGGGCAAGGGGAGGGACTTCTGGTGGCAAAGGTCAGGGGTGGGACTCCCTGTCCCAAGATGGAGACCAGGTGGTGAGGCAACTGTCAAGGGATGGGGCTACCCATGTGACTCTTGAAAGCTCACCAAACCTTGTTAAGCAGCACTCTACCCAAAATAATTGCCCACTCTTGCTCTATACTATGTTTACTTGTAAGTCTAAAAAGCTGCTCTATAAAAGGAATCCCCGTGTAATCTATAGGGTAAAGCTCAACCAAAACTTTTTTTTAAGAAATACAACTCTGAAACTTAGGAGGAAATTTTTTGGTTTTTTTAAAGGAACTATGAACCCTAAGTAATCCTGGACAATGATTTTATTGAGATTACTCTGATCCTGATCTATGCAATCATAGGATAAACACAATACCACCATAAACTATCATAAATTAAGTTCTGTGGTAGCCTAAAAATCTGTTAGAACAAAATACTTAATCAAATACTTATTTTTAAATAGAAAAAAGGAAAGGAAGCTAGACAAAATGTGTCAGTGCTGGACTGAAGTTTTAATTTTAGCAATGTTTTTTAAAAGGCCCAACTTTCTGATCTCAGTAAGGATCAGAAACAAGATAAAACAGGTTTATTCCAAACAGAGAAATAAGAAAAAAAAAATTAAGGCTCTAATTTTCTTCTCAAAAAGACTGGTATAACTTGGAGATAAAATAGTTTTACACTTTTTGATCAAGAAATAGGAGAGAGATTTAGGGCTGGATCACCAAAGGCATATAGCTGCTTAGCTTTCTATTGATTTTCATGGCATGTTACATTTATAAATACTTTTGAGGATCTGGGCTTTAGTGCCCAGAGGTATTAGAAAGTGCTATGAAGCAGCAGACCAGGAACTAATTCCTCTTGCTTCTCAAGATG
This sequence comes from Alligator mississippiensis, assembly GCF_030867095.1. Lineage (NCBI taxonomy): Eukaryota > Metazoa > Chordata > Crocodylia > Alligatoridae > Alligator > Alligator mississippiensis. The sequence goes on along the minus strand of NC_081827.1, from coordinate 135,090,334 downwards.
AGACATGCTGGGAATGAAAGCAACAGATGTGGAATGCTACAGGAGGAGGGGGGGAACATTAATTTCATGCTGCGCAACAGCATTAAATGATGCCCTAGGCCAAAGGATGAATAAATGTGGTGACTGGACGCGTCTACCTAAGTAGTGAAATCCTTAGGAGTGAAAGCAGGGAAAACCTGTATAAATTTACATTTTCAACCAGACACTAGATTCATAAAACAACCAAGTTCAAATCTCCCATCTGAAAGAGACTGGCTACTCACAACTACGCACATATGGAGGTAAGGAAAGACTGTTTCTGTATTACTGAAACAGACAAAAAATGGTCAAAAGTGAAGGTTGTGAAAACCTAGTTGTAGGCATGGTAATCAAAACCAGGAAATCAAAAGGTCAGCAAGATTTGTCCCAGCAAGCAGATACTTTGCCTTGCTCATTTCCTGCCTGCTTTTTAAAGAAAAATGTAGCTGAATTTTGCACATTAGTAAAAATGCATTTGAATAGCAGAACTGCAGAACAGAACCACATCCCAAGTAATATGGGGGAGGAGACAGAAACGGTTAATCCAACATTAGCCTTCTGCCTGACTTCAGACTTAACATAACTACCTTTTCTCTATTAACGTTCAAACGATAGTTCCACCAGTCAGAAAATAGAGGGTTAATATTCCCATGAAAACCTGAACACTGCCCCCTTGTGTGTATATATCAAAGTAAACGAAGAAAGCTCCCATTAAAGGAAGTTCTTGCTATAGTTGCTAGATCATGAATACCGAATGCAGGGCCTTTTTTGCTGCTCCAGAAAGTCTTTAAAATGTCTATAAGGTACAGCCTTAAAATAAAATAACAAACCCAACCTGAATCAAAATATGTAGGAAATATTACACTAGATAAAATGTTATAAAGTCCCATTATTTTTATTTTTGTTCCTTTAAAGATGGTAACATCAGACCTCTTTGCAGTGAATGCCTCAAACTTCTTGTCCCCTTTCAGCAAGAACCAGATTGAGGCCATGGACAGGTATTACATTTATGTCAGGAAATACACTCTTTTCCCAATACAAAAAGTGCTGGAAAAAGACACTATGATTCTGCCACAAACTATTACAACCTTTGGTGCAGAGTGAAGCTTCCTAGCACCACATGTAATGCCTATTTAGTTTCCCATAACAAGACAGGGAGCCCTAGGACCCCCAGTGTCTCAGTCTTCCACTCTCCCTCCCCTTGTGCAAGGTGGATGGAAGGAGGAAGGGAATATGACTCCCTGATGGCCTGCCCAGTGGAAAACTATCAAAGACCTGCTGAGACCCTACTGCTGCAGCTGCTTGAACAGTCTTCACTCTCTCTGGGACTGTCCAAGTGGTGGGACCAATTCCTGCTGCCTCTTGAACAGTCCTGGAAAATCCCAAGGTTGTTCAAGTGGTGGTGGGAGTTTCCTCACCCTAACCTTCAGAGCAGTGGAGAGGGCTGGCATGGGTTGGGCTTTTGACTAGCATTAGGGAATTCCCACTACCACTGCAAGAGCCCTGGCAAGAAATGGTAGAAATGTTTTCCTGGAAATTTTCAGTACTGTAATTGAATTTGTCCATACTCTGAGAGACTTCTCCCAGTAAGAGAGATGCTACTATGAGTCACTGCATAGTTATGCTCCACTGGGAAGGAACTGTAACTCTGAGTCACAACTCCTTCTCTTTTTGCCCCTTGCTGTGTCAGAGGAAGATACGGAGAAGAAAGGGAATGTTTCTTTGCCACTCCCTTCCCTTAAATGGGACAGATTTATTCTACTCCTACACTTATTCAACTCCACTGGCTGGAAGAGGAAACAATCAGCACCATAAGGGACAGTTATTATCTTACCCTACATGATTCTACTCTTTTAAACTTCAATAGTTATGCGCATGTGAAATTGTGTACCATAAAATGATAAAAATTAAAAATTTGCCACAACTTTGTTCTTTACTTGATCGTGATACTTGCTAATGGTATATTTTAAATATTAAATTAAGTTGTTAAACCAAACTAAGCTTATTAAAAAGCACAGAAAATCTAATGGTATTCTAGAATCCAGACAAATCTGATCAGGACTTCTTTGATCAGTCTTTTTTCAGTTGAGGATAGCAGTTTTATTTCCAGAGAAATTTGCAGGAACCGTAATTGGCATAGTCAGTTCTGAAGAGATTACAATCAGGTAACAATATTACCAACATGTTGTGTGCTGATCATAAACAAATTGACAAAACAATCTGTGAAAATCTTTTCAGCATTTTATAGTCATTTTCCTCAAGCTATTAATTCTCTTGAACTTTACTACTGCTGTTCTTTAAGTCCTAGAATAAAATCCTTTGTGTAATATATCACATGTATTGTTTATATCATAATTTCTATACCACTCCAACAACCTGCACCATTAACCGACTCAGCTACTGTTTTTTTTTGTTATACAAATTGTCAGATGTCTCTTGGGTTTGCAAGTATTCTGCCACTGGTCAGATTCAATAAGGGTGTAAAACTGATGGGCTGCTATCTACTTACTTCAGGTCACTAGTTGTGTGTCAACTGAAGCAAAAAAACTCCAAGGTCAGTTACAAAGACCAAATATGGTCTTAGTTCAAATTCCTACTATGAATTTATATCCAGTGCTAACAGTGAACCAGGGATATTTAGGATGTTAGAAAAAAAGATGAACTGTTTGAACTGTCATTCAAACTAGCTTCATCTAGGTCTTAATTCAGAAAAGTACTTAAGGCTTTAACTGTGTTCTTAAATACCATGCCATATGAGGAGACTTAAGCAAATGCTTTAATTTAAGCAACTGCTTAAATTTTTTGCTGAACAGATGAAGTCAAGTCCAGTCCAGTCTCAAAGCTGCTGTGACTGTTGGGGCACCTTAGATACTATAACAACCCTCCTCCACTTTGAGGCTAGTTGAGTTGCTTTGCATCATTGGTGATTCTTCAGGCAAAATGACCTGGTAGCGCCCATTTCCCTTCCAGGTACGGATGTCTGTTGGCTCAAAGGGAGCTTATCTGCTCTTTGACAGGTCTTATTTTTAGTCCTGCTGAGTGTCTTACACACCCTCCTCACCCAGGCTAGCCCAGGTTGGGGTGCCAGTTTAGTTGCTGACAACCTGACTGTGGAACAGGCTTTACTGATTTACGTGGTACCAGGTAACATGTCTCACACTTTGCACAGGGTGAAAACCCGGTCCTATCGACTTACATGGGGTCAGAATTTCAGCTACAGTTTTCTCTCTCTCTCTCTCATTACTTATCTGCCCTATGCACAAGCCAAAGTCAAGCATCAGTAGCAGTATGTCTTGTACATTTTAAAAATACTTCCTGAATCTATAATTCTGAATGCTGCTTGGCCTACATGTTCCCAGATATACCTCTTGTCTTTTTTCTTTAAGTGTGAACCAGGATATTGTTCTCTTTTTACAACTGTTAAAAATTGTTAAAAATTCAGTTTTCTTCTATTGCCAGTATGCATTTCACCAACTTCTATTTCAGTCTAAAAGGAACACCATAAACAAAATATCAAGAAACAACAAAACCAGGAAAGGTCAAGGATTCAGTTATTAAAAAGGGAAGTTCAGTTACACTACTTCTGTTTTTATATTCATACTCTTTCCCTGCAGACATGTATCAATATGAAAGCAGCATCCTGGTAAGGCAATTTATAATGATTTCTTGAAGCACTAGCTGATTAGTAGCAGCTGCAGTCTAAGAAATAGGCATGTTAGAATGTCCACACCATTATATCAAGCTCAATCACTGAAGCTGAAGCCTTAACACAAATCTAAAAGTAATAACCTTTTCAATGACACAGAATATAAGAAGCAACTTTAAGAGAATGATTAATGCCAACTCATATACATAACAAAGCAAAGATGTTATGTTACAAAAGAACATGCAACATTTACTGTGTTAGACTTTATTTAAAGGATACAGGGGTTGTTGTCATCAATGCTGCAGTTGTCTAGGATCAGTGGAATTCCATCTAATAGATAAACCTGAATTAAAACAAATTTGCTTATATTAATACAAATCTCAACTCTCTACCGTGGAGACAGAATGCAAAGATACAAGGGCACCTGAACAGTAGTTTTAGTAAAAACATGCAAGACAAGTTTGACTGAAGTGCATGGCAAAACAGGTGCTCTTAGTCATTTATATAATAGGACGTATGTAAAATTAGTGTACAAGTGTATGGCTGTTCTATCTCAAGTATTTTCTTAACAAGAGATGCGATATGGAGTCAGCTGGATGGCTTGTGCCCCAGACACTGAACTAAAAACCCTATGCTCAGACTGTTTTTAAAGATTCATGAACAAATGCATTTATATGGTTAATAAGGTGACATTAATAGGAATTTGTAAAATACTATAAAAACCACACACATGTATATGTATATAGGCCACAGGTACATTTGTTTTGAGTCCCTTTCTGTGCCCACTAAGTAGACTGCACATTTGATACAGCTCCAGTGAAAGAATTTGGTGCTGTTGCACCTCATTGTTATCTTTGGAGGTCCTCAGTTCAATCCACAGTTCATCAGCTAAGAAAAGGTACCTATCACACACAGATACTTATGCATATATACATATGCAAGAGGTTATACATGCATATGTACATCTGCCTACATACATCAATAAGCCAGGCTGATTCTGAAATTACAGTAAATAGAACAGGTATTCTTTTATATTTTAGAACAAGAAGCAACCATTTATTAGATTTATGGCAGTAGAAGTTAGCAGTTTCTAAGGATATTGATTTGCATAGTTCTATAGGTATAAAACCCCTTTTTCTAAATATATCTAGAACTAAAAGCAAAAGCTTTCACACAGGTGTTGCCTGTTGGCTACAAATATGCTTAGAAGTTTGTCCTTAACAAAGGATTGCTTTTATTTTTGTCAAAAGGAAAAAGTAATTATTCCACATACAGAATTCTTTTCTATATACATACACACACACACACACACACACACACACACACACGCACGCACAAATATATGTGGTGGTCCACATTATAGATGCATACACACACACACACACACACACACACACACACACACTATTTTTTATATATATAAGGGATCCATAAAAATAAAGCAATCCTTTGTTAATGATGAATGCTCATTAGGATGAACTTCTAAGTTTATATGTAGCCAACAGGCAACACCTGTGTGAAAGTTTTTGTTTTAGTTCTGGAAACTTGATTTCAAACTGAGACTTGGGGAGGCAAGAAGATCAGAGAGAATTCTAACTTTAGGCTCATAGCCTGGAGATAGGCTCATACTTCTCTAGGCACATCTCTTGTTCAGGGAAAGATATATTTTATGTATTGTGTAAAAAAGCAAATCATGAGTTTACATTTTAGGATAGAACCTAGCAGAAGTGTAACTGCATAATACTTTTTTTTTTAAATGGGAGAATTGTGCAGCAGACATCTGAACAGTATGCTAATAAAATCTGAATCGAGAGATGAATTCAGCAAATTACAAACTACAGCTCTTTTATGAACTTCATAATTGATTCTCAAGATATAACATTTGAAAGCAAAATCAATGGAGGGGGAAAGAAAGAAAGAAAGAGAGAGAGAGAGAGATAATAACTGATATGTCTTATCAAAGTAAACAAAGAAAATTCTGCTAGCTCTTGAAAGCTAATTTCAACCCATCTGTGCTAATATGCATTGATCTACCCATAAGAAAGGTTTTATAATGTTTTAAAATAGGCATTCCTGGCATATTATTTCTTATGTGATTTCCAAAGGTCATACATCAAGTATGAGTTCACACTTCAAAACCTTAAACAAACAGTGGCCTTTAAATAATCCAATTGTTATATGTGCTTGGAAACACTGGCCCTTTGATTTTTCACTCTGTAGACAAATTCTGATCCACCCAGAACATTACCTTCTACTTTTCATTAATTCAGTGTTGACCAGTAAGAATCAATTTAGATCAAGCGCTGTCAACTGAAACAACTCGTGCAGTTTGTTCAGGTCTGATTCAAATGAGGTATTCCATTATCTCATTAAAAATATATTCTGTATCAGTAACAATTAATTAAAATTTTTTCATGCTTTCAAAAATGATGATGGTATTATTAACAATATCCCTTGAAAGTTAATGGGAACAGAAGCAGTAATGCAGTATGGAGGTGCATATTTGTGAAAGACAAGAATTGTTAACTACAAGCCTTGCACATAACCATTTGTGATGAGCTGAGAACATTGAAAATGGTCAGGTAATTAAACCAAATAGTGTTTCTTTCTAGGAATGCCATGTCTCATTCACTTCCTTTAACAGGTTACCCACAAGTTAAAGCACAGTGAGGCTAAGGCTGTAGGCACAAATTACCACTGCAGTACTACATGTGCCCTTATGGCACATACAAAAAGCAAGTATGTATACATTTAGGCTGTTTGTAGCACCACAAAGATGGCAGATGCACCACATACAGTTCCTGTTTCAAACTTTTAACACTGCCTTCTATAGTGCCACATATAACATATGGACAATTGCATGTAGTGTTACAGAGGTGCCTCTGCCACCTCAGTATCCCAGAGTGCTCCATTCTCCCTTCCCTCCTCCAAGATGGGAGGTGGGAATGGAAGAAGGGAGAGCAGCTATCTCCCTGACAGCCTGTTGGGAGCAAGTGTCAGAGCTGCTGCTCTGCTCCTCTACAGTGGTGGCAACAACTGATCAGATGGCTGAGACCACCTGATCAGCTGTTACCACCATATATCTGAAGCAGCATGATCAGCTGTTGCTACAGATAATGCATTTTGCAGTGTTAAAAACAAATATGTCCATATGGCTAAAGTGAGGCAAAAAGATACCCTTAATGAGTATGCAAGCTAAAGCTTACTTTGGCAATATGTCCTGTGAAATACTTTCCAGATCATTCTATCCTTACTTATGGATGACAGAGTTAAATTTGACATTTTAAATGCCTATATCACCAGGAGCACATCTACACATGCATTAATGTGCCTTAATTACTGTGCATCCAATTTAGTTCTTGTCTAATGAAGTATTAAGTAAATATGCATTAACTAGAGTTACTGCACAGTAGCACCGGTGCATGGTTATTTTGTGATGCTTACTCCTCATTAGCCTAATAAACACTGTGCAGTAGACTATTACCATCGTTTTTAACTGCCACACTACTATGCAGTGTTATTAGGGTAACGTGCAGTAAGTGACTCATGTAGACGTGCCAACAGATGCTCAATCCCCAGCCCAAAGTCCAGATCTGGCACCTGATGCCATGTCATCTGGCCTACAGAATTCCCCACAAATCTGCACATTAGTTTGGGTGCAAAGGTGATGGGAGCCCTGATCATGGCATACGGGAGCTAGGCTCCCTGAGCCTAATCCCAGCCAGATGGAGGTGGTGAGGGGCCCCAAGAACCAATCCTGGCCAGTGGGAATGGTGCATAGCCCTGGGGCTCAATCCCAGTACACAAGGGTGGCACAGGGCCCAGTCTGGACTGGCCTCATCCCATTCATTTGGCCCGTGGGGCCCAAACATTGAGCACCACTGGCCTAGATTATGCCCCCTTTTGCCTCCAAGAGTTCAATACAAGTGGAGTCCAAGGCTGGAAAAATGTCAGTTTCTCTCTAATTTTTCTCCTGACATAGCATAATTCCCCTGTAAAACCTCAAATCACAGATCTGCAGAAAACCTGAATATGTGCTTGATCCTCAGTCCCTCTTTGTTGTATTGTGCAGGGATTCAAAAGCTCATGGTCACCCTCAATCCTCTTCTATTAAAGAGGGGTACATGTGCCAAGAGATTTCTCTGAGCAATGAGTGGTAACAAACAAGCCATACATCTTTGCATGGATATCCTGAAACACATGGAGGTGTGGAAATGCCAACCTTCTATTCTTCTGGTTGCATAACATCCTGGAAACAGAAAGTGACTTGAGGGATGGGCCCTATTCTGCACAGATCATAGAAGGAAATATGGGCGGAGAATGAAAGTGGCAAGTCATGAATGGGGACCCAATCTTATCGAATTTTTTCATGTGCCACTACTTGTGCTAGCCTGGATTACAAGGAGGAGGCAGTAAAACTAACCTCCGCTTCTACTGGCTAATGACTAGGAACTGAACTGGGCTACTACAAGGTAAATTCTGAAGAACTAGCATACTTTACAGGGGATTATTCTTGTTTAAAGCAGTGAAATGAAATTGTGCTCCATGTTTAAATTGACATCCTGGTCCTGTGGGAGTTGGTGCAAATTCTATCACTGACCTAAATTAGGTACAGATTTCACTTTTCAACTACATCAAAAAAATAAATGTGAGCTTTATTTGCCTGAAGTATTCACATCAAACAATCTCCCAAATCTTGTGCTCATGACACTGCATAATGATTTTTCAGAATGTTTTCTACAAGCAGCAAAGGATAGTATTTCACATTTGATGGAAAACGCCAGTTTTTGTCAATTAAGTAAATTTACCAAGAATAGAGCATTACATTAGTGCAGTCAAAATAGTGTCATAATCTTAGCCTCTTGTTAAAATACTCAAATAAACTGGTGTAACACTTCTTAAAAACAGAAGTGCACAGCACTAAGTTCTCTTACAAAAATGTATCATATTACTAAACTGACTTTGTGGTATTGTGATGGCATCTTAGGAAGGTCAGCTATAGGTAGAACTGACCACACTGTTAAAGTCCATTACACTTCAAAAATGCTCCCCATACACAAAGGGACTTAAAAACAAAACAGTGTCAATCATTTTTCCCTCTTTGTAGTCAGAGTTTCACAAGCTGTCCATTTCAAATTAGAAGAATTTACTAAACAGAACAATTTCTGCAAGTGTGAAACAAAATATAGCTACATCCATTCAGGATCAATAAATAATAATTAAAAATTTACGAACTGGCAAAATGCCAAAAAAAAATGCCATCTCAACTCAGTTCCTCCTCAAGGAAAGTATGTATTATGTTTTATTTGGATGTGTTGGAACATCCCAGTTATAAGGAGAAAGCTGGGGGGGGGGGTTGTTTTTTTCTGTTTGTTTGTTTTTACAAAGAATCAGACTGAATATCTTTTTTTTTTTTTTTTTTAAGTCTAAAAGTTACACATCAGAAGTCAAATCCACTGTTTTCAGGTGATGTGTAATTTCACATCAACACAGCTGCTCCCAACAAATTCCTTTCCTTCCCTTATGTTGACTGGGGCAGAAGCATGTAGGGATTTTGTGCGATTAATGTGAAAGCTGGAATTGTTTTTTGGCATGAAACTGGAACTACTTACTCACAATTGATTCTGCAGTGGACAAAAAGGGTCCAGATAATGTTGCAATTTACTTCATCCAGAACGGTTACAGAATCAGAAGCAGAAATGGCACCTTCAGTGGAAGAACTACAGAGTGTGTGACTTTTGTTTCAAGTACTTAGTACCAACCTACCACTTAACAGAACTTAGACTTCAGAAGTCAGACTACCTTCAGAAAATACCTTTTCACAAAAAGAGATGATTCCAAACAAAACAGATCCTCCATAGACCACTAAATATGGAAGAGAATTTGCCAGCCCCAAAACAAAAGCCAATATACCTGGCAAAATCCTTACCAAATAAGAAGGGTGACAGGGAACAGAGGAAAGGAGATTCCCTTGGGGAGCTGACAAGAACCAAATAAATTTCTCTCTTGATCACTGGAGGGGAGGGGAAAAAATAATCGAGGGAGGAAAATGAATATCAGATAATATTATAAAGAGAAAGCTCTCTGTGGTCTACCATACCATGGATTTGGTTACCACTCTTCAACGATTGCTAATTTTGTCTCAAATCTGATAGCTTTTGATCTACCAGACCACCTCTCAAGCCATACTTACAAGGATACACTCCTAAGATAAAATATTGAATTTAGATAAGCCACTGTGCTCTAATTTTAGTGGTACACAAGGTGTTCAGAAGACCCAGAATACATGCCCACTAAGTCAGGGCCATATATTGGTTTCTCTGCAAGGAAGGTGGGGCTTCAATAATTTGTTTTCTCTGGTTTATTCATTGTTTTTGGAAGACATGCGAAGAATTTGAAATGCAAAAGAACATTTTTATCCCTTACCGTTAACCAAAAAAATCCCCGAGTCTACCCTAGAACATAGATACTTTGGCTTTGAATAAAGGCAGTGCCAAAAGTCTATTAGAGATCTCAACATCCTGCAAGTCTGATGAAATAAGTGTAGACAGAGGCCCTTTTCTTTAGGATGTGTAGTGGAACAGATAAGCCAGCCTGCTGATATGTTGCATTGCCAACATTTGTGGACAGATTTGGGCCTGAAGAAATTTTTTCATACCCATTTCACAAATGCTGTGCCAAAAAGAAAGTTACATTCTTTATCCTTTCTTCATTGTTGAAGTTAAGTATTGCAGTGACCAACTACTTTAGAATCCAAGATTTGAAATGCCTGGGGAAATTTTCACTTATGTTAAATCTCAAGATTCTTTCCCCCCCCCACACACACACTGGGTATTTGTTTTAGACAGACATTTGCTCAATGCCAATTCCCCTATAAGAGGTGACTGTTCTCTCCTGTTTAAGGAGGAACCCTGGGATGGAATAGTGACTCCTTTGGGAAAGCAAACTGATCGCCAGGTCAGAGCTGACTTAAAACTTCCAAAACTACTTCTCCAAAGGGTGAAGCTTTAGACCCCATAGAGGGAATACAAAGTAAAACAGAGATCTATTGGGCAGCTAAGATCAAAACAAAGTATCATCATTATCAGTCATCACTTGATATGAAGATGACAGTCTTCCAGTAAATAGGGCGAGTCAGATGACAGAGACTGATCAGAGATCTACGTGTCTGACTGTGGCCATGGCAAACAGTTCTAGAAGAAAGGAGTAGATCCTGGTGATGTTAAGTAATGGCTCTTTCCCTTTGCCTCTCTTATCTATTTGCCTCCACAGCAAGGCACATTTACTTAAAATGATCAATGCCTTTTCATACATTGACACCACTGGGGAAGATTCAATGCTTCAGTCTCCCAAGTATTGATGTTAATACCACATTTCTTCAAAGCAGCTTTCAAGGTGTCCTTGAATCTCTTCTTTTGCCCACCTCTAGAACAGTGACTGTCAGAGAATTGGGAGTAGGATCTGTTTCAGGAACTGGTTACCAGGAATTCTTATGATGTCCTGTCCAACGGAAGTGTTGCTACATAAACCAATGACTTCAATGTTGGTGGTGTCTGCTTAAGGCACAACGCTAGTGTTTGCTCTTTTGTCCTTCTAACTGATATAGAGGATTTTCCTAAGAAGTGACTTGGAGTTCGTCAACTGAGTGGGCGTACATAACACAATCATCTGCTGTAACAGAGAACTCCTGCCCTGTTGCTAGAAGGGCTTGATGAAGGTAACAAACCAAGAGTTAAGGAATCAGAACTTGTGGCAAGGGTGATATCTTTTATTAGACCAACTAAATATTTGCAAAAAAAATTCTTTATTTGCAAGCTTTTAGGCGCAGGCACCCTTCTTCAGGCACAGGAGAAAGCAAAGATTGTAAAAGTGCTCCTAGGTAGAAATGAAAATTCATATTTCATAGGAGAGTTGAAGGTATGGTAAAATCTTCTGTTTGGAACAGTTCATTTTATGCAGATTAGGCGCGGAGAAAAGATGGAACAGTCTTTTTACCTCTTACTTCTCTCCGAGCCTAATCTGCATAAAATGAACTGTTCCAAACAGGAGATTTTATCACACCTTCAGCTCTCCCATAAAATATGAATTTTCATTTCTACCTAGGAGAACTTTTACAATCTTTCTTCTCTCCTGTACAGGTCGAACAGGGAGGATGCATACAGGAGGATGGCGTTATGAAGTGTGAAGTAGTCTTACACCCCAACCTCATGAATGTTCAACTCAGTTTTGAGGCAAGAAGGGGGCTGTTGTAATCGGACAGACAGGCTGCTAAGAGAAGGTGAGGAAATCGGGCAGTTGTTAATCCTGAAGATGTACTGGTGGGCGCTAATGGGAGCGGTCCATGAACTCCCCAACAGGGGCCATCTAGGGGCAGATAAAACAAGAGAACCATTGCTGAATCATTTTTTTTGGCTGGAGATATGTCATGAGGTATACCATTTCTGTAACTTATGTCCTGACTGTGACACGGTAGGCACTGAGAGGCCCCTGATGGCCTGCCTAATACTGACATTCCTTATGGAGGAACCCTTCAAACAAGTAGCCATAGTACAGTAAGCCAATCAGAAAAGAGTGAGGCAAGGCATCAAAACATATCGGTGTTAGTGGATTATGTCGCTTAATACCTGAAGGCCATTCCTCTGAAGACAGTAACAGTTCAGAAAATTGTTGATGCATTGATAAAGATCTCCCCCTAGGTGGGACTGCCTAAAGAGCTACTATCAGATCAAGGCAGCAATTTTTTGTTGAATTCCCCCCGTCCCATCTTAATTTTCTGGTACCACAGTCATCCAGTAAACAGCAGTCCTAATGTGCTTGGGCTTCTGCTCTCAAACAGTGTATTGAAGATCAGTAATTAAAGTGTTGGTTACCTTGGATTTGGAACGTAACCAGTTGGTGTTAAAGATTTCTGTCTGTGCAATACTGGATGCTGACTCCTGATGGAAGTCTAACTGCAATGAGATGCGAAATAGCTGAAATATAGATCGAAAGAGTGTTGGTGCAATCACACATTTGCTTAACTCCAGTTCTAAAAGTGAAAGGGTCCATTTCCAAGCCTCTTATTAGGATGGTTGCTGCCATGTCCTCCATGAAGAAGTCTAACAATGGTAAAAAATGTTGGTGGACATCCAAATCTCAAACTCTTCCATAGGTCCTCTCCATCGATTAAAAGGCCTTAACCAGACCAAAGAAGGCAATGTAAAGACACTGGTGTTGCTTGTGGAACTTCTTCATACATCTAGCAACCAAGATCATATCTATAGCACTTCTGAGTGGCCTGAAACCACCTTGAGATGCAGGTAGAATTTCCTCAGCAAAGAGAGTGAGTCTATTGAGGAGAATATGGGTGAGGATCTTCCCAGCTATGGACAAGAGTGCAATACCATGATTATTGATACAGTCAGCTCTCCCTTCTTGAATATGGTAAGGAGGTCATTGGCAATCCATTCATTGGTCTCTCAGGTCACTGGCAATCCATTCAGACTTCCAGATTTTCATAATAACAATCCTCCCACAAGTGGGAGCAAAAGAGATTCAGAAGTTTGTTATTCTGATAAACTTCTGAATCTCTTTTACTTTGTCCTCCCACTGTTCTTTCAGTTTCAATTTTACCTCTGTCTCAGCTTTAATGTGGTGATACATATTTTGCTTCTGTTTGGAGCAGACGTCATTCTGCCAAACTTTGAAGACTCTTTTTTCTGTCAATGAGAGCTTGAATTTTCCTGTCATTCTCATCAAACGAGTCCTGATATTTCTCCCTGGAGAAGCCGAGAGATTCTTCAAACGCCTCATGGATGCCTTTGTTGAAGTTCTCCTAGTGATCAATGGTGTCAAGATCATCAGGGAAGTCAGAGTTTCCCACAGAGGCATAGCTAGAGATAATTGTTTTAGCAAAGCCCTGTATGCTTGAAATTGAATCTTTTCCTTGGGTCTTCTGTTTACATTGTGTTGGGATGATTTGAATAGACATGACAGAACATATCAAAAAATGATCCACCCAAGCAGGCATCTGTGCTGGTCATAGCTCTGGTGATAGACATTGTGACAGTCCCAGGAACACACTATGACAGGGGTGGGCAAAATACAGCTAACAGGCTGCATCCAGCCCACCAAGCCATTCTGCCTGGCCCACAGGGCTCCTAGAAATTTTAAAAAAATTAATATTTATTTGCCTCTGGTTCCTGTCAAAAGTGACAGGAGTCAGGGGCAGTAGGACCCAGCAGAAGCCACAGCAGGCTCTTGGAAGAGCAGGGCCCACTTTGCCCCGCCCCCCCACCCCAGCCAGAGGGACCATGAGGCTGTTCCCACCTGTGCCAGAGCAGGAAGCTCAGGTAAGACAGGGTCAGGGGGCACGCTGGTCCCCATCTGGCCACGGGGCTGGGGGCACACAGAAGCCAGCGCTGGTGGGGCTCAGAGCAGGGTGGCTCCCCTCTCTCCCTGCTGGGGCAGCTCGGCCCGGCTCCATACAGCCCAACTAGCTGCACCCAGGGCTCCTACCACCCTGCTCTGGGCCCTGCCAGCACTGGCTCTGGGGCTCCGCCCAGCTGTCACTGGCTCCCAACCCCCCTGTCTGGCCCTGGGGGCAGCACAGGGGCTGCCTGGGGGGTGGCATGACTCAGTGGGGATATGGCATAGGGAGGCAGCACAGGGAGGAAGCGCAGAACTTCCATCCTGCACCTGTGGCTTGGGGCAGCAACAGCCCGGCTGCCTCCCCCACGGGAGGCTCTGGTGGGTGCTGCCACCCTCGAGGGGAAGGCCCGGGCCCCCCCACCCTGCAGGGACCCAGCAGCAGCTCACTCCCCAGCCCCAGGATGGGCAGAGAGGCTGCAACAGGTGCAGGAGAGGATCCGCGGCCGCTTTTCTGCTCCAAAAGTTCCTGCAGCCATGAGGAGCCCAGGGGCCCTGGGGAAGCCCTTGGCCAGCCCTGGGGGCAGCACGAGTCACCTCCAGAGGCTGCTGTGGGTGGCACAACCTGGCAGGGTTCCAGCCTGGGGCACAGGAAGCTCAGGGAGGCTGCAGGAGCTTTCAGAGGGAAAAAGCAGCCTCGGCTCCGCTCTGGCTCCTGGCACAGCCTCCCCGCCCATCCTGGGGCTGAGGGGTGACCTGCTGCCAGGCCGCTGGGCTCTTGCGGGGCGGGCCTTTCCTCCAGGATGGGGGTACCCACCAGGGCCACCCTTGGGGGGGGAGGAGGGGGGGCAGCCAGGCTGTTGCCATCCCAAGCCTCAGGCGCAGGATGCAACTTCGGAGCCACATTTCTGGACTTCCTGTGTCCCGGGCCAAATGCCACCCCCAGCAGCCTCAGGTGGCCCCCGCACTACCCGCAGGGCCAGCCAGGAGCTTCCCTGGGGCCCCCAGCCTCCTGGAAGCTGCAGGAGCTTCTGAAGCAGAAAAGCAGCAACGTCTCTATTCTGGCTCCTGGTGCAGCTGTCCCGGCCTGTCCCAGGGCCCGGGGGGCAAGCTGCTATCAGGCTGCTGGGCCACTGCAGGGGTGGGGGGGGTGGGGGGGGGGCTGGGCACCCATACACAGCAACACAGCATAACTTTCCCCCCCCCCCCCACACACACACTTTTAGAGGCTATTTCATAATGGAATAAAAATGTTCTGATTTTTTCAAAATGATATATTTCAACGTTGCTGGAAATTTGGTAGGGCAAATGAAAGTAAAACATGGTATAGAATATTATAATAACAATGCCATCTGCTGCATTTAGCATCATCAGCATTTTCCTTTTACAGCCATTTGAAGTATTAGTTAAAATGCTAACAGAAAAAAGTATACAAACAATAAAAATACAGTGAATTTATGGAAAAGGTCTCTATACGCAGCACTTGATATTCCAAAAAGGAACAGGGGTGGGGAGAACCCTTGTGTGCTTTAAAATCATTCTAGGTTTTCTGCAAATAAGGGCTGCATTTTTTGGTATGTTAAAGCAGTAAAATGCAACTCAGCGTTCTGAGGTTGCAGTGCTCAAGGTACAGCTTGAGGCTGGAAGGCAGAAGGCAAAGTACCATAACCACTGAGCTGTGCGAAACAGCCCTGTTCCAATTCTACTTCTGCTTTGATGGGACAGTATTTTGTTTCAAGTTTCATTTAATTTCGAAACCGCTGTTCCATTTAGTTTAGTTGAAACTGTTCCACTCTTTTGACATTTCGCTCATAGGCTATAATGGGGTAGCAAAAATTTTGTCATTTCTGAAGTTCCCCCACTACAGGGATCACCTGGCTAAGGAGGGCATCACCAGCGCTGAGGGTCTCAGTGGCCTTGAGGAAGGGCTTGAGGACCACCAAGATCTGGGAGATGGTATCCCACTTGGCTCTGTTCGGGGAGCCACTAATCCCCATCTCCCCAAGCAAGGCCATCTCATGGATGCCTTCTGTTGCTCCACCAGGCTCTTGAGCATCAGGTATAGATTCATAGATGTTAGGGTCGGAAGGGACCTCAATAGATCACAGTCTGACCCCCTGCATAGGCAGGAAAGAGACCCCAGCTAGATGCTTATCTAACCTCCTCTTGAAGACCCCCAGGGTAGGGGAGAGCACCACCTCCCTTGGGAGCCCGTTCCAGACCTTGGCCACTCGAACTGTGAAGTTCTTCCTAATGTCCAATCTAAATCTGCTCTCTGCTAGCTTGTGGCCATTATTTCTTGTAACCCCCGGGGGCGCCTTGGTGAATAAATACTCACCAATTCCCTTCTATGCCCCCGTGATGAACTTATAGGCAGCCACAAGGTCGCCTCTCAACCTTCTCTTGCGGAGGCTGAAAAGGTCCAGTTTCTCTAGTCTCTCCTCGTAGGGCTTGGTCTGCAGGCCCTTAACCATACGAGTGGCCCTTCTCTGGACCCTCTCCAGGTTATCCGCATCCCCCTTGAAGTGCAGTGCCCAGAATTGCACACAGTACTCCAACTGCGGTCTGACCAGCGCCCGATAGAGGGGAAGTATCACCTCCTTGGACCTATTCATCATGCATCTGCTGATGCACAATAAAGTGCCATTGGCTTTTCTGATGGCTTCGTCACACTGCCGGCTCATGTTCATCTTGGAGTCCACTAGGACTCCAAGATCCCTTTCCGCTTCCATGCCAGCAGGTCATTCCCTAGGCTGTAGGTGTGCTGGACATTTTTCCTCCCTAGGTGCAGCACTTTGCATTTCTCCTTGTTGAACTGCATTCTGTTGTTTTCTGCCCACTTGTCCAACCTGTCCAGGTCTGCCTGCAGCTGTTCCCTGCCCTCCGGCATGTCCACTTCTCCCCATAGCTTTGTGTCACCTGCAAACTTGGACAGAGTACATTTCACTCCCTCGTCCAAGTCGCTGATGAAGACATTGAAGAGTATCGGTCCAAGGACCGAGCCCTGCGGGACCCCACTGCCCACACCCTTCCAGGTCGAAGCCGACCCATCCACTACGACTCTCTGGGTGTGACCCTCCAGCCAATTCGCCACCCACCGGACTGTGTAGTCATCCACATCACAGCCTCTTAACTTGTTCACCAGTATGGGGTGGGATACCGTATCGAAGGCCTTCCTGAAGTCTAAGTATACGACATCCACCCCTCCTCCTGTGTCCAGGCATTTCGTAAGCTGGTCATAAAAAGAGACTAGGTTGGTCAGGCACGATCTGCCTGCCACGAACCCGTGCTGGTTTCCCCTCAGCATAATTTGTCCTGCCGGCCTCTCGCATATGTGAGCTTTGATAATTTTTTCATAGACTTTGCCAAGGATGGAGGTGAGACTGACTGGCCTATAGTTGCCCGGGTCCTCCTTCCTCCCCTTCTTGAAAATGGGGACCACATTGGCCCTGGAGCTCCACTGAGTCTCCATATCTTGCATGATTTTGTGCTGCGGGATGTTCAGCTCTGCTTGTTTGTCCCATAGCACCTTGTCATCCTTGATGCTCCAGTGGAAGTAGCCTGTCACCCTCTTGCATTTGGAAATGAGCTTGCTGATGGTGCTAGCACTGTCACTGGCAGCCCTTTTCCCCTCCAAGGTGTTCCTGATTATAAGGTGGAACATGTGTGCCACACAGCGGATGCCAAAGTTGGCATCACAGACCGCATTGACCATACTGGCCCCGTTGTCAGCAACCACGAACCTGTGGGTGAGCTCACCCTGCCCAATGAGCCACCCCTGCACTAAGCGGTTCATGGCCCCCATGATCTCTGTTGCCATGTGAGACTCATCCATCACCTTGGCTTGAAGGAGTGCCCACTGATGGCTTGACTGGTCGCACCAATGTCCTGTGAGGGAGAGGTAGGCGTGCCCGCCACCCTGGTTGTTCCAGGTGTCCAAGGTGAAGTGTAAGGCCACCTGTGGACCTACCTTGCGCAGCTCCTCCCTCAAGTATTCCCTGTATGCCTCATACAGGGAGGGCACCACCAACCAGCTGAAGGTGGTGCATGCAGGCACTTGGTAGGATGGGGCCATGAGCATCATGAGCCATGTGAATCCTGGCCACTCAACTAAGGAGAAGGATTGGCCATCGACAGCAAGCATCTCCCCAGTTGTCTGGGTGATCTCACTTGCCCTTGCAACCCACCCCCACTTTGTCTGTCTTTCTCCCCACTGTTCCAGGGTGGCCTGCCTCTGCTTTGGGGGACAGGGGCTTTGGAGCAAGAGGGGGACTTCCCTTTTGGCACACTACTGCTGGTGCCAGGCTGAGGAGGAGCAATGCAGGGGTGCCTACAAAGATGCATCAGCATTCCCGTGGTGCTCATGTGTTTTGTTCCCTTGCCTTGGCTGGTTTTGGCTTGGCAGTGCAGGCAGATAGCATATGTGGGATCATCTGCCAGCTCAAAATGATCCCAGACCACACTACCCACTTGCTTCTGGGGTTGGGTACACGTGTGGATGCTTCGATTCCCCCCTCCTCAGCAGGATGAGGCAAAGCAACAGAAGGAGGGGACTCAGCTAAGCTGCTTGCCTCCACAACCTCTACCTCAGCCTTCTTGGAAGTGCCTGCTGGGGAAGGAGATGTGGCTCTAGGGGAAACTTGAGGGGTGTGGAGCACAAACTCAGCTGATTCCCCCTCCTTCCCCAGAATTTTCCTTGCTATGGCACTCACATCCAGCTCCAGCTCTAGCTCTTCTTCTGGCACTGGAAGGCTCAGCATTGGAAGTAAAATGGGGGTGGAGAAGACTGTCATACTAGTGCTGATGCTGCTGCTTGTTGTCATAGAGGGGGTAGGACATTATGGCTGATGCTCTTGGAGGGGATGCAGACTCAGGCACAGGCAGTGGCACTGGTACTGCTCCCCTCTCCCTGCTGCTTCTGGAAGCCTCATCCCTGCTAGTTGTAGGAAAGAGGCTGCATCTCAGTTCGGGGTGGGAACTTACACCTCTCCCTCTACCCCCTCTTCCGCCCCTCCCTGAAGGCTTGCCAGCTGCCCTTCTACCACACTTCATGGTGTGTTTCATAGTGTCTTGTTTTTATACAAATATATAGATGTAGCTGCGTTCCTATATAAATTCTCTAAGGTATGTAGTATATGCCTCAAGGTATAAATATATAGAAATAAAATATAAATGCATCTCCCTTCCTACATAAATTAAATTCTATAGTGTAATATCCAATATAATTATAAAATTGAAAAGAATAAATCAATGAATATAATAATAAATGAATATAATAAAATAAAAGGGTAAGGGAAAGAAAAAGGTATTCTGGAATGCTACTTGCTAACCTAGGCTAGGTTAGGTTAGCACATAGGAAATCATTCAAATCAATACTAGTAGTAGACCTTGCCGGAAGACGCAGTTCAGTAAATGTCAGACCCCAAGGCAGAAAGCAAGCCAGTTCAACCAATGCTGCCTTTTATACTGTTTTTCCATCCCTCCCCCAGATCACTGGGATTGGAACGGACCTCAGGGAAGGATCACAGACACTAGCCAGCTACAGTCAATATGAGAGCAGTCCTTCCCAACTCTTCCCCCTCCCTCTCCTTACTTTGTGTTTCCCTTAAGACAAGCCCAGCTTGAGCTTCAAAACTCGAAACATTTTGACTGCCCACGTTTTGTTTTGAGGCTGTTTTGAAGTCCTTCATTTCATCTCAATGTCGCTGTTTCAAGTTTGAAATTAGTTGAAACAGTGTCGAAATGAAGCAGCTGGCGAAATTTCACACAGCCCTAATAACCACCAAAGTGGTGGCATTTTCCTAGAATGATGCACCCAGGGAATTTCCTGTTGGAATTACAGATGGACTCAAGTATTGTTAAAGTATTTTAAATTGTGAATAATAAATTTGGTGCATTTATATCATCTGTAATTCCATGACTGGGAGGGGGCGGAGGGTGGGGAGCAGAGGGAAAATGTTTCCCAGGATGCTTAAAAAGTGAAAAGAATAATTTTTGCTTTTTTTGCTGTTCTCTGCATTCACACTTATGAGAGAGGAGAAGACTCGTGTGTTTTTAGTTCAGGCTAAGGGAAAAACAATTAGTTCTCCCCTGTGTCATAGAGCTTGAGCATTATAATGTGTTAAACTAAAACTTTCATCAGCATATTTATCACCACCAAGACAAAAAAGAAGAAATTAATCAGGAGAAGGATTGTGCAGTGACCTATCAGCATAACAACTCCAGACAGGCTATATGACAGGACTGGTAAGACTTGAAAACAGTTAACAGTCTTTGCTGCCTGTGTTTCAAGTAAGTTACACCAATCAGGAAAGCTACTGGAAGTCTGCAGTAGGCCATAGAATTCCACCTCTGTTTTTATTGCAGGAAATAATTTTTCACACTGAGCAGTGCCAATTTTACTCTCTCGGTTAGATGAAAAGTTACTTTTCCCAGGAAACATAAAAAGTAATAGAATTGTGGTTTGGATCATTCCTCTTTTGCCTTAATATTACCATAACAGTTTTTATAGTAAGGCCAATGGATCTGATCTCAAATTATTGTGGGAGGAAATAGGTGCAACTCATGGAACAATTTCAAAATAGGCTACAGTAGGTACAACCTAGACTCAAGCTGTGCAGAAAGCAATGTTGGGACTAACTTTTCTGTTCAGCCTTCTTAGTTATTACAATTTTCTTCCTTTATTGTATCTGTAGGTCCCAGTTTCCTATTCCAAGCCTATATGAAATGCAGGAGGCAGCTTGCCATCTCCACGAAGGAGAGCAAGCATGGCCCTGCTCAGTTCTCAAATACTTTCACTGACTTCTGCTACATTTTATAGTGCTGTATTAAATGCCCTTCTGAACTATTTTTTTCACAGACAAACACTTCATGCATTCTCCTTCATGACAATACACTGAGGCATATGTATAAAACATTTAAGTATGCAAGTAAACCCCTTTCACTTCCATGGAATATGCTGAAAAGTAAAGCTTATGTGTTGCTATTCTGATGAACTGAGGCCTAAACTTTGAGAACTACAGCCTGTTATGAGGTTTCTTCCCAGCAGCTATAATATAGTTGGCGGACAAGTCTTGTTCCACTCCCTGGAAGAGTAGCCAATAGATTATTTACCGGTCTCCCTGACTCTCTCTAAATCTTCCCCCTAAACATTTTCTAATGCAACATCCAGCCTGAACAGCTACTGGATCTGGCCCATGGAGCTGAAAGGCTTTGTCTGAGCCTAAGACAAGGCCAGGAAGTGAGGAGCTATGCTGGGGCCAGGTCGCTTTCAGCAGTATCCATGCCACTGCCACTACTCCCTGCTTTCCAGGCCAATCCAATATGGGCCAAGTGGTTTCAGCAGCACCTCAGCAGTGAGGGGCTACATCTGCAGCCATGTTGAAGCCAGGCCCATGCCACCATCAATTCTCCCAGCACCCTTCCTCCTCCACCACTACACAGATGCGGTATAAGTGAAGCTTTTAGCCAGTGGTGAGCTACACTAGGACGAGGTATCTGGAAACTGCATCTATACTGCCACTGCTTCCTTCTCCCTCACCATTACCAGCTGTGGCAAGGGTACATGTTCCAGTGGTGGGGAGTTGTTTTGGAGCCAGGCATCTCCCAGCTGTGTTTCTGATGCAGCAGGAGGAGGGTGGGGAGGGGAAAGTGGTGGGAGAAGCAGAAGCATGTTTGCAGATGCCTAGTCCTGGCACAGCTCCCCACTGGCTAGAAGTTGCACCTGCACTGCGGTTGGGCAGCAGACATCTGGGAAAATGATGGTGGCATGGGTACAACTCTCAGCTGCCTGACCCCAGCATGGACATGAGGAAAGCCCTCCTCTACACTTTCACACTGCCACTGATGAATAAACTGAAGCCAGCTGGCCTTGGACCAGAGCCAGGTCATTGTCCCGTGGCTTGTAAAAGGTTCAAACCCCTGTTCTAATGAAAAACATTTAGCCTGCTAGTTTTCTTCTACCCAAATATCACTCCTCTAGAGACACTGACACCCTCTAAAACAATCACGTCATGTAAACACTATATGTATGATCTATACTGTACATACTACATATCAGAGCTTTCACATGTATAAGTTATATATTATCTGTGAATTCTATTGCAACTTCTCTTTTATAGCCAAGATTCCCTGCAAAAATAAACTGAATTACCCATATGCCATGTCAAAATAAAATAGCATCTTACTGTAAATTAATTTACATTGTGAAATCCTGGTCCAAGAAGAACAGACTAAACTTTGGTTTACATTAGTATTGTTTGTGTGCTAGATTCTTTCAATCATGAATAAATAAATTCAAGGCCACAAACTAATCTGGCAGCATTTATAGCGAGACAACTGCCATTTTACATGTTGTGAATATAAAAAACAACCACCCTGTGGTTAAGAACAATGCCTGAAGAGATTTTATTGATAAACAAAATACTCCAAAGATTATCTTACATACTTTGAAACTGAAACATAAAAGAAACAAAAGGAGTTTTACTAAGGTATTTGAAAACGTTGGCTGCAACTGAAGCACTTGTCTCCAGAAAACGTAAGACTATTAAAATCTCTCATATAGAAAACAAATCAAAACAAACAAAAAAGGCAGTGCTCGGGATAAGCAATACTTAGTGATCAGCAGTATATTGTGCCTTCTCTATAATAAGTGTTCTGAATTTATACTTCTTAAAGATCTCTTTCTCTTGAGCTGTTTTATATTATACCCGAGTCTTTATATAAAATAATACAGTATTAATAAAGATATTTTAAGTTGCCAGAGAACCTAATGGCTGGGCTTGCAGGACTGTAGAATGTGGGATGCACATGTTAATGTTTGTAGTGGGAAGCAACAGTGCACCTTTTTTTCCTGTTTAGGAGAGAATAAAAAGGTTCTTGCATAGGGTTTGCCTATATACAGAATAGCTCTGGTTTATCTTGATGTAACTTACCTCAGAGTAAAAAAAAAACCAAAAAAACAACCTTTGTAAAAAGTTATTTTGTAATACTAGGACCACTCAAGATAAAGCATGTACTTCAGCTTATTTCACAAAAATGAAAATCAGGGACACCTTAGTGTAACAAGTTTTTAAATCTGCCAGTGATTAAGAAAGCCCTTATATAAATCCCCTCCCAATTCCTTCTAGTTCTCTCTTTCAGCTAAAAAATAGATTAGGAAAATCCCAAATTTTCATTAGCCCACAACAAAAGGATAGAAAACGCAGGCTGAAGTCCAAGTTATAACAGTGTAACGAATCAGGATTTAGCCGAGAGCAGTAACACTTGTTATCTATAAGCTTCCTACAAACATGGTATCATATAGGAGCAGGGCAGACCTGTGAATGCAAACTTTAAACATTTTCCATATTCTTACACTGAACCTCAAATGAGAGTTGAGGAAGTTGACTGTCACATTCCAAGACTCTACAGCAGGGGCAGGCAATTACTTCAGGTGGAAGGCCGCTCACTGAGTTTTGGCAAGCCATTGAGGGCCACATGACAGGCAGCCATGGGTAGCTAAATATTAATTTTCCAAATTTTTAGAGGCCCCATGGGCTGGACAGAATGGCCTGGCGGGCCGCACCTTGCCTACCCCTGCTCTACCGGCATGTCCACACATGCAACGTGTGCTTGCAGCAGCTCAAATAAGAGTAGCACAAATTTGAGTTGGGGATTTTTGCCTCAGTGCATGTGCCTGGACATGCGCTTTGTTGTGGGGTAAGTTGTGCCACTTGGGGCAAAATCACCCTGCCCAGCTCCTCCCAGATATGCAGCCAGAGGGAGCTACAGGCTGGGGCCAGAACCTGTGCTAGCCCCAGAAGTATAAAAACCTGCCCTGTGCTGGTCCAAGCAGTATAAAAAGCTGCCCTAGCAAGCAGCTGTGGACTGCTTGTTCTCAGGAGCTTCTAGGGCCCAGCCAATTGATATCTGAGGACACTAGCCCCTTGTGCCAGCTGGACTTCTGCAGTACCCCTAACCGAGAGTTCCCTGCACCCTCTACCCCCTGCAGCAGTCCGGCAGTGGAAGCTGCTGTCTGGCTATGACCTACTGCCACCTTCAACAGCATGCCGCCCCAAGGCTACGCGCCTGCCAGACCCAGATAGGGACTGCATGGGTGCAGCAGAGACATCTGTACCTCTGGGCCAGCTGCCAGCAGGCTATGGCTGCAAAGCTGGCTTTTGTGCGGCACTACTGCTATGTGTGCTGCTGCCCTGCCATCTGGGCAGCTATTGCCCGGAAGATGTTCTCAGTGTGGTGGCCTGCTTTGAATTGTCAAAGCATGCTGTCCTGGGCCCACGTAGCCAGGAGGTCAGCCACATCCAGCTGGGTCCCGAGTGCTAGCCCTGAGCAGGCTCCTCTGCCTCGGTCCTGCCACGTGCCTCGCTAGCAGGAATTCTGGTGTTCCCCATTCAAAAACTGCAAAATCACTAATAAAAAAAATCCCAAATGCACTTTAAAATACCTCAAAATCCATGTTTTTCCATAATTAAAACAAAAGACCACCACACACACACACACACACACACCGTTCTAATATTATAAAAGCCTTTGTCTGTCTGGCTGCTCGTAACACTTTATTCACGTTCTGATTGGTTGTCTGAAACAACTAATCAGAGTGCTCCAAGAGCGTTCTGGACAGGAGGCAATGACGTTGTGCCACCACGTCGGTGGGAACGGAGCGGCTGGAGCGGAGGGCGAGGCTAGTGTTGTTGGCCTTGCCATGCCTCCCTGCCACCAGCCCTGCTCCCTGCAGGTGGCAACAGCAAGGGGTGCTGCCCAACGGGAATGGAGGGGATGGCAGGGCAAAGTTCCCGCTCCTGGGAAATGGTGACAGCGCTCTGTCCCCTCCTCTCTCCCCCCGTCATTCCTGACAAGCAATTGGCTAGTACATACATATATATGCATACAGAGAGAGAGCGAGAGAGTGAGCGCGAGAGCGCGCATGATCAGTCGGGCAATGTTTTATTAATATATTTACAATTCTAAAGCAATTCAGAAGCCTACCAATGTCTCTATCATCCTAATAAGATAGATTCTAAATATCTAAATGTTCTGATGTTTACGTTTAGTTTTCTTATCATAAAACAATTAGAGCTCCCCCTGACCCCTTCACTAATTAGGATGTGGGGATAGCTGCCCCTGCAGCCATAGCTCCTGCCAGCAGGTTTCATCCTGTCTGGCAGCTGGGCATGATGGATGTGTGATGGGGGGGATGTGAGTAGGTGTGTGGGTGGCTGACTGTGGAGGAATGTGGGGGGCGTGAGGTGTGTGGGGGATTGAGGGGACTGTGGGGAGACTGTGGTGGGGGCTGCTCAGGAGGGGTGGGTCCTGCCCCCCCACAGAGCACAGCCTCCCCCCCGCCCCCCCGCACAGCACATGGAATGCCCCCCCTGGCAGGGCACCAGCTTCTCCCCACAGGGCCCCAGTCACCCTGCAGGCCCCCAGCCCCACTGCAGGCCCCACAGCTCACCCCCGCCGCAGCAGCCACTTGGGGGGCACTCAGGGCCTGCTGCGGCCAGAGCCCCCAGTGGCACGGCATGGTGTGGCCTCAGCCACTTCAGACCTGGTGCCACCACTGTCACTCATCACGGGTCCAGCTCAGTGCAGCACAGAGTGGCACAGAGCCATGTGCCTTCAGGCAGGCCTGGCCCCCTCGGGCTGTCACCTGGAGCCCAATGCCACTTGCAGGGACCAGGTATTGCACTGAGCTGGATCCTGCCTCTGGCAGCAGTGCTGCCAGACCTGCAGTGTGTGCAAGGAGAAAGCACGCAGGGGCATGCAGCAGGACCTAGACTGGCCCGGCACCTAGCTAGTGCGATGCACCATGGCCCATTATAGGTGCCACGGTTGTGCATCGTTACCTGAGCCTCATGGAAAACGTGCTCGGCTGGCCCATACCGACCCGGGCCATGCAGCTACTGCACCTTTGCAGAGCAGCCATGCGGCCAGGAGTTGTGCCTCCTGGTCCTGTGCAAAGGCATGCTAGTGGGTCACGCTGGGTTGGGTCCCACCGTGCGCTTTGCGGAGGGGCTTGAGTGGGGGCTGCCATATGCCTGTCCCCCACCTGTCCCCTGTGGCACTGGCGGTAGCAGCTAACTGACTGAGCTGCAGGCACAGTTGGTGGTGATGCGGCACTGTATGACCCAGGCTTTGTACATGCTGAATGGACCTGGCCAGGTCTGGCCCACAAGTGCATGCCTTTTCTGGTCCCATCCAAAGCTGTGTGCCAGCGGGCTGGGCTGGGCCTGTCCAGCATGTACAAATCCCAGGTTACACAGCGCTTCATCGCCACTGCCTGTGCCTGCAGCTTGGCCACAGCCATGCTGCTGCTACCGTCGGTACCACAGGGGCAGGTGGTGGGGCAGGCATTCAGGTGATAGCTGTGCTGGCTGCTGCTGCCGGCGCTGCCTAGGGACGGTGAGTAGGCAGGCGTATGGCAGTCCCTGCTCTAGCCCCTACACAAACCCATCCACAGACCACACATCCCGCCCCCATCACTCCCCACACCCCTGACATTCCCCTACCACTGCTCACACCCCCCCCCCCTACTTCTTGCCCCACTTCTACTTGCCCCAGTATGCTAAAGGTGTATACCCCCATATGCTGGGGCAGCAGGAGCACCAGATATCCAGATATTAAATCTTGAGCCCACGCTGCAAATATGCAGTGCAAGGAACATTATTTTGTTTCCAACATGACTCCTGCTGCATCTCAAACTCCTTAGAGACATGGCAAGAGGCACATGTAGGCTCTTCTGGATGCACCCTATAAAGTTCATTCATAGCATCTGATAAAGAAGGCTGTTATCTACAAAAGCTCCTACCTCTCTAAACCAGTTGGATAGGGTGGGACCTTACGGCATCTTTACACATGCTCTTGGGTGGGGGTAGGGGGAAAGACACTTTTATTAGAGTGCCCATAGTGTCTGGTGTATTCAGCGTCCTGCACTTCAACATGGCAGCGGGGGTGTTTTAACTAAAGCTCGTTTGATGAAAACTCGTTTGATGAACTTTAGTTAAAGTGTCCCCACCACCATATTGAAGTACAGGGATGCTGAATACACAAGACAGTCTGCTAGAGCATGCTAATTGACATGCTGCAGCAGATTTGACTAATCGCTAATTACCATATATGTCAGAACAGGCATTGGGCATGTGTGCAGGTACGCTTAGAAACTTACTTTCTGCATGGTTTCCAATTAACACAGCTAACCACTTCACTAACTTCCACAGGGAGCTCCAGTCAAACACGTAGTTCATACCACTATCTATTTCACATGGTGGTTTTAGAGACTACTCCAGATGCCTGTGCTTTCTATGATGAGTGTTTTGATGCATGACTCTATAGCACAAGTAAGGTTCTGACAACAGACCCCACACAATATTGAATGAACCTCCTCTAACCTTCCTCTCTAGCATAGAAAGGATAGCATCATAAGCAGAGAAAGTATTTAACAAGTCATATAAAACCAAATGCCCATACAAATGTAGGATTTGCTATTCCTAAACCATCTCAGGCAGATGCTTATTCTTGAAGATCCCCAATGAAGGAGACCACACAATTACCCACAGCAGCTTTTTTCACTGTGCTATGGTTCTTAAAGTTAAGAAGTTTTTCCTGGAATCTAATCCAAACATGATTTGCTCATTTGCCCTAACTTTCAACTGGTGTCCCCTCACAGTACTGCAATACAAATATCTATTTGACTTTTGAGAGAAGGAAAAGAGCAAAACATGACACCAGCTTCATGAATGAAAAATATGCCAGCTTCACGTTATTCGAGTTGGACCATGTGGGAGAAGAAGTGTAGGTGTATAAAATAGTTATATTCATTCTTCTCCCACATTTGAGCTTCTGGTTGGAGTGTAGATCAGTTGTTGTGCAGCACATTATAAAGGTGAGACTGCCTGTAAAGATCTTAAATATTGTTCTCTACATTTTGATGCTCAAAATATATTTACGGAAATTGCAAACAGAAAATTACTTTACATCTTCATATATCAGTTTCCTGAGTTAGATTAAATTTAGCCACATTGTTAAGCTTAAAAAAAATCCAAACACTTCTACATTTGTAAATTCAAGAATCCTGCTGCTGTGATTTGTGTGTCTATAAAAGACATCTTTACTACACATGATATACAATAACCTAGGTATGCATGTTGTAGCACTAAATTTCATACTGAAAGCCTGCTGATGCCTCAGGCTCTTGAACGAGATGATACATGAAGCTGTACATCAGGAGATTAGTTTCTTAATTTGGCTTTAAAATACAATGACAAGGGTTTCATTGAGTGTTTCTTTAAAATGCTTGGCAACCTAGTAAAAACAAAACATAGGCTACTGCGAATGTAAAGCACCGAACTAGTAGCTCATTTCACACAGCCTCAGAACACTAAATTTGTACTTATGAGTTTGCAAAGCTAAGGTCCAAACTCTTCCAGGAATTCCAAAATGAATCCCTCTTTTCAAATGGTCACAATTTGCATTAAAAAGTGCAACCAGGTGCAAACTGGTATATTTTGCCTCAGGCATCAAGTCAGTTGTTTACAGAGTTTTAAAACTCACCTTCGCCTTGTTTACACTGTATTCCCTTTCACCTCTTACAACAGTTCACCAATTTGTTACAGGTCTGCATTTGTACAATCCAACAGCAACTTCAAGTTGCCAAGTGAATTCTGGAGAATATTTGTTTCACAACACAGGTTAATCACTTTATGCATACAACTAAGGTATCAAAAGTTCATGAAATGATTGCTACACATGTACAGTACCTTTTCATAACTATAAGGAAAATTATCTTTGATTCGGTAAATGGTATTTAAAGAAAATACAGTCTGATGTCATAGAACTACTGCTGGAAAGATTGTAATCAGTCTGAACCAGATAAAGAGTAGATACCAAAAAGCCTCCATACATTGCAACTTTTGCATGATTGAAATATTTTCCAATTGGTATTCCATTTGGTTTAGTTCTTTATTCAAAAAAAAAAGAAAAAACCCTTCAAGGGCAGAGAAGTGAATTCTAGATCTTAGCAACACCAAGAGAAATTTCTATAAGGGGCTATAAATAAGTTGCTTTCTCTGAAGCTTTTCTTCAAAGAGTCAAACTGACCCTTCACAAAGAAAAACCTGAAGTATGCTGACGATGAGCAGAGTGAGAGGGTGAGGAAAGAAGAGAAGAAACTCTGTGAAGGGGACCTTGAACAGTTTCCACCAGCTTGCTCTGTCCAGGGAAGGGACCCCCAAAAAAAGTCATGAAAAGGCCTTCAAAAATGAAAAGTAAAATAGGATTTTGTTTAAAAAAAATAATCCCCCTTTTGTGTTGAAGCTCAGAGGCTGGCATTGTATTTCCTCCATGATCACAAAGAGACACTTTATAAACTATAAGTTTTCATGATTGCAATATTGTAGGACCTGAGACTGAAAAGCAAAAAACAACTCCACACCAACCTCCTCCCCAGTTCATGCCAAATGCACCAACATTTTGGAGCTCACAGTAAAATGGAGAGAGCTGGCCAATAGAATTGTGCAAAGCGGGCCTTATTCGACTCGGATTTGGCCCAAATCAGGTTCAGTGATTCAATCTGTTGATTCAGATCACTGTCCCCAATTTGATTCAGGCAAATCCGAATCTGAAGATTCGATGCTGATTTGGAGAATCAGCGATTCACCCGTAGACAGCTTTAAGTGTTTTTTCTACATACCTCGAGGTACCAGCGTAGCTCATGAATGCTGCAATACTGGGGCACATGGAACGTCCCATGTGCTCAGTGGCGAACCTGGGAGTGGACTGGAAGTACTTCCGGTTCACTTCCAGGTCCTCCGGGGAACATGCTGGGGGGCCCCCCTCCACACCCCCCTAGCTTGGCAATCAGCTGCAGGGGGACCCCAGGTGCCCCCCCAGAGCCAGGAGGCACCAGTCACTGAGCCAGGATGTACGGGGGGAGGGGGGCCCCTGGTGCGTTCTCCAGCAGACCCAGAAGTGCTTTTGGTCCACTTCTGGGTCTACTGCCAAGTGTGCTGGGGAGCCCCCTGCACTCCTGTGGGACACTCCATGTGCCCCAGCATTGCAGCATTCACGAGCCGCCTGGTACCTAGAGGTATGTAGAAAAAATATTTAAAGCTGTGTCTATGTTCAAATCTCTAAATTGATTTGGAGGGCTCCAATTCGATTCAGAGAGATAAAAGGGTCCTCTGATTTGATCTAGATTCAGAGATTGGGCTAAATCTCCACTAAATCGAATCAGGGACTGAAGTTTCGCACAGCCGTACTGGCAAATACCAATTTTCTTCCCACTCCAGCAGCTCCTCATACTTTGTCCACCAGAGTTCCATTTAACTAAGGCAAACAGCTAAAGCTGTTTAAAAGTTCTTTATGTCAGAGTAAGACTGGATGCTGGGGATATTTGCACATTAGACCTATTCTTGTTAGTGGGCAAATATATGAGGAATTGACAACAAACTGCAGAGCAGACTGAAAAAAAACTAAACAATAGAAATCCACTAGGAACACATGGTATTTACCCAAGAGTTCAGAAGGAACTCATATGTAAAACCACCAATTTTTAAAGCAAAAGCATACAAACAAACCCATTCTTCAAATCAGTGTCAGTACTAGAGGCCTGGAGGGTTATCGGTGTGATGCCAATCTGTAAAATGGGCTTTAGTGGTAATGCAGGTAAAAGCAAATGAATCTAATTTCTCTTCTTGAAATAAAGGGGTAAAATTGGTATTCAGATGACTAAATAAGATATGCCAGGAAAGCATATCTTGAAAAGGAAACCACGAAAAGGAAAATCATGTTTCAATCTGCTGGTGTTCTTTGAGAGTGTCAAGAAGCATGTGTTCATATCGGAGAAACTGGTTCCTCCAGAAATGTGTGTTGAGATCTGTGTTCTTCCACATTTTTAGAAAAGGTCATGAAAAGGGAGAAAATATCAAGGTGATGATGTTTGTAAATGATACAAAATTATCAAAGCCAGAACTGAAGAACTTCAATAATGATAAGTGTAAAGTGATGCATATGGGAAAAAATCTTAACTATACATACACGATGGGCTCTAAATTAGCCACCTCTATTGAGAAAGAGAATGTGGAGTCATTGTGGAGAATTCTCTAAAAACAGGGCTGTCCAACTTCTAAGTGGCTGTGGGCCATATGCCCCTTGGGTCACACTAGCAGGGGCTATACAAATAGGGGTCTCAGGCCCTTAGGGCCTCATGTCCCTCCCCCCACTACATCACATGCCTGACTGTACCTCATGCCTGGCTTTGCTGCACACCACACTCCCCCAGTGCTGCTCACCCTGTACTCCTGCCACTGAACAGCATGCAAGGGGTACATCTCTGATGCACCTGAACCATGCAATCCAATTCACCCTTAGTTCCCAGGGCCGTGGGCACTTAAGACTCCTGGCACTGAAACTCCCCAAATCTGATGGTTGTGCCACGTTGCACTGCCATGTCTCCTGGGGCAGGGACAGGAAGGGGAAGCTGGAGGGAATGAAAGGCTGAAATCCCTGGCTGTTACTGCATCTAGGCCAGAGCCCAGGGGCTGAAATTTAACTGTTGCTGGGTTGCATGGAGCCTGTGGGCTGCATGTTGGATACGCTTGCTCTAAGATGCTTGCTCAATGTTCAGTAGCAGTCACAATGCTAAACTGTGGTGAGGAATGGCTTTCATACAAGGAGAGACTAAAAAGAGTAGGACTCTTCAGCTCAGAAAAGGGACAACTTAAAAGAGATATGACAGATGTCAACAACATGGAAAACGTGAATAAGGAACCACTCACTATTCACATCTCATAATCCAAAAGAGACCTTTGGTCTGACCTAGTCTGGCAATTATTATGCTCTCCTGTAAAGTCTATTCGTGAAAACACTGAATTTTTCAATTAATACACCCAACAAAATGTATAAGTGCTTCATTTCGACACAATTAAAACACTTCATTTCATCCATCATCATGGCCATTATATTATGTTAAACAGTTTGTAATATCAAAATGCTTTGTTTCTTTATATGTCCAAGATGAACTCTCAGAATTTTCATTTTAAGGAATAAAAAGTTGATGTTTCCCAAGTTATGATGGAAGGAAAAGTTGTAATATTGGGATCTTCCACTGTACAGAAGTGGTGAGTTTTGATCAATTCGCACCTACTTTCTTCCCTTTCAAAAAAAAGGAGAGGGAATTTGCAAATGGTACGTAGAACATACTGCACTTGCTAAAGGACAATACAAATTTGCTTTGGATTTCAAAAGGAACCTCCTGAGCTCTGAAATCACATGCATTTTAGAGCATCCTAGTTTGTAGACAAAAGTCTAAAACACATCCTCTTTGCTAAAGATGGGATGATACATCTGGGGATGGTCCTACTTTGAGCAGGAGGTTGGACTATATGACCTTCTGAGGTCCCTTCCAACCCTAATTTTTTATGATTCCATGTAAATCTAGATGATTATGGTCCTACATTAATTTGGTCCTACACAAAAATAATGAACAAACAGAAATCCTTATATAAATTTTCAAAAACTATTTGAGTAAATTAAGGTTTCTTAGTACACTTTAATTTTAGGAAAGTCAAAATAAACACCAAGTGGTTGTAAAATGTTGACAAGTATGAAAAGTAGAAAATTATGTTAAAAAAATTATAAGGGTTCAAATTTTATATGTTGAAATTAAAAAGCTGCAATACCGCAAGATATATCAATTAATGTAAATGGTCTATTTGAAACACAAAATAGTCAATGATCTACAAGATTACGCTGTTTCCATAGTTAGGATTACATTGAAAGCAAACAGTAAAATAAAATAAATGGGCACTGTACAAGACTTGAGTAACTTTGGCATTATAGCTGAGTTACACTAGAGCTATGATAACTCATTTTGTCTCCATTTTCAGTATCTGGTAATTTAACACAGCTTTCCAGGTTTACAAAAACTATATCCCATGTTCTGGACAGTTTTCTTCTTTCACCCCACTGAAGTTTTCCCTGCCAACTTCTTTTTAATAGAGATGCAAAATGGGGAGGGGGAGAATAAAAGAAAAGTAAACCCAACAGCAATGGAAAAAAACATCTTTACATAGCTAGAACTGTCCTGAATTTGGCAATGCAACATTCATTCAAAAAATGAATTAAATAAATGGTTATGCATCCTACCCAGAGATTAATTAGTTTTGCATTAAAAAATACCTTACAATGGTATATGAGTAATGTGAGATAAATACTGCTTGTGGGAAGATTAGTAACTTAAGATGTACAACAATGCAAATAGTTCCAATCAAAAATGACAACAGAAAACAAACAAACCTAAATTCCATACTTCTTGCTCAAGAGCCCACACACAGTTACTTTTGGTGTGTCGGCTACAGAGGAGCTCCCTTCTGATCAGATTATCTTGGACTGGGCAGTGATGCACGAGTGCCTTCTATGACAAATTGATCAAAAATATATTATTTTCATATAAAATTATAGTGATTACTCAGAAAAGTGGATGATGTTCTTAAATTAAAAACAAACAAACAATGGTAAGATGATGTCATCTTGGCAGAAAAAACAAATTTATAACTCTCAAAAGATAAATCTTTTTTTGTTTTGAATAACAATGGCCCAACATGGCTAGGGACAGAAGTTGCACATAAACCAGTTTAAGTGATCAGAAACTGGTTTAAATCTGTAACAGAACAGAAGCTGAGTACACATAAACCAGTTTCAAAATGGCTAAAACTGGTTTAACATAAACCTGGTTGAATGTAGTATCAGACCTAACTGATTTGGGTCAAACTGGTTTATAAAAGTTCTGTCCCAGACCCTTTCCTGGTTCAAGATAAATCAAAGTCCCACAGCATGCTTTACAGCCCTGCGCTGGCCTGGGCCGGGCCATGCTGTCTGCTCCAGAGAACAGGGCGGGCTCCATTCATCGGCTCCCTAGCTGGAGCAGTGAGGGCTGGCTGATGGGGGGAGGGGGCAAGCCCAGCTGGGGATGCAGCCCAGTCAAGGAGTGGGGTGGGGGTGGACTACCTCCTCCCCAGGCAAACCCTGGCTGGGGTCTGGGGCCAGGGAGGGGGGCTAAATACCCAAACTTACTGCTGGCTACAACTGTGAGCTACAAATCCTAGAGGTACCTGGAAGCCTGAAGAAGTGATGAGCAACCCCGCAGAGTCTTGCTGCGGTAATTCTGGACTGTAAATCCCAGAGACTTCTGGGGCAGCAAGAGGCAGTGAACACACAGCCAGAGAGCTTTGCTCTAGCACCCCCTAGTTTCTGGCCTGAGCTACTGCAGGCACGTGGCTGCATTTCCCGAATCAAAGGTAAATGTCTGTTCGCTTCTGTTTCAATTTAATCTGTGCATCTTAAACTAACCTGCCAAGATTGAATTTTTGACTCTGTACCTAGCCAAACAGTGTAAACAAAAGATTAAAAAGTAAATATCTTTCCTATATCTCTTCATATGACTAATGATACACACCTAGTGAGAGAATGAAGACTCACCTTGACAAATGAAATTTAATTTTGATATATATTGCAAATAGTGAGTAAGGCTCAAATTACTCCCTACCTATCACTAAAGCAGTAACCTAAACACAAACACATTTATAAATATTTTCTCTCAATCTAAAATCCATTTTAAAATCTTGGATTGCAAGAATGTGGTTCAAAACCCAGATTTCTTATATATCACCTATATATCATAGATTTCTTACACAACAGGCAAAACAGCAGGAGTGGACTATGGATATGCCACTTCTACCTTACCATTCCCTCCTTTCTCAGAAGTATCCCACCTAGATGATGCAGAAAAGGCTGCAGAACTCGATGCCTTTTTTACTTCAGTCTTCACAGGTAAGGTCAGCTCCTAAACTACTGCATCTGGCAACACAGTTTGGGGAGGAGGTGAACAGCTGACAGTGGCAAAAGAACAAGTTAAGGACTATTTAGAAAAGCTGGACATGTATAAGTCCATGGGGCCAGACAGGATGCGCCCAAGAGTGTCAAGGGAGTTGGCCATGGTCAATGTGATTGCAGAGCCACTGGCCATCATCTTTGAAAACACATGGCAATCAGGAGAGGTCCCAGACAATTGGAAAAGGGCAAATATAGCGCCCATCTTAGAGAATGGGAAGGAGAAGGATTTAGGAAACTACACACTAGTCAGCCTCACCTCAGTCCCTGGAAAAAGCATGTGCAGGGCCTCAAGGAATCCATTTCTAAGCACTTGGAGGAGAAGGTGATTAGGAACTCAGCGCAGATTCACCAAGGGCAAGTCATGACTGACCAACCTGATTGCCTTCTATGATGAAATGACTGGCTCTATGGATGCGGAGAAAGCAGTGAACATGATATACCTTGACTTTAGCAAGGCTTTTGATAATATCTCCCACAACTTTCTCACCAGCCAGCTAAGGAAGTATGGGTTGGATGAATGGACTGTAAGGTGGATAGAAAACTGGCTGGATTGCTGAACTCAAAGCGTAGTAATCAATGGCTCAACACCTAGTTGGCAGTCAATATCAAGTGCCCCAGGGGTTGGTCCTGGGACCAGTTTTGTTCGATATCTTCATCAATGACCTGGAAGATGGGATGGAGTACACCTTCAGCAAGTTTCCAGATGACACCAAGCTTGGGAGTAGTAGATATGCTGGAGCATAGGGCCAGGATTCAGAGAGACCTCAACAAATTGGAAGGTTAGACCAAAAGCTCTCTCATGAAGTTCAATAAGGACAAATGCAAAGTGCTGCACTTAGGAAAGAACAATCCTATCCACTGGAACAGGCTGAGAACCAACTGGCTAAGCAGCAGCTCTGCAGAAAGTTATGTGGGGATTACAATGGACAATAAGCTGAATATGAGCCAACAGTATGCCCTTGTTGCCAAGGCATACTGGGTTGCATTTGTATGAGTGTTGCTAGCAGACTGGCATTGGGCCCATGGCAGACTGCATTTCCCAACAGCCCCTCCCCACACCACAGTGGCCAGTTTCCCTGGAGACCCCAGTAGCAGCGGCACCATGACAGCACAGGTCCAGAGTTTCCATGGAGATAGGAATACAGCTGGGCAGAGAACTGTTCCAGGGCTGGGATCTTGTGGCAGGGACAGCGTGGTCTGGAGCCACAGCAAAGCTGCGATCCACTGCCCCCATGCCTCAGGCAGGGGCATGCACACAGCAGATCACAGCTCTGCCCCACCTCTGGACCATGCTGTCACCACTGAAAGATCCCAGCCCTGGAGCAGTTTCTTGCCCAGATGCAAGTAAGAGCTAACTGCTGAGTAGAACAAACTACTGTGCAAGTAAGGGTCAGCACATGTAGACAGTGCCACTTGCTACACAGTAAACAGATCTTCACAGTAAAGCATCACGTGCAGATGCGCCAAGAATAGTAAAGTATTGTAACAGGTTACCCAGAAAGGTTATGGAATCTCCATCCTTGGAGGTGTTTAACACCCCAAGCAGACAAAGCCTTGGCTGGGATGATCTAGTTGGGGATGGTCCTGCTTTGAGCAGGGGTTGGACCAGATGACCTTCTGAGGTCCCTTCCAAACCTAATTTTCTATGATTCGATGATTCTATGACTCTACAAAAGCAAGTTTCTGCAGTTGGAGATTGGATAGATGAGTGCTGCTGCTCTAAGTCATTCCATCATCCCATACCAATTCCACAAGGGTTATTACAAGCAAATATTTAAAGCTTTCTTTTCCCTTCTATGCTGACACAAACATAGATGGAATCTTTTTACCCTAAAGAAAAGGTCAGATGTAAGGTGTATGGGAAAGATGACTGATCCTAAGGTATTTTCAAAGGGAAATTCAGCAATAGGAATCTCCCGATTGTGTCTAGTTCACCACATCCAAAATTAAGCTCCTGATCTGTCTTTCTTGGCTTTTTTCCCCACCCATGTCTTATTTATCACCACCTATTAAATCACTGTCCACTTAACCTTATAGGCTGGGGCCATTTGTCACTATTCCTGCTCCCTTATGACACACATCCACAAAATATTCTAATCCTACAGCTGCTATTTCCCAATCACTTCCAAAAAAAAAAAAAAAAAAAATCAGCTAGTTTCCCAGAGTCTTCCTCTTATCCAGGCAATCATGATTTTCTACTTGATGATGATCATTTTTCCTGCTTTTCTATTACCACCACTGCCCTCCTCCAGTCTCTAGAAAAACGCTGCCAGGATTATCTTACTAGCCCAATCTAGCATGTGTCCAGCAACCAATTCCAATTTAAAATCAGGCCTGGGCTACTCTGGGCTGGGT
Source organism: Alligator mississippiensis (assembly GCF_030867095.1). Classification (NCBI taxonomy): domain Eukaryota; kingdom Metazoa; phylum Chordata; order Crocodylia; family Alligatoridae; genus Alligator; species Alligator mississippiensis. Next base: position 135,053,082 of record NC_081827.1, on the reverse strand, counting down.
TTAGCATCCTTAGGCAGCGTGGCCTTAAGGGGTGGCATGTATAAGCGTCCCCAAGCTCCTGGCCTGGGCCAGAGCAGGCTTCTGCCTGTCTTGGCCACCCAAACACTAAACATCAGGTCAGTTTGTTACTGGTTCAAGCTACACAGCTTAGAAAAACCTGCGAGGATTGAACTGACTGTCTCAGACATTTTGAATCTCTGTACTTAGCCACGGAGACAAGCAACATGCACTTCCTTATTCAAACCTTACCTTACCCTTATCTTTCTTTATTTGTGACTTCTTTGGAGTGGTGATCACTTGTGCTGGGTTTGTCCAAACGTGCATGACTTGCACTAATAAAATAAAGCAACAACATAAAAACTGACAGGTTCCAATTTGAATGTCAGAAAGGACATTAGGATCACCAAGTCGGACCTGCTGCAAGACACATACTAAAGCATCTCACCTAGGAGTTTCTGCATCAAGGTTGGCTATAAAACTAGGAATTAGTTTAAATTGGCTAGAAACCAGGAAAGCAAGGAGGCTACAAATTCAAGGATCATATAAAAGTTATCCCATTCGTTCCTGCCAGGTCTTGGTGTCAAATCAATATCATTTCCTGATCAGTTACATTACCAGCTGATGAAAGATTCTATCAAATCACAAGTATCTACTGCATAAGCAAACATGAATGCAAATCACTGTGATGTATGTGCTGCTTTCTTAGCAATACATGTACTGGGGGCTCCACAGTGTTGGTTTTTTTTTGCTTCGAGTCCGTTTACTATGTCAATGAAACAGCTCAGCCAAATTCTTTAACTGGAGGGACACCTACTGCTGTACCATCCTGCAATGGAAATACACTGCACAGGTTCAGTTAAAAAGAGGGAGAAGGAAGAACTCGAAAGTTAGATTATGACAAATGCCAAGTACAACACTTAAGTAATGTCTTCCTGCTTTAATATTTTTTAAAATGCAGTATTTGTTTAGCAACTGTTAAACATGCTCCATGCAAAAAAAAAAAAAAATTAACAATGCCTGTTTCCTCTTCCTTCCCTTCACCCTTACAATAAATTACTGGACTAACTTCCTAAAAATGGCTTAAGGACACAAAGCATTGAAGTCCCACCATCTGTGTAATTAAGGTGAATACACTTTATAGGTTCTCTCATGCCTCCAATACTGGATTTTAACTCTACATTTAACACCATTGCACTGACATGCTAACCTAGTTAAATTACTAGTGCTCTGGAGAATACCTGGTATGTGACAGGCCAAATGGAGCCTTGGTAGTCTGTGCTGAGAGAGCAGTAACACACAGCTGCACTGCCTCCAAGAGCAGCACAGAGGAGAAATTGTACCCCAGTACTGCAGATGCTCAAAGAGCAACATGTCCATGCCCACTCACTCCTTGCTTCAGGGCAGGTAGCCTTCTAGTACTTGCTCCTGTTAGCTGCAGATTATGCTGGCAAGGGCAGAACAAGGTCCTATTAAGTTGTTCATGGAAGGAGAAAGAAGAAGCAAGGACGAGCACCTTGATTAAAAAGGACCAGGGAACTCATATAGGAAAGGATTAATTTTCCTTTTATTATGCTATAAATAGGCATGATCTAGGCCCAAAAGGCTATGTTTTAGGGGATTTCCCCTCCTCACCAATAGTGCCAAATGCTCAAATTAGAAACAGGACTTCCTTCTGTTTGGTGTAAAAAAGGAACATATTGCTGCTGAAACCCAGAAATTATGATTCACATTAAATGTAAATGAGTGCATTGCAGAACTGCCCCCTTCCTCTCTCTACACTATTTCACCACTATTTGCAGGTTAAATTTTTAAACACTGCCACACAGGCTTATCAAGTCACTAGGTTTAAACTTCAGGAACCTCATTTACTTGAGATGAAGTATTTTGTACCTCTGGCTTATGATGGATTTGAAATGAAATTTCAGCAGAACAAGATAAGACTTCACAAGTACTGATGCAGTAGGTGCTTGTTTGAAACAAGTTTGCCTTTTCTAGTATGGTAACTTTGATCCTCTTAATTGCTTTTGCTGCTGCAAGCAAAAAAACATATGCTATAAGATCAAACTTACGTTGGAGATGTGATGGACAGGCTCCACAGCTATTTGTTTGTGGGGTAGTATTGAATTATTTTCCACTATTTGAAACAGAGGCCTCTCCATTTACTTATATGACCAAAGGAATGAAGTCTGAGGATTTATAAAGGCTTCACAAGACCTCTGAAACTGGGGGAAGGGCACGGAAGAGAGGCTCAGGTTTACTATTAGTATGTCCAAATACTCAGAGAGAAAATGCAGGTATCCAACCTGAAACACGGCTTTGAGCTCACTAATAAGTAAAAATTAAAAACAGGAAAGAAAATAATGACAGAAGAGATGCTCATGAGCAGCAGATCAGGACAATAGCAATTCAGCTAGAGAAGTAGCCCACTTTTCTCAAAGCCTCCAAATTCCTAATATGTGAATGACAGAAAAAGAAACTAGGTTTAGCATGCACAGGGCAGAGCCATGTTTTTATCTTGAGTCTCCAAAATGGAACCATTTCTGATGTGCTATGTTCCCTCTGGGTCCCAGGGAAACCAAAAAAAAACAACTTGCAAGTGGGCAGTACCATATTGCAATGAGAGCACTGATGTGCTATGCGTTTACAATTGATAACAAACAGCATCATCTAAAGGCAGAAATTCAGTACTGCAGATTCCAACTGAATAAAATTGCAATGCCAGACTGTTGTTTGTATGATGTCCTTATTTTCCTTCTCCCTACTTTCTCCCAGTCTCTTTCTAATCAGTAGATACTGCTAGTATTCCCTCACTTCCTTCTGGCTTAGTTTTAGCAAATATGTATTACTCATCATTTGGGGGGGGGGGGGGTAGAGTTTAGGACTGTTACTGCACTGTAGACTGGTTGAAGGAAACTACAGAGAACTCAAATTCCATTAAAACTGCCCCTTGGCATGGGTATATTAGGGTAAGACTGTCTAGGATTTAGAGCTCAAGAGACTAGGCAATAAGCTAATTAATGAGCAAGTAGGAGCTGGATACCCTGATCCCACTGACACTGATTGGGATCTGGGTACTTCACTTCCCTAAAAACTCTTGACAATCCCAGCTTATTTGAATGTTATTAAGATTCTGTTGTGATGTGGGATTGTGAATACCTGAATTTGTTTTACATGTTCTGTGATTTAAATCCAACTGTTTTCTCAACAACATGTTAAAGACCATTATATTTTAAGCAAACTTCCATTCCAACTTGTTTCCTTTACCACTTCCTCAGACTCAGGAGTATCTCTCTATAGCCCACATAATGGACAAAACAATTAAGAGCAAGATTGAGACTCCTGATTTAGGAATTTTGAGGTATAGAAGGTTATTGAGCTATGAGCAGTAATGGAGTTTTTCTGAGGGATAATGATTATTGATCTGCAAGTGTATTGATTCTAATGTTGAATGTATTGGGGAGCTACAGAAATTAAATTTTTCAGATTTAAATTTGAAGAAGGAAGAAACAGTTTGGTTCTGTATACATCTTTGCGTCAGCCCCACAGTATTTTTCAGCTTGGTGTGTGAAGACAATCAGGTGTGAGGTCATGCGTCCTAATGCCCAAAACAGGGCCTTAGTGATGTTCACTGTGTGATGTTAGATAAGCCACTTAACCCTTCTGTATGCCCAGATTATTCATTAGTTAACAAGAGGTGTGATGTTAACTCAGAACTTTACAAAGAAATCTGACTTTAAGTTAAAATTATTTAGCTCCATTTAGTTGCGTATGTGCTTCTCCATGAAAATTACACCAACACAAAATGTTCTTGGCCTGATTGGCAGGGGTGCACAACTCCTGCCGAAGACACAGGCCATAGATACGTTAGAGATATTATTAAAAGTAGCCTCCTTTTGAAGCTCCTATTACAATGTGAAAAATAGATCCAGAAGATTTATTGTGTCCCCTTCTTTTTATAATCATCTGCTTAAACTCTTAGCCAGTATTACTGGTTGCTTGGGGCAGGACCACCATACATGGAGGAATGTTTTTTGGGGGTTTTTTGAGCACATACTCTCCAGCACAGATCTGAGACGGCGCTTCAGATTCTTTTCAGTTTTATGGAGTCAGATACCATTGATTATAAATTTTCCATTACTGTAACAGAGAATTTCATTAATTTTCCATGTTTTCCATAGTTCTAACCTCAGTATGAACCTCTATTTTTCCCTATCGTTTCCCAACCACCATTCCACCCACCCGCGTCTAAAAACTGCATCAGACTTTACAATGGGCTGATCTTATAAGACTGTGTGTGTAGTTTGGATAGGATCCTTTTTAAACATACCTAACTTTCTCTTCCTTTTCATTTGTGGGTGCTCAGATGTTTGTTATAATAATTGTGCATGAACCACAGTATAGATCATCTTTTTATCTCTGTTTTCTTGGGTTAAGTATAATAGTTTTGGCCACCTAGAGTTACTAAAGTTTCTAGCCTTGTACTTTACAAAACTTTAGGTATCTTTATAAATCTAGGTGCAAGCAAAAGAGGAATGAACAATTTCTTTTGTCTAATTTTAGGGTTTGAACATCCCCAAAAATAACCAGTTAGCTGAGATATTATCAAGGAAAATCAACTAAAATATGGTTGAAGTAAATACATTTACATAATAAAGCAGGGACAGGGACATGGACAAGCAGACTTTTCAAGGTTTCTTCCAGCCCTATTTTCTCCGATTTTCATGGGAGGATGAGACAAGACTCAGTTGTTTTTACAATGGCTTTAGGATATTATATACCTAGACTTCCAAAAGACTTTTGATTTAGTATCCCATGATATTCTTGTGGAAAAATTGGAAAATAGCGGGCTTAACTGCTCAACAGTTCAGTGGGTGGAAAGCTGGCTGCATGGTAGGACCCAGAGAGTTCTTACGAATGGATCTGTGTTGTCCTGGCAAGAAGTGGCCAGTAGTGTCCCTGAGGGGTCCGTGCTTGGACCAGTGCTTTTCAACACCTTTATCAATGTATTGGATGTGGGGGTGAAAAGCTCACTGGCCAAGTTCGCGGGTGACACCACATTATGGAAGAGTGTGGTCATGCCAAAAGATAGGTTGCAGATACAGGTGGACTTGGACAGGCTGGAGAGCTGGGCAGACTGGAACCAGATGAAGTTCAACACTCAGAACTGTAAGATGCTCCATCTGGGGGGCAAACAATCCCCAACATACCTACAGGCTTGGTGGTGACAATTTGACTTGCATCACGGCCGAAAGGGACCTAGACGTAGTGATTTACCATCTCATGGACATGAACTGGCAGTGCGATGCTATGGCCAGCAGGCCAAACAGCATGCTGACATGCATTAACGGTTGTATCCCATGCAAAACTAAGGAAGTGATACTCCCACTGTACTCCACACTGGTGAGACCACAGCTGAAGTACTGCATCCAGTTCTGGATGCCGCACTTCAACAAGGACATGGAAAAACTTGAGAGGGTCCAGAGAAGAGCCACCCATATGATCAGGGACTTGCAAGACAAGCCATACAAGGAGAGGCTGAGGGACTTGGGCCTCTTCAGCCTATAGAAGAGAAGGCTGAGAGAGGACTTGGTAGCAGCTTACCACTACAACAGGGGAGTACATCAAGAACTTGGTGAACAGCTGTTCACCAGGGTACCCCTGGGGAATACGAGAAGCAATAGATACAAACTCCTGAAAGGCCGCTTCAAGCTCAATTCCAGGACAACTCCTTCACAGTTAGGCTGTCCAGTCTGTGGAATAAACTCCCTCCAGTGGTGGTACAGTCACCTACCCTGGAAATCTTCAAAAGGAGACTGGACAGTCACCTCGCTGGGGTCACTTGACCCCAGTTGTCTTTTCCTGCCTAGTGCAGGGGGGCTGGACCCAATGACCTACAAGGTCCCTTCCAACCCCTAGCAATCTATGAGTTTATGAATATTGGGAAGGTTTCTTTTTCTGTCAAAAGTGCTAGTGTTAGTGTTATAGCTCATTTGTGGTATAGTTATTAAAGCCTTTCTGTCATTAATCAAACAAGGTATCGTGTCAATCCATAACTGTAGTAGGTTCAAATCCCGCTTTTGACTGCAACAATACTAGCATATGTCAAACAAGCATGGAAACATGTTTGTACCTAGAACTTAAAAATACCAAAAGCAAGAATGATGTGCCACATACTCTGCAGAGAAGAAAGTTATGGTAACAGACACTTGCCTCTAAGGCAGTCACTTAAAAACATGCATCTCTATGTTTAAAACTTTGTTTTATTAAGCTGAAAACTGATGATGATTAGAGCTGACTTGCATAAAATTACATTTTTTTAAATGAATATATTTTAGCAAAGAAATAACATGAACAACATATAGGACTCCAGGTATTCAAACTGTGAGAAAAGCTTCAGTCAGAACTCCTATATTTTACATACCTCTGGACAGATAAATAAAAGAGATGGAAAATTAGCTATCATCTCATTCTTTAAAGAATGTCCCTCCAAAGAGACAGGTCAATTTAGATAAAGATTGTTCCATCATGTACATGTTGCAATTTTGAACACTGGTATTTAGAGAGGCCATCTAGCACCTTCCATCAATATCAAAGTAATTTAAGAGAGAAAGTTCAAATCAGGACACCTAGGAATTTCTAGCAAAAAGCAAAAACTTAACTCAGTCATTCTTTTTTGTGATATTAAGCAAAAGCTACAATAAAGCTAAAAGCTAACTTTCTACTGAAAAGGAGCCAAAAGTAGGGAAAAATAATTTATTGCTTATTATTGACAATCTGGTTGTGCCTAAAGGCCTCCAGCCAGATTCCCTTGCCTTAGGCACCATTTACACACACAAAACAAAATCAGTCCCAGCCTCAGATTACATGCATATCATTGCAAGTTCTACCACGTTTCCCCTTCACACAAGCTCCCACACCTCCAATAATCAGTCATATGTGTTCAAGCTCAAAAGAATTCTCCTCCATTCTTCTCCTCCTGTAGGGCAACACAGACTCCTTCTGAGAGGTACAAAAGACACCAAACAAAACAAAATCCAAACTAAAATCCATAGTCTCTCTCTCTCTCTTTTTGTAGGAAAGTCCCATGCTTGTCCCCACGACTGCCACAGTTAGGCTGTCTCAGATATAGCAGTTCTTGGCTGCTCTTTCCTTCAGCAGGCAGCTGAGGGTGGGGAATATACAGGCCTAATTAGGTCCTTATGAAGGGCTGAATTTTTCCCTACTAGTCCTGATTAACAAGTGACAATCCATATTCACATCAGGTGTATTTGGCAAAACAGCAACCATAATTAATGCTGTGCTCTGCAGGCATACTTTATAGTGACCAGACCTATACATTTTGTCCAATGCTTCCCTTGCTATACCAATCAACCTAGCTTCACAAAAAAAAAAAAATATATATAAATGGAGTGACTCAGCTGCAAACAACCAACTTTAACAGCATCTCATTTTACAGCTTAAACCCTTGGGTTTTTCCTATATCTTATCACAACTGCAAAAAAATAAAACTATGAGAAAGAAAGAGACATAAACAATACATTCCTAATGCTAACAAAGACCAAGCCAAGAATGTTTCCATCAAGATTATAGCATAGGGTTAACACTATATACACGTTTTGAAAGCTAAACAATAGTTTTTAATACAAATACAGAGGCAGTATTTTTTTTCCCACTCATGAGTTTCGCCCCCATATTTCCCACCATTTCCCACAAATCACCTTCTTAATCCTGTCTACTAGCTATCCACATGGCAGGTGTGTGCATGGTGTGGGAGGGGAGATTAGGGGGAGACAGCAATAAAAAAGAGAAGGATATTTGTTTTGCAAAGCCATTACCTCTCATCTCTAGCCTGCATGCTGCACTGACTCTGCCCCTGTGTTCCTCAGATATACAGTCCTTGACTTACAATGTTTTGCATTACAACATTTCACATTTACATTTATAAACTGACACCGTTTCAACTTTATGACATCAGTTTCAATTTTACAATGCTTGATCCAATGCAATGTGACGCCAGCGAACAAGTTCGCTGCATCGCTCATCTCCCTGGAGAACATGTCCAAACTTCCTTGAACACTTTCTTTAAGAAAGCAGACAAGACTCCAGAAAAACCTGCAGCCAAGACTCCCGAGAAGACTCCAGCCAAGAACCCTCCAAAAAGTCCAACCAAGAGCCTTTAAAAAAGTTCAGCAAAATCACCTCAAAGAAGTCCTTCCAAATCAATATGATTACTATTTACAATATAAATACATTAACGTAGCTATATTACTCATCTATAATTGATCAAGTACAAAATTCTGGGGTATTTTTAGTGAAAATAGGGTATTGGGCCTTGGTTCAGGAACCAATCCCCCGTTTATAACATTATTTCTTATGAGAAAATTGTTCTGAGTTACAAGGTTTCGACCTAAGACGGGGTTTTCAGGAACTAATTTTGTCGCAAGTCTGAGGACTGCCTGTATTCTACATAAAATATAGGGCCAGCACAAAGTTCAGCTCCACAGCCTGCTCTTCTGGCAGTAAAACCATGGAGCGCATCCAGATGAGTGCACACATGTAGTTTGTGGCACCTCAAAGCTGTCTGAGGTGCCACAAACCGCATGCAGCACATATGCACCTATTTTCCACACTGCCAATTTACAGTGTGGTGCCAAAATTTAACGCTGGGAGACCCCAGAATCAAAAAAAGCAGCACCAAAAGAAGCCCAAAACGAAACAAAAAAAAAAAATGGTGCGGTGCACATGGCAGGAGTGTACACTGCCAGAAATGGAGTCTGGCCATCCAAAGCCATGCTCTGGCTGCCAGCCAGAATCCATGCAGCTGAACCAGCACCACTGCTGCCCTAGGAGGCCCCACAACCCCAGGTAGGACTGCTGGGGCCAGTTCAGGTGCTGGCCCCAGTCCTCCTACTCCACCCAGGACAATTTGATGCGTATGTGCAGGGGCATGCCCTGGGACACAAAGCAGAGGCACAAATGTGCTGTTGCTATTTGTGCCACAGCAAACATATGCCCCTGCATGTGTGCACTTGTTTGGACATGCCTATGGTTGTCCATGCACAGGGCTTAAAGCATGCCACCATTTAACTCAGAATGCCTGTGGTCACCAATGTTTTAAGAACAAGTCACACAGATCACCTTTGAGCATAACTAAATATTGTGGTAAATATCAGTGGACTTCTGAAGCCCTTTATATGCAACTATTTTTAGGCATTGCTGCCATGGGAAGAGTTGTGTGGGGACTAGCAGTAATGAGGACTGTTAGAGACAAAGAGCAAAGTGTAGAAGAAACTTTCTTAAGGAGAATCTTAAAGTGTTAACAGTAGCAATACAGAGCTGCTTAGGAGTCCTGACCAGGACAATATGTTGAGCAGAGCACAAAAACGTACTGAAGTCACTGTCCCCACTGTGCTAACAAAGTTATACTAACAAGTTAACCCAAACACAATTAGTGAAGGCAGAGCTCTTTCTGGAATACTGATCAAAGATATTTGTCTGAGATATCAACAGAAGCTGCATTGTATGAAATGGTCTTCACTTTGATATAAGAAACAGTGTTGTGTAAGTCTGCAACTAGCTAGCCCTCTCCTCTCAGTTGTAATAAGATAAGCATTATGAAACAATGTTTAAAGAGAGGTCTGTCAGTCTAGCATATAATTCTGTTTTCATCCAATCCTAGCTCCAGTGTTGGCAGTTTTAAACTACTCCTTGAAGTCTCAGTAGTTCACTTTCCCCATGTGTGCAGTTGGATAGTATTTACTTATATACCCTTGTTAGGAAGTTAAGCAGTTAATGCTTGTGAAGTGCTTGAAAGATGAGAAGTGCCATTATTAGCACCAATTTAAAATAAGCAAGTATACATGTAAATGCCTGCTGGAAATCAGGCTATGGACATCTCTGGAGTTTTCAGGGGGCACAAAAATAGGGTCTTAGGATCATGAACAAGAAGCTTTAAAATAGTTTAGAATGGGGTTTTCAATAAAGTTTAAAGGTGACATACATGCCAAGTCCCTACTGGCAACAATAGGAATTGTGTGCCCAATACTTCTGGGTATGTTTGAATAAAATATAATGATAAGTTTGCAGCAAAACAAAGTTTTAAAAAAAGGACTCTTATGAGTGAAATACTCCTCATTTATCATCTGAGTACAATCTGGTACATATATGACCAGAGACAAAAGCAAAGCAACAAAAATATCTGTACTAAATATTCAGACATTAAATCTTTTACCATACAGACTCAGATAAAAAGAAAAAAAAGGTAAAAGGACTAACCATACATGCCTTACAATAGTGAAAGGCCATTCTTCCCACCCAACCCCAGAAACAGATCTGATCTCACATTAATACAAAAGAGAATACTATCCCTTGTAAAATGAAGGAATCAAAGAAAGAAATGGCAGCATCTTAGAAGCACTGATTTTGTGTCCCAGCAATGTGGAATTACTCAAAATTAATTCCCTGCACATAGCTTGGAACAGCAGCAATCAATATTACCTCTGGTACTTTTGGTTTCTGGTGACATGGGCCCAATCTGGATACCTGAGATGGAAGTAAAATTCTGTATATCCCAGCATAAGTCCTCCAAGTCATCCATTCTATTATTCTTTTAATTTTTTTCTGTGGACATTTCTTTCCTTTACGTTGGTAGTGTCGAAGTAATGTAGTAGCTATGACAGTCCAGGAAATAAGCAGAGGCAGGAATTTTTTTTGCGGGTGATATCTTTTATTGGACTCACTACATGGTTGGGATAGATTTAGACCAAAAGCATACTGTGATACCCAAAAGTCTGTCTAAATCTATCCCAATGATGCAGTGGGTCCAATAAAATGTAATACCCACAAAAAAAACCCAAAAAAATTTTCTGTTAAGTTGCCACCTGTCCTGGAATGTAAACCTCCAGCCATCACGAGCCAGAAACACAGCTGTTGTAACACCTACCCTTTAGCACAGGGGTGTTCAAACTGTGGCACACATGCTACAAATGCCACCAGCAGTCACTGTGTTTAGATCAGGGAGGAAGTGAAAAGTAGAGTGGCATTCATGGAGGGGGTGTGGCTTAACTTGATACACTTGAACTTAACTTACTGCACACATGCCATGAATGTTCTAGGGGGAAAGGGGGACAGATAAAAGGACTAGATAGAAAGCATTCGTTCATAAAATATAAAGTTTCTGTAGCACTTATGAACTGAAAAAAATCTTTGATGAAAGAACTAGAGAAGTATTAGAAAGCTGCAATTTGTCAAAGCCTTCATGACAGTCTATGATGCTGTTTAGACTAACTGAGAAAAAGCTACCCAGTTGATCTCTCACAAAACTGAATACTACCAGTGAATCATAACACACATAGGAGCCCTTTGATTAACTTGCCTTATAGCGAAATCTGTCAGATTCTGGTAAGGCTTTACTACATAACACATTTAAGGGTTAAAGCACTTTTTGTGAAAGGTTGGCCTATCTCAGACAGAAAAGCAGTCAAGTCTGGAGCAAAACCACATCTTATTGAAAACTTAGCAGAGAGAGATGAGACTCTACTAAGAGAAAGGGTATGGCAGAACTAGGCTTGTACCTCAAAAGCAGAAGAGAATTATGGGGGGGTAGGAGGTGAATGACCCACAATACAAAGACTGACTGAAAAATTAAACAACAGTCCCCTCCCCAAGCCAGATTGGGGTTTATCTTCTTTTTCAGTAACTGTAATCTGGTGTGGAGGGGGAAAAGGAGAAAGGAACCTGAGTTTGTTGACTGTTGGGGAGAGATAGCAAGGTAAAATTAAAATATTCATGATAACTACTTTTGTTATTGATGAATATATTTATATTATGATAACAACATATGTATCTTTTGGGTGACATAATTCTGAAGTAATGCAGCAAAATTACTTCCTCTATTTCCAGCACTAATAGATCAGTTATATTAATGACTAACAAATATAGTTCATCTCAAATGTGCATATCTGATTACATGCAAGACTTGCATGGAAAACTATCATACCTTGTCTTGGTTTTCTTTATTCTTGTAACATAAATTTCCAATCAAGCGAATGAGGTGAGATTTAAAACCAACAGCCGGATGGGAAATTTCTCCCTCCCCTGTCACAGAATGAGTGGCAGTGAAGACATTTGTAGCTTGCTTCCCAGCAAGGTGAGTTAACCGCAAAGTATCTGCATAAGAAAGAAAACATACATTTGAATATATTTCCAGGTTCAAACCATCATAGATCTTGATAAGCTTGGTGCTTTGATCAGCTTGCTTTTTTTGCTTTTATTTTTTTTGGAACATCAACAACATACACCAAATGAAATAAATTCCAGATATTCAAGAATGTGTTGGACCTCAGTCTGTCAATTCCACTCTGCTTCTTAATTTAAGTACCAGTGTAAGATACAAAACAGTCCTGAAATCAGGAGGATGTTTCTCTCTTATTTATTTTTAGGTTGAGTTCAATTTTCTGCACTCCCATCTCCGAAGCCAAACCCCTAAATTACTAATGACTCTCACACTCTTATTGATACTGTCCCTCACTTGTGCTCATTTTTTCTCCATTTTAGAAGAACTGAACTTTCTGAAATGTTTGTTTTGCCTCCCTTCATTCTGTACCCTACAATACACAAGCCTTCAGAACAGTTCAAAAAAGGACAAGGAAAGAGTGGAACATTCAAGTCTAAGGGAATTATGCTTCTGAAAAATCCCACCAATGGGAAATATTTTTAACCTTTAAATTGCAGCAGTACCTAGCGAGATGCACATATTAAACAATGATTCTCTTTGTCCCAAGAGTTTACAATCTCTCTAACAATCCCCAGAGATATTTTCCTAAAATGCAACATACAGGCACAGAATATGTTTGCAGAATATTCGCAAAAGCATAAAACAAAAATAGGTTGCAGCAATGAATCTCCCTGGAAAAAGTCTGGCCCTCCTTCTACTCAAAGTGTGGCTACATTTCTGGTACAAAAGGTTCAGTATGATTTGGGTTGAAATTAAAATAAAAAAAACAAAAACAAAAAACTACAGGCCACAAATTTTTTTCCATCCCAAACAGCTGACTTAGAAGGTGGGAAGATCTCTGAAGCTTTGGTGGACTAATTTTTTGAAAGCTTTTAAAATGTTCTACTATATGTGGCAAAGTGGGACCCCCGGACTAGCCACAGTGCTAGTTTCCCCACCTGCCTCAGCACATGCCGCCCACCTGTCTCTTCTGCCATGCCTTGATGGAATATAATTGAGGTGGTTAATTAAACGGGAGGCTGCCCATTCTTGCCCTGATGCCAGGGGGCGCTATCTGCGGCTCTGTTCCTCCCCTACACCGTAGACCAAGCTTCGCAGATGGCATCCAGATTACAATGCTCCCAGATTACAGCCAGACCAAGCTTAGGCCTCATTGTCAGGCCTCAGATGCACACACATTCATACCCACCTCCTTTCACTAGGGCCCGTCACACTCCACCCCCTTGCACAGGGTCAATTCTATACCCTCACCCACACACATACTGGGCTCCTAGCCCTCTGGGTTTCCCCACCTTCGCTGGGGTTCCACATCTCTGCCCCTCACTAGAGCTCCACATTTCCACCCCCTCACTGGGGCTGCCCCCTCCCTGGGGCTCCATCTCCTCGGGGTCTTGTACCCCAAATGGGTTCAGGTGGCCGCAGCCGTGCCTGCCCCCCCCCTCGCTCCTTGGGGTCTTGCACCACACAGGGCTCAGATGACTGCAGCCATGCCTGGCCCCCCTCTCACTCCTCAGGGTCTTGCCCCACAGAGAGATCAGGTGGCCACGGCCATACCTCGCCCCAACTACCTCTGATGTTTAATGACCCACCCCGAAGGAGGGGGCTGGAGTTAAGGTGCTCTGACCCACCTTTCACCGGGGTGGTAACTGGCCTGGCATTTCCTGGGGGTCCCACACCACTGGGAGCCCCACCAGGCCACCCACTCCCAGCAGGGTGCAGTTTTAGGTCATGCCCAGGACCAGGAGCCTCCTGACCACCCCCTTAAGCTCCTGCCCTTACCTCCAGATGTTGCATGCAGCCTTGCAGCCAGGCAATGTTTCTGACTGGTCTGCCAGAAGGGAACTGCTCTGTTTATATAGGAGGCCAGAGATCTAAAATGGCCACCACAATCAAGCACCTGCTGGCTGCTTGGCTCAGCCCTTAAAGTGGCAGGCACCAACAGTGCCCTGCCAAACCATAGAATTTAATGGCTTCATGTATGCAGAGGAAGGATGGCCACCTCAAGTCAGCAGGTCATTTTGAATTAGGCAGAACTTTGGGATTGGGGGGAAGGAATCACCTACTTTAGGGAAAGATGGCAGTTATTTAAAGCTTGAGCCCCACAAATAATGCCAAGACAGCCAACCATTCTGTTTGGCCTCAAACTTGTTTACCAATTTTAAATTAATTAAAATTGTCTCCCTGCTCTTAGCTTGTTTTCTAGACCTGCTGTGTTTCTTCTCTCTCTCACATATCTCAGCATTCTCCAAACACTAACACATATGGGAGAGTTCCAGTAACTTTCCTGTGCTTGATCCTATACTTAAAGGGAAGGAAACATACTGCCTTTACAGAAAGGGAACAAGAGCCAATGAATGAGGGGGAAAGCCTCCCCAGTTCACTACAAGGAAGCAAAGGCAATGATCAATGTTTCTTAAAGAAAGAGAGATGCAGGAAGAGAAGCAGCCTTGGCAGCCACCATGCATGGCAGGATTCTACTGTTTCAAGGTTTAGAAATGGCATGTGGCAGCTGTCTCCTAGGAAACCTTTTTCTCTGACTCGAAAAAAAAAGTGCTTCCATCTACTATGCCCCACATGCCACTGAATGAACCCCACTAGCCTAGTCAGACATTCAGTCAAAACAGCCATCTCTCCTGGAGTACTACTAAGCTCCAAATAAATGATGTGCATTAGCTATCTGGGCTCTGAACATACTGCCTTGAAAATTACAACAGATCTAATGGAAATCAATCAGTAACATTAATGCATGACTTAGTCCTGTGCTTAAATGCAACTGGTAGGAAAAAAGGCAGGCAAGGTTCTTTGAGTAGATGTGATATCTATGTCCTCAGACCAACACAGCTATAACCAAAAGCCCAGCAACACTGGTAGGAAAAAAAAAAAAAAAAATCTTGATTGTAACTTTGTATTGAATTTAAAAGCTTTTTCTGATCCTTTCTAAACTTTAACTCTTCTGTAACCTGGATTAATTTGAATACAAAGCCATTTGCAATATGTTACCTAAGGGTAACAAGATTTATTTTCATAATCTGGTGACGCTTGTTCCCCATCATCCCAAACCTTAGATATGTTCTTACTTTAAGATTTAACTACAAACAATGGTAGTGCTGTACACTGTTTGAGTCTTGCACACTTAAGCTAATCCTGCAACAACCAAATGACTTTTGCTGCGTGCATGTAGACCAATATAGAATCAATGAGAGATGCTTTTTTTCCTATCAGCTTGAAATGTCTGCAAACTATAAAGGGTCATACATGGTTAGTTCTAGCCTGCACCTGTGTTCAGTTAGATTGGAGACAGCTATGCAGAAAAGTCAACCTGAGCACAGTCAGTGGGAAGAGTCCTGGAATATAAATTGGTAAAACTGATGGAATGATCTTTAATTCCTCAGAATTCTCCTTCTGTGCCTTTGTTAAGACGACGACTCACATAGATATTTTGTGATTTTTCAAGATGTTAAGTGCATCTTAGCATGAGTCCCCTCCTTTGTGGAAGTGGTAACAAACTTTCGAGCTTTGCTAAAAATTAGCTGAAGACAAGTGAAGGTGTACAGTGAAACAGATCTGCTTTAGATGTCTTTTTGGTAGGCCTCTGTATATATCAATTGAGTCATATAAGCTTCCAAAGTCAGTGCAAAATGTTCAATAAAATATTTCTTACATTAACATCAGAGCTTTATAGGCTACATAGAACATCTATGTATAGCAACATGAAGTTCAACTAACTTTGGAAGGGCAAAAGTTACTATGTTCAGTTTTTTACTCTCCACCCTTACGGCAGTCTCTCCTGACTGGTTTAAGTTTTCTTTTAGAGTACAAGGCTTTTATTTTAATGATGAACTGATTACGGTAAATAGATTTAATTAATGAGTACCTTAGTGCTATATTCTATTTCAGCTTCCAAAATAAAGGCAGATGTAAGACAAGTCCAATTATTTTTTTTTTTTATTTTTAGAGGAACTTCTTCAACATACATTCAGACAGTGTAATAACATAGAAAACTGTCGTCTGTTACCTAATCATATAAATAGCACTGCAGAGAGGTGAATAAAGGCTCTTTGGGCAAAGAGAGGTAATGAGGTTCTGAGCCAGTAGAGCAGCAGAAAGTTCAGAGACAAATCAAATATTTGAAAATGTGGATTAATACAATGCTTTATTTATTTATTTATTTTATTAAAAGGTCAGAATCATAATTACCATCACTTGTGAAAAACATGTTTTCATGCTCAGCACTAGAGTTTTGAAGTCTGCCAGTAGTTAATAAAGCCTGTGGCTTTCCAACTCACCAACAGCTGTCTCAAGCAAACCAGGGCAAGTTTGCAGATGTTCTAGCTGTCTGTTGTTTGAAGTCATTTCACAGAGAACATCAAGGAGCCGAATTGTAACCAGTGCTTCCTGTAAAGGAAAGGCTACATTTCTGAACACAGAAGTACATGCAACATACTTTTGTTGATAAATCTGATTTTAAGGTCAGAAAGTTAATGGAAAACCATCAACTATCAAAAAAGGAAGGACCGGCACCAAGTCCACTTGTGTGCTATTCTTGCAAATTGTCAAAAGATATCTATACCTAACAAGACCCTCTTCCCCCAAACCCATAAACAACA
Source organism: Alligator mississippiensis (assembly GCF_030867095.1). Classification (NCBI taxonomy): domain Eukaryota; kingdom Metazoa; phylum Chordata; order Crocodylia; family Alligatoridae; genus Alligator; species Alligator mississippiensis. Next base: position 135,036,240 of record NC_081827.1, on the reverse strand, counting down.
TATTAAAATTAAAAATTTCTTCCACAAAGCTAGTGACAAATGCAATGTTATCTCTTCTCTGAAGGATGATAGCTTAGGCAACGCACTGCCATAAAGGATAGAGTTTTAACAAAAAGTCAGTAAAATCTTTCAACAGTAGGAATACAGAAAATTACTAACTGAGAAAATTACTTCTGTGCAAATGTTTTCTTTCTTTGAGTTTATCCAATGCAAGTGTCCCACTTTAAAGACACAAACACCGCCTGGAAGACACCAATTTGTTATCCGCAGGTATCCTGTAAAGAAGTGTGCGGTCAAATGAACTTTGGCTGCAAGAATTTACATTATTCTTGGGTAAATATGATTTGGGATTACAGATGCAAAGTTTGGTTGGGTATGAAAGACAGAATCATATTTGCATATTATTGATTCAACCAGATAATTATTTCTTTGGCTAGGCTCTCAGTAGCCAAGTTGATCTTCTCTGGCACTACGAATTTAAAAAGTCATCATTTACAGAAAAAATAGAGCTTTATATTATTCTAGATGACAGGAAGTGAAGACAGGATTATGACTTCAACAAAACTGCATTTAAGTGACAGAATGGAAGGTACAACACCCCAGGACCAGCCCCTGGCAATACTAGGATACAAAAAAGAACTTTAGTAACATTTCTTCTCTTTACTTTCCTTCTTGCTGTAAGCAGAGGACAACTTGCTACTAGCTACATGGAGAATCAACAACAGCTTACTCAGTGTTCCCTACACAGCCCTGGCTGGGGAGAGGGATGTTACAGATATGCTGAGAGCCATTCCCCACTCTGTCATGCCCATCCAGAGGAAAGTAAATGAATAATCATCACCTACTTATACCTCGGGGCACGTATTCAAGGTCCATGAAGCCATTGCAAGGATAAGGGAATATTGCTGTATATCTTTATTTTCTTGTGTAGGTAGGGTTACCATATTTCCAGTTCCAAAAAAGAGGACACCTGTTGGGAGTGAGGTTTCCCCGCCACGACCTGATGCCCGCCCCCATGCCTGCTGCTGCCCATCACTCCCGACCTGCAGCTCCCTGGCCATATTGGTGCCCCTCACTCCTGAACCATAGTCCCTCACCCCCCAGGCTATGCTGGTACCCCTCAGTCCCAACCCACAGCCCTCTGCTCACCCCAGTCCTGCTGGAGGGGGCCCCCAGCTGTGCCCATCCTGACCAGGACAGAGCGTAGCAACACCAATTTGTGCAGAAGGCAGCACAATGAATCCAGCCCTGGAACAGGCAGGATAGATGCCCTTGACACCTCCCACCCTACGCTGGGGTTCCAGTGCCACGCTAGGTGGCCTGGGTATGGCACCCCTGGGCAGCAACTCCCAGGTGGCCAGGCCCCACGAACAACGGCAATGGCCTCAGTGCTGGCAACCTGGCCACAGAGCTCACTGCTGCTCCCCCACACCCTCCCCACACTCTCCCACCTTACCGCAGCCCCAGTGCCCAGGCAGCTTCCCCCAGTGCCAGCAGACACCAACCCCCTTAGCACACTCATCCCCTACACACACACACACACCCCTCCACAGCCCCCTGGACAGTCCCCTAGCCCTGACCCTCCCATATCCACCCCCCACAAATTTACCTACATCCAGCTGCTGGGGCTGCTCCCATGACCTGGCTTGGCTGCATGCCAGCCATGAGCATACATGCACGCAGATACACAAGAGTCCACTGCCTCCAAACCCCCTTCCCCCGCTCCCGCCAGTGGAGCAGAACAAAATCCCAGGCACTGGTTCAGATTTCAAAAAACCACCCAGAGGGAGATTAAAGGATCCAAAAGAGGATGTGTCCGGCAAAACCTAGATATATGGTAACTCTAGGCATAGGGTCAACATCACAATCTAGATCAAAATTACTCTATAAATCGCTTTTAACAGCAAAATAAATAAATCATAATCACAGAGAAAAAAAATGAACTACTGAACAATTAAGTAGCTCAGTGAGAAGAACTAATAGAGCACAATTGTATTTCAATGCTAGCAAAATATTTGGGGATTTTTTTTTCATCTCAAGCTCCCATTTTCCATTGTGACAAGGAAGCTTAAGTAAAAGACTTTCACTTACTGTGTTTAACATCTGTAAAGCTTAAATACTTCTTAAGAAAGAGGACAAATATATCTAGAGATACCTTTAAACATTATGACCAGCAAAATATTATTAAGACAACTGCTATTATTTGTGGAAATAGAATATATGGCAAACGTGTTCCTCAGGAATCTCTATGGCTGGAACTGTTACAGCTCTTATTCTAAAACACTTTCCCTACATCTATTGTTTCAGCAAAGACTTTTGGTACAATTTTGCTTGGCTAAGATCCAAATCACAGGGGTATACCTATGCATAAAGCAAAACTTTCCAAACAGTTTTAATGGTAGGCAGGTATGTTGCTACTGTCCCACCTATTTCACACCACATAACCAAAAAAGTAAAATTCAGACATTTAATAGATCTAAATTCTTCCCCCCCTCCCCTTTCCAAAAACAGAAACCAAACCAGAAGCCTAAACTTAGAATCCTAAATCTATATTTAATAAGGTGGCCTGATGATTTTCAAAACCACTGAGCATCCAGCAGCTCAAGAAAGGTGCTAGCTGCTCAACACATTGGAAAAATGGCTTTGTTCACTGTCCCTTATATATATCTTCCTAAAAACCTGTATTCCTGCCTTTCCTGTTTCTGGCCTTTTCCCATTTCACCATCTGGGTCAAGCCAATAGTGCCTGGAGCAGTGGTTCTTAGCCTGTGGTTCATGGATCCCTGAGGGGTCCACAAAAGATGACTACAATCAATCAAAAGTACATGAATACCCACACTTAGAATTCAAAGGGGTCTGTACCGCCATTTACATTTTTTTTTTTAGGGATCTGTAAATGAAAAAAGGTTGAAAACCATGGGCCTAGAGCAATACCTGATATTGGGAACAGCTTGATTATCAAATTTTATACAAGGTATACTTTAAACAACCCTTTAGCTTTGCATGAGTTAAAATGAAAGACCTCTTCTGCAAAAGCAAATCAGGAAATGATGGGGAGGGGAAAAAATATTTTCTAAAATTTGAGCAAACTCCATAAAAGAAACAAAAAAAACCAAACAAACCCAAATCTAAGCATGAAATGGGGCATGAATACTTTAGGGAAATCTGTTCCTCTTGGAAGTCATATGTAAGTACTAATGGAAGCAGAGCAATGCTAAAAAGGCAGGTTCATAATGCTAACATAGTCAATGTTAATAATGGCTATGGGGCAGCTGCTACAGCTGCCTTCTTTCACCCTCTGGCCATCTTTGAAGGGAAGGTACAAGATCTATGAAAGATATTCTTTGGAGGAAAACACTAAAATACAGGCAATCCTTGACATTCATGGGGGATATGTTTCCGTGATCCCTGCGAATGGCCAAATCTGGCGGCTGGGGTGGGGACCTGGCTCCAGAGGCGGCAGCAAACACCTCCTGAGGTGCTCCGGTAAGTGTTTAAAGTGTATTTAAAATATGGGTTCGACATTCGCGAGTGTTTGAAACCACAAATGCTGAACCTGCGAATCCTGAGGGTTTCCTGTAGATTCTTTGCAAGAACAATTCCATTATTTTCAATTGAAGATAGTTCAACACATGTCCAAAAACATTAATACTCAGATAATCAACAAAAATACTGATTGAGATGGTTGAATATTTGTTGAGTATTCCCTGTAAACAAGAAAGTGCATTGTTTATGGATTTTTTTTTTTGGTTAGTGCTTTTCTTTACCCATGGTAACAGTAGTTTTCAGCTGATCTGACCAATATTCTCAATCATTTGTGAATATAATTTCAGAGCCATAATACCTTTTTCTCCAAATATTAGTGAAGTTAAAACATAATGTGGATATAACAACTATTTGTTTTTAGCCAAGAAGGATTTTAGAGCTCTGTAAGGAAAGCTGAGAACAGCATTGGGAATACTGCTGTACCAGTACCTTAGAGTTGGACACAGATTTTGTCCTGTTTGAAACAAGCACAGAACACAGGAAAATAACTGTAGAATACAAAACTGCTGAAAGTGTCTCAGTATGTTTCTCTTTAATGTCAGATTACTATCTTTTCTTGGAGTAGTCAATTAAGTTCTTTAACAGACTATGAAGCTAGGTCTCTTAAGATCTTACTATAAATTGTCCTTCAATGACCTAGAAAAAGTGGTGCTCAACCACCAGCCTGTGGGCCACATTCAGCCTGCAGAGCAGTATCATCCAATCTGTGGGGATCCTCAAGAGTCCATAAATTTGGCACAGGGGGGAAATAGGAGTATTAAATGCTGTTCCCAGGCTGCCAAATGTCCAGGTTTGGTGGGGTCTCATGGGCTGGATAATATAGCACACGGTCACTCTGCAGCCAGATCCAGGCATGTGGCCACATCCAGGGTATGGCAGGATTGGGCCTACATGCAAGATCACACCCAAGAACGAACTCCATGCTCTGACCCCATGTGGAATCCAAACCTGTGGACAGATCCCTATACTACCCATATGGCCCACAGAGCCAGAAGGTTGGGTACCACTGGCCCAGAAAAAAAATGCTGGAAGCTCCCTCTCCCTCCATTCCCACTCACCTATCCCTCACAGAATTATGCTTAAGACCCCCTACAGAAACACATTTCCACCTACACCTCAATAAGCAATTGTCTTTCTTGTCCCCCTGATAACTGTAAATATTCTCAAGCAAGTTTCAGAAATTTACAAAAATGGCACGTAAAATAAAAGACTTCCATTTCAAATTTAGTTTATCACAAAAGCTGACCTTAATTTCTTTTTTAACAAAATAATTTGGTTGCAAGAGCACCATTGTAATTACAAGATGATTTCTTTCGCAGCTACATTATTATATTAGAAAAAAATGTGCCACAGCACAGTGCTCCTCCTGCTGGAAAAAAGCTAGTTATGACTTGTTTAAAAGTGTCACTTCCACAATTAGGTCTCTAGTCTGTTTTAATTCTTTCTCCCTTTACTATATATATGGCACTGGAAACTAGTGAGTTAAACATCATAATCATACCAAAAGATATTGTACACAAATTGACTCAAGGAAGCAGAAGTGAATACAAAGTCTGGATTTAGTGCATGTGCACACGCACACACTTTACAGCCTTCTTAGATAAAGGCTTTTATTTGTTGTGGTACTTGATGCTGCTTCTGGTACACATGTTTTAGATGCATTTTAAACTGATCTGGTACTAATGCAATAAAACCAGATTTGAGAGCAACATAGACTGGTATTCCATGCCGGCACTGAATGAAATAGAGGAAATGATAGTACTTTCTATGACAAGGTATTCTGTTTTGTTATTCTGACCATGTAGCCGGGCTAGATTTTCAAGCCACAGGGTACACCCCCAAGGCAGGGAACCCCATCAGCTGATAGCTCCCAGCTGCAGGGGCACATCTTGGTGAATGGTTGGGAGCCCAGATGAGCCTGGGGCTCCTAACCTGGGGGTGCATAGTGTGTCCCCACAGCTGGACCCCATCAGCCGACAGAGCTCCCAACTGTAGGAGTTTGCTGCTTGACAGTGCAGGGGAAGCCCAGGATTGTGATCCCAGTTTCTCCCTGCACCAGCCATAAAGCACGATAAGATCTGATGCTGGATCCCACAATCATGCCTCCTGCCAGGCATACATGCCTTTATTTGCAATGTCTGCCAGGGCCCTGTGGCACATTCTAGCAGATATATTACAGCCCTGGTGACACTGCTTGCACAGGCCAAGGTAAAAGAGAGTCCTTAAGCTACTTGCCTAACAGGACAGAAAACTAAAAAGCAAAACCACTACAAATGAGTCCAGATAGACCAGATTATCAGAGGTCCTCACTTCCACATGGCAAAAAACATGCTTCACAAACTCCACAGGGCAGGAAAAATGACAATGGACTTTATTTTATGGCAAGAGAAGGAAGGAGGTCAAAGAGGAAATAAAGTAAGACCGCCTCAAAGCTAAACTCTAAAATCACAATATGCAAAATGTCTACAGTTTATTTTTAAAACCAGTGTTTAAAAGTTCTTAACTCCATATGATATTTTACAGCCCTAATTATATATCATTGTTACCCAATTTGGTTACTCTTGTTAGATAATGGATTAACAAGGTTTACGTTCAACTATTTTTGTTTCAAACCAGTTTAGAACCAGTCAGAAATACTATTTTGTTATGGAAGTTAAACATGAATTCCAAATCCCCATAAAGAAGTTGAATTACCTGACCAAAATATATTTTTTAATTTAAAAGAGCGGTCTCCAAAAAATAAAAATGTCAAAACACCTGACAAACTGAACACAACACCACAACAACCCTGAAAAAAAATCTTTTAAGGCTTAGTGAGGAATCTGTTCTCTGAAAGCACTGAATTCTTGCTTAGCCTTAAGTAGAAAGGCTCTCTCTCACTACAGCAGCAAAAGGAAGCTATTGATGCTCTTCAGGTTCTTAAGAGACTCCTGTAAATCCCTTAAGCTGTTTTACTAACCAAAGGATATTTAGGAGTATCTGATATTTATGATTTTATGCATCCATAAAAATAGAATCAGAAGCTGCAAGCATCTAACATTTTGGTATTTCAATGTCCTACCTCATCTTCATTCTTGGAAGCAGAAGTTAATCTAAGCACAGTTTGACATTTTTCTTGGAAACAGTTTGCAAGAAAGTCAGCTTGCTTCAAGATCCCAGTCAATTCTTCACTGGTAACTTGGTTCTTCTCACTTATTTTGGCCATTATCAATTCTAATAAAGTAATCCTGAAATTAAAGAAACTTTTTAGGTAAGTTTTAGGTAAGTTTACAAAACGAAACCAACTACAGTTAATAATAGGTTAAATGGACAAAGCTGTTAATGGTATTAAAATATAAACTGATACTAACATATCTGCTTTTTAAAATGTAAGAGTTTTATAAACAAACTGATCTTCACTACAGATGCTGGTTAATTTTTACCTAATGATGCCTAACTTCAGACAAACGAAGCCAGAGCGGTCTAATCAATCTCACATTTTTACTCTGTTTTACTTCCCAATTCTTGTCCTCCAACACAATGCTGCTGGAATTAACACATCCTATATTTAAAATTGCCCCCCCCCAAAAAAAACCTTTTCTAATTCAACAAAATACATACAGTCCATTCAACCTGGTGGCATCTCTATAGAAGTGAGTCTTTCAATGCATTCATAGTTTCATAGTAGCTAGGGTCAGGAGGGACCTGAACAGATCATCTAGCCTGACCCCCTGCCACAGGCAGGAATGAATGCTGGGTTCACAAGACCCCAGACATGTGATCATTCAACCTCCTCTTGAATTTGCCCAAGGTAGGGGCAAGGACCACTTCCCTGGGAAGCTGGTTCCAGATTTTGCCCACCCTAACTGTAAAATATTGCCTTCTGATCTCTAACCTAAACCTATTCTCCATCAGCTTATTACCATTGTTCCTCGTCACCCCAGGTGGTGCTGGGGAGAAAAGGGCTCTACCTGTTTGCTGTTGATAGCCTCTGATGAGCTTGTAGGCAGCCACTAGGTTTCCCCTCAGCCTCCTCTTGCTGAGGCTGAATAGGTTTAGGTCCTTCAGTCTCTCCGCATAGGGCCTGTCCTGCTGCCTTCTCACCAAACGCGTGGCCCTCCTCTGAACCCTCTTGTACATAACTTTTTTATCAGGAAGATAGCAATTTGTAAAAGTGTATTTAAAAAATTGAGCAGTGATGAAGTAAAAATAGAGTGGGTAAAAACAGCTGTGCACCTATGTACCTGCAGTACAATTGCCAATAGACAGACTTAGTAACTCTCCAGTTTACATTAAATTACTATCATACACTGAAGTCTATGCAATTTTCTGAATTAGACAGAAAATAGCCAAATAAGAAATAAAATTTACTTTGATCACTAATTTTGACAACTTTAGTTTCACTTTATTTCAGATATCAATTCACAATGAAATAGCAAACTTTCCATATAATATTTCAAAGGGAAAAGAGGGACATAACATTTTGTACACCTCACTGCATGTCTCTGCTGAGAAGAGTAGATGGATTAGCCAGGTTCTACCGTAATTCTCTCGCTCAGAAAGAGTTCTTTTTATTGAGCACACACAAGAGCAGGCTCAGGGGTTTTCTTTGACCAAATTATTTGCAATTCAGATAGCACGACTGACATTTAAAAAAATAAATTTGCATTTGAACTACTCTGCACATAAAATGTGCCAACTGAGTAGTCACAAGGGAAGACAGATGTTTTTTCTGTGGAAACAGAATGGTCACCATTTTATGTCTGGAAAAAAGTACTAATCAATGTGCATTTGTACACTATCATCTAGGCGAATAGGTTTTAGACCAGGGATGTTACTGAGCCTAAAACTTTTTAAGTGTGCACAGAGCCAAGGAGAAAACACATGTATACAATTTTATGTTCCGGAACAAATTAGGATGATTTTCTAGTATGGATGGCCTCCTGCGTCATACAGACCATAGAACTTCACCCAATTATTTCTTAAAAACCCAAAGTGTTGTGTTGACTGTTAATGTAACTTTTAAAAAGGAAATGTTCCTGAATTGAAGTATTGGAAGATATACCAGCTATCTTAATAAATTATACTAACGCAGTTAATTACCTACATCATTTGTCATAGACCTGGTGAGGCAGGATTACTAGCAAAGGTAAACTGGGCAGGGGGCAGAGAGTAGTTCTTAAAAAAGGGTATATCCACATCTACACTGAGTCCCTTATGCACATTTTCCATAAACTTTCTTGCCTCTCTGGTAAGTCTAGTGTCTCCTGTGGAGGCAGGTCTACCTTTTTTCCCAGTTCTCCTCAAATGTGTATGTTTTTCTCCTCTTAGCACTCTATGACTATAAGCAGCCACCACATTTGTCCAGTAAATGAGCACAGATAGTAGGTGCCAACAGACATTCCTAATGTTAGAAATGCACACCTGTTCATAGTCAAAGCATATTTGCTTACTATCCAATTTTAAAAAATTACAGTACATAGTTAGTTTACTAGGGAAGTAACTAGTTTCATATGTATTCTAAGCTTTACAGAAACACAGGTTTCAAAAAATTCATCAAATATTTTTCAGGATGGGTGGGAAAAGGGTCTGGAATTAATTTGGCAAAATTACCATGGCATTCAATAAGCTCTTAAAAGTCTTAAAGCACATACCCATCGCTGGATACTTCTACGACAATTATTAGCAAAGAAATGGTCTACGTTGAACTCATGAGGTGCAGTAATTATACTTCAGAGCCAGGACACCATTAAGGATAAACCAACAGATCACAATTCTCAGAATTATTGTTTCAGGCTATCTGCAGACTTGGGCACACAGCAATCCTCCCTCACCCCACCCCTTAGTAACATTCCATTCATACGTGCATGTTTTCTAATTCATAATTATAAAGGCCAGAAATGCATTGGCTGTTTAATGAGTACTTTAGATGCCGGTGTTCATTTCTGTAGGAAGAAGGGCTACTTTTTGGCAAGTGCCATGGCCGCAATATCACAAATACAGTGGGTCCAGATTACAGGAAATACTGTGAATAGTGCAAATACTGCGGTTATCCAACTGAATATACTTAAGTTATCTATGGCAATTGCCAAGTTTTTAAGAGCTACCACTAATTTATGTACCAGCAAACTCTCTCAGCATAGTTCATTTCTTTTCTGTAAATAGATTTAAAGAGTATTTAATGTGTATGATACACCATACTATGGCTGGAAGAGTTCACATCTATTTGTAAGCTCAAACTGCCTTCCCCAGACACCTCAATACTGCATCCGTTCTGTCCTCACCCATATGACTCAGTCAGCTTTAACAGATATCCAAGGTGGAACCCTTGTGGTGAGGTTACCCTGACTTGTCTCATTGTGAGAGAATTATTTCCCTCTGCCCTAGTTTACACTCCTTTCTGTCCAGCTAACGGTGGGCAGAACAGTTTTACCTGCACTGGACTTGTTTTCTCTTTAGTCACGTACCTCAGAGAATGTGTCCTTAAATATGACGAACAAATTAAAATATCAGAATAAGACACATCAGATTAAAAACAGTAGATTTACACTACAAAGCCTTAGTATTAAAAGACTTCACCTAGAAAATAGATTGGTGTGTTTTTTTTAATCCATTACTTACTATCAAATTAAAACCTATACACTGTTGTTGAAATATACAAACAAGGTGAATTCTGATTGATCTTTAAAAAACCCACAGAAGAAAGTCAGTTGGGTTACTTGCTGATTTGCAGAAGTCTTGCAATTCTCTACAGAAGTGATTCCCTTTCAGGGGAGCTGCACCACCCAGTGTTAGCACCATTCCATACAGAAACATAATCCTCAAGACCATAGGAATCCAGTGTTAAAAACATTTCTCACCTGCTGTGGTCTTTCTGAGTATTTTGCAACAGGAAAATTACTTTATTATTTTTCTGTGGTCAAAAATCAGAGCTGACATTTTTCAAGGGGTGCCTTGAATCTAAAAAAGGTTGAGAATCACTGCTCTACAGGTTCTGTGAGAGCACTGCAAACACTTGTGCCCTAGGCAAATTTGCACGTGCTTAAACTAAAAGCCCAGAAACTGTAGTTGTATAGCACCTCACCATGATAGGTCACATAATACATGTGACGCAGCCTGACATTTTTTTCAAGATGTCAATAAACAAGCAAATATTTCCACAACTGAAAGTGAGACTTGAGATCAAAAGTCATTAGCAATACCTTCCACCCTCCAACATGCCTTCGAAGTAGGTAACTGAAAAGTAGTCACTCTTTCTGCCCCAGGAGCTGCTTGGATGGGAATCTCCACCTTTACGGAAGAGGGATAAGAGAGAAGCTGCTAGTCTTCCCCAACCTGTCATCCCCTCTTCTGCCAAGCATCCTGACCCTCTCAGTGTCCCTCCATGCTCCCCAAGCCTCCTGCCTTCCCCTTCCCTTCTGACTCTTTTCCCCCTAGAATTCAAGCCTACCACATTTTCCCACTTTGCCTACAATTTTTGTGTCCGGTATTTAAAGACATCTTCCCAGTAGTATCTTGGCTTTAGTGACAACAAGGGACAGATAAGTGCCTACTTTTATTACAGCATCTTCCACCTACAAAACCTATAAGAAATGAGTGACCACCCTAATCAATGGAAAGGTGTGACATCTTTCCCATTGGTAAACCTGCTGTATGACCATCACCAGCACACATCTTGATGCCACACCCAAGGCGACATGACTACAGATGTAGAACAAGAGGCTGAAGAAAATACCTGACTGAAAAATGGTCATTCCAGTGATCGAATCTTTGCCACCAAGGGCTGATGAACTATGGCAAAGGTGGCAATGTCTCATACCAGAGTTGGATACTCAAAGGAACTAATGAAGTGGGGCTATATTGCAGCACAGAGGCTTGGACTATGCAACACCTGCTGCAATGCCTGCTGCTTGAAGGTACATATACAATAAAACATCTCTAAGTACAACCAACGAGCACAAGCATGTGTAACAAAATGGTCAAATGTGGTGTTCAGCAATGGTTCTCAACTTTTTTAAACTCAAGACCCTCCTTACTCCCAACCTGCACCCCACCCTGCCCTACCTATGCCCCTCACTCCCAACCTGCTGCCCCCACCCCCAGGTCCCAGCTCCCCAGTGTGGGGCAGGGGGTGGATATTCACATTCCCCCCCCAAATTTCTGCACCCACAGCAGGCATGGGGCTGCAGCCTGAGCCTCCACTCCCCTCAGGCTGGCTGTGCTGCTCCTCACCCCCGCTCCCTTCTGGGGAAGAATCACGCCCTGAAGGAAGTGGCAGCAGTGGCTGGGCCATGGTGGTGGGGTACAGCTAGGCCCAGTATGCGAGCAGCTGATCACAGGGGGAGATGAGGGCAGCGCGCCCCACCTCCCATCACTCTTTCCACTGCTGGTGGCATGGCTAGTGTTAGGGTCCCAGCAATAGTGGAAGCAACCAGTCTTGCCACCTTGTTCTCCCCCTCCCATGCTGGGTCCTGCCTGCTACAGCCACAGTCCAGCTAGGCTGCAGCCCTGTGCCTGGTGTAGGCGCAGAAGTCAAGGGTGCATGTTTCCCCCAATGCATTGCCTATGCTCCTCCCCTAACCCCCCCCCCAAAAAAAAACTTACCTCCAGGAAGCTGGTCTCCACTGCTGCCTGGATGCTATGTGCACACATGCACATGGTACCCCCTGCCAACCTCCTCCCGCTCGTGCCAGCCCCAAATTTGTTCACAACCCTTTGATATGTTCTTGCAACCCACTTTTGGGTCATGGCCCACAGGTTGAGAGATGCTGGTGCAGAGACACGAAAATAAGTGGTCTTTTTGATTATGAAAAAAAATGTAAAGGAACAAGAGAAACCCAATCCCTCCTCCCTAAAAGTGTTTATGTTGAGAGATACTTGAGACCTAACAATTCTAACCTTAAACAGATCTTACACTTTCTACTATAATTAAACAAATGTCATAAATGCTCATATTTGTTGTCTTCCCCTTCTAGGCTAAAGCTTTCTAACACAGGAGGAAAATATTTTGAAAAGTAATCATGGGCAAATGAAAGTATATATTTTCAGCTTCAGCTGAATACTATGAAGCATATCTGCAACTACAGTTGATCTGTTACATTTAAACTTCCTTTTAATTGCTAGTAATCACACTGGTGATATGAACAGCTGAACATATTTCAAATGCAGCTGTAAAATGCAGTAGGGTGCGGTGCTCTTATGAAATCAAGGCACAAGCATTAAATCCTGCCTTTAAAAAAAAATTAAGTATTTCTTTACCGAGTAATGGCGCCAAGCTGGATTCTGCAACCCTACATAAATCACTGCCAGTTGTGGCTAAACTGTAATGTTAACCAACCAATTTAAAACCATTACTGACACAGAAACATGTATTTAGAGATTTTGTGCCAACTACGAAACCACACAGTTTTTCAATCATGTGAACAGGATACTCTATATGGAATGCTAAATACTAAAAGCCACATTGGTTTTTGGGGTTACCTTTCTTGATTGCTCAGTTCGGCATACATGGCTCTTACCAACTCTGGGCATTTCAGCAAATAGTCTGTAACAATCAGGAACCTAAAGAAAAGAATAGGGGAGAAACACATTATTGGTTTTACAATAAAAATGTAGTTTAGGTTTACTCTATGACCTGTTTATACTGATCTTGGAATGTTTGTAACTTTAACTGATAGATAAGACAAATGTGTCATGGAACCATCTGCTAACTGCTACAAAATAACTGATAAAACTAAATTAGTCATTTTTTTCAAAACACTTATTTTAGGCAAGGACCAACCTGCACCAACTCCACACAGATTTATTTGACTAATGAAAGGAAAGCAGGACAAAGTATTTTGCCAGTTAGAGAAAAAGCACAAATGTATACATACTCCTCAAGTAATAAAACATTAATCCAAGTCCTAATGGATCTTACCAAAAAAGAGCCAAGACTTAAGAATGAAAACCACTATAGCATTAATTTAGGAAGTTAAGTCTCTATACCTAACAAATAATAAAGAGTTACATAACTACATAAAAAATTCTAGCAACACAAATGTAAATTGCCTTTTCAGACAAAGCAGCAAATGCTGTTCTCAGAGTACAAAGAAAACATATTGGTTTTTTAACAAGGGCATGAACCAATATCAGGCCAGGAACTTGCAGGTACAGTTCCCTTTGTGCTAACACGCATATCACAGTGGCTTTTTATGGCTTGAGGCAAGGATTTCTAAGGGCAATTATCTTATTGATCCAATTGTACAGTTGGGAAAGATATAGATAAGCTTTCGAGTATCACTCTACCCTTCCCCCAGTCTCTGAAAAGAAGGGCAGACACAGAAGAGCTAAATAGATGACAGAACAGAAGCTTGCATAAATAAAGACAGGATATATGAAATACATGCACTAGCACAATGGTAAGCATATCTCCTCTAATTTAAACATATCCAGTCTTACTAATCACAACCAAGGATTTGAAAGCTTATCTCTTCAAACCAAATTTGTAGCAAAACTGACAAAACTACATATTTTAAAACATGCAATACTATACACCTACTTTTAAAATATATTTTATTCAATTCCTGACACAAATCTAAAATATACTGTCACATGAGAAAACAGGATGTACTAGCACATTTCATGAGCTACAGGGAAGTAGCAGAAGCCAAAATAAACTTGAATCTGAAATTCGCAACTATTCTTTCCTTCCTTCCTTTTCTCTTCACTTTGCTGACAGACTTCAGGTATGATCCATAGATACTGCATTCTGGAAAATTATAAGAGACTCACTGCAGCCAGTTTTATTGGAAATAGAAAAACTTGTCTAGAGGCATCATGGACTACAAAGTCCAAAAGATCAATAAGCTATTATATGTTTCCTAATGCCTCTTAAGGTTGGACAAGAGTAGGGTCTAGGGGTGTACCGATAGAGGTTTTTGGGGCTGATACCAATAGCAGATATTTAGGGAGGCATATCGGTTGATACCAATCCGATTTCTGATACAGCTGCCTCCAGCTGGTAAGTCTGTGTGGTGGAAGGTGGGGGGAAGGAAAGGGCCTGGCGGGGCAGATCAACATCCTCCCAGAGCCTCCAGCACCCACTCTGAGCCCAGCTCCCTCCGAGAAGAGACCTGCGCAGCTCCAGCTGCAGCCTGCCCCACCCCACACAGATCCAGGGGGCACCCCCTGCCCCATGCCCTCCCAGGGTGCAAGCAGCGGTGAGAGTCCCCCTGAAGCCATGGCTCCAGCCCCCACCCCGTTCCACCTGGGCAGCACCTGCCCCTGCCCCCTAACTCACCATGCGAAGCGTGGATCTGTCCCCCAACACCCCTTCTCTCTCCCCTCCCCTTCCACCACAGCAGACTTACCATCTGGAGGCAGCTCTCCAAGTTGCCAGCTCTGCTTCTTGCTGCCCGAATGCTGTGCTGTGGCTGCGCACAGCACAGGAATTTATTGGCCAAATTTTCAGCCCCGTTGACCCAATATCCAATACAGCCAGTTTTCTTTATATCGGTACCAAACTGGTATCAGACCACTGTATCAGTGCACCTCTAGTAGGGTCTCCTATTCTCATATCTTGTTATAGTTATAGCCAATGGCGACAAGTACGGGGTGCAGGGGGGTGCATGTGCACCCCCTGACGGTTGCGCTCGCTGCTTAAGAGATGGGCAGGTGGAGCAGGTGGGAATGCCGGTGCCCCCCCCCCCCCCCCCGCTAGCGCTGGCCAATCGCTGCGCTCACTGCAGCCACTTTTGGGAGTGGCTGCAGCTGCTTCTGGGAGCTGCAGCAATCATCTAGCACTTGCTCCCAGAAGTGGCAGCAGCCACTTCCAGAAGCAGCTGCAGCGAGCGCAGCGATCAGCCATTGCAGGATTGACTGGGGGACACCCCCCCCTCCCTGGGCTGCAGGATCACCTATGGCGGACCCCGCCCCCTCCAGTCGGTGGGACTGGTCACGACTAAGGCAGCACCAGTCGCCCATGGTTATAGCTTATGCATTTCTGAATGAATTAGTCTCTGAGAACCCACTCTGCTCTGCCTTCTGGCTGGCTTCAGACTAACACAGCTAACTACTTCTCCCTACTGGAAATTATGCAATTGTTGAGGAGAAAAGTCACACATTCATTTTTGTTATCTGAATCATTTGGATTTTCATTATTTGTATATGTAACACAGGAAAAAATAGGACATTTTTGGCAGCCAACAAATCACAACAGGCATTCTTGAACAGAGCACAGTTTGTTCAAGATATCCTCAAAGTCACTGCTGCAGTGTCCTAGTGTCAAGTAGTTTAGCTGATAATTCTGAAGCTTTAACCAATACCTCCATAAACACAGTAATACATCACTAGTACCCTGATATCCAGTGGGAGCATCTCCAGTGTCCTTATAATCTGCTTATATCTAAACTTCTTACTGTAGCTCACTTGGACAGATAATGTTCTTTGGATACATGTGATATCTTTCACTAGGCCAACTAAACAGTTGGAAAACATATTCTTTACAAGCTTTCAGCCACAAGGCTTTTGAGGCGCCACAAAATGCACCCACACATGTGATTTTGTTCTCCGCACTGCATATTTACAGTTCAGAGCCAAATTTAGATACCAGGAAATCCTGGTATTTAAAAAAAAAAGGTGTGCTGAAAAAGCTCAGGGTGGCGCAGGTACCGGCAGCATGCACCGCCCAAAACTGGGGCCTGGCCAGCCAGAGCCACACTCTGGCTGCCAGCCAGGCTCCACATACCTGGATTGCCACAGCTGGAGCCCCAGGAGGCTACCAGGACCCCAGGTAAGGCAACCCCTACCCCACCCAAGGCAACTTGCCACACTCCAGAGTGCATGTGCAGGAGCCTTCCCTGGGGATAACTAGCAGTGGCACAAATGTGCCACTGCTACTTGTTCCTGGGGAAATGCCTGTGAGTGCTCATGTGGATGTGCCCATTGCATGTAAAATCCCTGCCACAAATGACAGTGATATGGCACAGAACAAAGTATATACTATGGTCAGATTTTCAGTTCTATAGTTAAGTATTAAATCTGCGATTGCACTTCCAGTCTCTTTGCAATTTATAAATAATACAGGGAGGTATACACAGATCTATGTTGTACACCTAAAATCTGGTGGTGGATTGCACAGTGCTAAGACACACAAGTAATTAAAGTACAGCTCTTCCAACTAGTAATCAGATAGTAGGGGTGCACCAAAAGAGATTTTTCAGGCAGATACTGACAGCTGATTTTTAAGGAGGCATATCTGCCGATACCAATCCAATTTCCAATACTCAGCCTATCACCTTGAATAGCAGTGTCTGTCTGGTAAGTCTGTTATGGTGGAGGGGGAAGGACAGGGGCATGGGAGGTGGGGGAGCAGGTTGAGGCCCCCGTAGTGAGGGAGAGAGTGGGGCTGAGGCTGGGGCAGAGGCAGATACTGCCTAGCTAGAGCAGGGCATGGGATAGGGCTGCGGCTCATCCAGGGGGTGCAGGAAGGGGAAGGAGGTGGCTCCCACCACTGCATGCACCCCAGGAGGCCATGGGGGTGGGTGTCCCTGGATCTGCATGGGGTGGGGCTGGCTGCCGCTGCAGGCTGGGGTCAGGACAGTGCTGGGCTCTTCCCAGTGAGGGGGCTGGGCCAGGCTGTGCTTGGGACAGGCAGCAGCAGCACTGGGAGGGGGCTATGGAGGGGCTGCAGCCACCCCAGAATTCACCGTAGCCCCCTCAATGCCCCCTCCCAGCACCACCACCCACCCCACCCAGAGGGCAGTCTAGCCCAGCTTACCTGCTTGCCCCAGCCTAGAGTGGCAGCCAGCCTCAACCCGTGCAGATCCAGGGGCATATGCCCCACCCTGTGCCCTCCTGGGGTACATGCAGCAGCAGCGGGAGCACCCCACCCCCAAATGATCTGCAACTACATCCTGTACTCTGCCCCACCCCGGCTGGGCAGTGCATGCCCCAGCCCCGCCCCACTCTCTCCCTTACCATGAGGGCCTTGATCTGTGCCCCCTCACACCCATTCCCTCACCCCTCCCCTTCTACCACAACAGACTTACCAGCTGGATGCAGCTGCTGACTTGTGCTCCTCACCACCTACATGCTAAACTGCGGCTGCTCGCATGCATGGGCATTTATCGACCAAATTATCAACCAAATCAAGCAAAAAAAGCCGATTTCCAATATAGTCTATTTTTTTTTTTTATATTGGTGCCAATTCAATATTGGACCAATGTATTGGTGCACCTCTATTTAATACATTTACTCTCCCATCTTTTCACAAAAGTCATCTGCACATCTCCCCCTGCCCCATCCCACTGAGTGATGCAAAGCCTGCACTTTGGACCTGATTATTATACGTTTCAGAAACTAAAATTTAGAGATTCAGCTTATGCACTTATTATTCCCAAACTTCATTTTTCATTAAAAATCTAAATCTATTTTCTCTTCCATGTTTAAGCTCAGACTCCCCCTTGCTCTCCCATTTTACCATTAAATTATGAAGACTACATATTAAACATACTGGAATATTAACACAGTTTGAAGGCATATGGAGAGGAATCAGAGGCCAAGATATGAGACTATGCCAAAATGCCTTAATTCTCCCTGCTATGCCTGGAAACTCTGGTGGCAGTTAAAATGAGGGAGAAAAGGGTGGGGGTGGAGGAAAAGAGGGAGAGAGGAGAAAGAGGGTGGGGGAGAAGGGAGGGACATGGAAGATACAATCCCCTCTATCCTACGTACATTTTTGAAGTGTGCAAGAGTATTAACACCAAGAAGTTTGGATGGAGGCAGCTGTGCCATATTTTCAAAATAAGGCCTCTCTAAGTTTAAAAGGAATAAGATATGTCTGCTTTTGTTTTACTAACTAAATATGGCATTTTAGATACACACACCATTTTTCAAAAAGAAGGCTTAACCATTTTCAAAGCCCAATGGCAGAATCACTGGGATGAACCAAGGACCACTACAACTTAGTGAAGGAAACAGTGATAATCAGAGTTGTTATATAAGCATAATACAGTAACAAATGAACAGTGTTAAATATGCCAATTTCCTTGGCTCTTTTCAAATTGTTTGGCTAAAATCCTAAAAAAAAATCAAGTGCTTGCATAGTAAAAATATAGGAGATGTGCAGTTCAAATTCTTACAAAGCACAAGGACCCACACTGTACCAAACTGAACTTGATAGGTGGCCAAGATGAAATGGTATGAACTACAGTTATGCTCAGTATATGCCAAATATGCTAGATGACCACTGAGATTTGGACCAATCAAAGGTGGATAATAACCAATCAACTTTATCATAAAATGTAATGTTCCATATTTACATTGACTTACATCCATTAAGAACTCTACCAAGCATTGTCTTGCTCACTAGAAAATTGGACAAAAAACTGGTTCAATAAAGAAGGAAGATGGTGATTCTCTTCTCACCACTTAACGCTAAAAGTTTCAGCTTCAAAGAGGAATTAAATTCAACCACATCATTTGTATCCTCAAACTTAAACCAGAATATTTAATCAAAATGAAGCAGTAATTGTTACTGTACTTTTATAACATGCGTTTGAAATGTAACATTTGTACTAACAGGATGGAGCATCCAAACTTTGAAGGCTAAGCTCCTAATCTCTATTCCTCTGTAAGACTCAAATCTCCAGCAGCTATGGAAGTTAAAAAGCAGAGTGCTTCATAAGCAACTATTACTAAGATGATCAGAAGCCTTTTAAATTACATTTACATTATACCCTTGGAGTTAAGAGACATTTTAGGACCAAAAGTATCTGTTGGCACTCCATAATGCTGTAACAACACTAACAAAATCTATTTCTAAAACTTCCATTTACAGAATTGAGCTATTTAATGACAAATTAAATGTGCCCTTGTAGACTTCTAGATTGATATTCCATCTCACCCCCAGATGCCAGTAGCTCCAAAAATATGGAGGGAGTTGAAATCACACACACACACACACACACACACACACACACACACACACACACACACACACACACACACCCCCTGATAAATGTAGTAGCCTAGAAATACCCAATTCTTAAACTGTGTTTCTGTAAATAAGTAAGCAGCTGTTACCTTGTGATGCAACAGTTAGCAGAGCAAACAATATGCTAGCATGCATCAACCAACGCATCTCAAGCAAAACTAAGGAAGTTATTCTCCTAATCTAATCGGCATTGGTGAGGCCGCAGGTGGAGTACTGTGTCCAGTTCTGGGCACCACACTTCAAGAAGGATGTGGAGAAGCTTGAGGGAGACCAGAGAAGAGCCACTCATATGATTAGAGGCCTGAAGAGCAAGACATATGAGGAAAAGCTGACAGATATAGGACTGCTCAGTCTAGAAAAGAGAAGACTTTGAGAGGATTTGGTGGCAGCTTACAAATATATCAGGGGAGAGCATCAGGGGCTAGGCGAACAACTATTCACCAAAGTGCTCCAGGGAAAAACCAGGAGCAATGGTCAAACTCTTAGAAGGTTTCAGACTGGATATAAGGAAAAAGTTCTTTACAGTTCATGTTACCTGACTCTGGAATAGACTCCCAGAGGGGGTGGTGCAGGCACCTACCCTGGAGATCTTCAAAAGGAGACTGGGAGCACACATTGCTAAGGTTATTTGACCCCAGCAGTCTTTCCTGCACAGAGCAGGGGGGCTGGACCCTATGATCTCACAAGGTCCCTTCCAGCCCTAAACTTCTGTGAATCTGTGTAAAAAGGAGGGTGAAAAAAATCCCAGTTTAAAGCAACAGTACACAAAACCACCAATTATACTTGAAATCTGCAATAACACTCCAGCCCCCAGGTATCAAATGTTCTCTGGAAGAGCACATCTAACAGATGAAAGAGAAATAAATACCCAAAACCGTCAAAAGGGAAAACAGATTAAGAAACTGCCAGCCAAAAAGAGGGGAAAAAAAGGTAACATTTTCTGGTTTATACACCACACAAATACCAACAAGGCAGTGCACATTATTGCATAGTTCAATCTTTCCCTTTTAGTCTGTGCCCAGGAGCTGGAAGCTTTGCCACAGCAGCTTTCTGCCCATGCTTATTTCCATGGGCCAGGACTAAATAACCCCAGGCAAAATGGGGAGAGGGAGCTCCACACCCAATCTTTAAACCATCATTGAACTGTGGTTTTAAAGAGAGTGAATGTTCAGAAATCCTTACTTCCAGTGCCAAGGAGCTGACCACACTTTTACATCGTTTTTCCAGAAGCCAAGTAGTATACTACGCCTTGTAGTCTTTCATTTTCCTTTTTCTCTTTTTTAAATGGAGAATCTCTGCTCTTTCCTCTTCACAGCTATGGCACAGATGTTCAGGGAGGTTAGATCATGTTAATGGCCACCCAATTCAATTTAGTCTGCCCAAATGCAGACCTTATGCTTAGATCCCTCATTAGGATGATCTAAGTGTAAACTGTACAGAAGTTCAGGAAGGTTAGATCAGTCAAAAAAAGGGTTAATTTTGATTGAGTCACCCAAATCTCAGAGATAGTCTAATTTAGATTAGATCTGGTGAGACTGATTTATCTGTACTTCTATACAGTTTTCAGCATAGCTCCAGGACTAGATAAACCCAGCTACTACCGGTCCCAGCCTCAGGGCTGTGCTTCTCCTACCCCCTCCCCAACACCAGGCTATTTTTAGCCCCCCAGCCTCTTGCCCCACCCCCAAATGGAAAACCCCCACCTTCATAGATGTGTCTGCCCCCCATCCCTAAACCCCCCACTCCAAAAACTGCTCCCAGTGCCAGCTTTACTGACCTTCTCCAGTACCGAGAGCCAAGGAAGTAAGTTGGGGAGGGGGTGGGGGGTAAGGGGGTTAAAAATAACCACTAACCCTAGGGAAGGGTGAAAGCACCCCGCCCCCCCCGTGTCCGCCCCCCATGGAGCCACCAGTCTCTCCCCCAACTTACTTCAATCAGACTCCCAAGGCCAGTGAACACTGGTAAAAACAGCCCTGGGAACTGCTTGCAGCACTGGGGGGAAGGGAATCCATGGGGGTTCTTGGTGGAAGTGGGGAGCCTCTATGATCTCACCAACCCACCCCTCAATCCCATAACACCACCTCACGCAGACCCTGCTAGACCCACTGATCCTATCAAACCCTCCTGAATCCCAGAAACCCTCCCCCCAACTCCACCCCCACCAGGAACCCTGCTTGTCCCCCAATCCCACCAAAACCCCCAAGACCCCACCAAATCCTCTGCAGAGCCCACTAGCCCCAGAGCTAGTATACCAGTCCCTTCAACCACCCCTTCAGACTCCGCTATCCTCCCCAATCTCCCCAAGCCCCTCCATTAGCCCCCTCATTCCAATTTACCTTAGATTGGGTGGCCATTTTTAACTCTAACCAACCTGAATGTCTGTACATCCCCCCAAAAATGCAATGCAACCTCCTTTCTTTAAAATCTCTCTCTCTCTCTCTCACACACACACACACACACACACACACACACACACACACAGAAAAAGTGATGATAAAAATCGTATTGCCCATCTCTAATGGAAACACCAAAGAATTCCTAAAATAAACAGTTTTCAGAATACACATTGGTCTTGGTCAGGATGAACTATAATACAATTTTGTATTACTTTGCATATGCTTACAGGTTAAAAATTTAAAAATAGATCTCAGATGGCATCCTATGCTTGGTTTCCTCTACATACAGTAGCTTCCAAACTACATAACACATTTTTCTGCTGCTAATTAGTACAAACCAAAAAGCGGGGGGGGGGGGGAGAAGAAACAGTTTTTAAAGGCCATGCAATTTTCCAGAGTCCGAAGTCATAGGTTTTTGAGCTGCTTGCATGTAAACAAAAAAATTTAAAAACAAAGGGATGGGTGGGAAACAGCTCTGGCAATCTCATTCAGTCTTGAACTCTATACTAAGAGGACTGGGGCTGAGTGACTGAATGGGTTCCACCCAATAGGGGGACTACAAATAAGGAACTGAAGATTTCTAAAGAGCTACACTTTGCGATGCAGCCAGAGTGCTTATGGTTTTCATTTCAGCCCAGGTGTTTAACGTTTTGTTATAGTTTATACTGAAGGACCGGATTTAGAACCAACATAGGAGGTGGAGGTCCCAGTGCTGTCAGGTGGGCACATGGTTACTCTGAGCCCTATAAGGGTGAACCAGGGAGCCCGAGAAGAGCAAGACTACAGCCCTGGAGGGGTGGACTAGAGCCCTACAGGGGTAAGGCCAGAACCCATGAAGGGAGACTCCAGGGCCCTAGAAGGGCAAGACCAGCAACTTGAGAAGCAGACCCAGAGATGGGGGGAAAGGCTAAGCCATGAGGGGACGGACCAGAGCCAGGGAGAGACGAAATCAGAGCACCAGAGAGGCCCAACCAGGGCTGGACATCAACTAGGATAGAGGGGACCAGAGAGGCATGAAGTTGGACTGAGGGCCCACCAAAACAAGGAAATGGTAACACTGGTGAGGCATAGGTATGGGTGCAGGGATTTTGTTACCAAGACCCCTGGTAGATTTAGAAGGACTAAGTCAGTGTTCTCCAAGGACTCTTGGGCAACGTCCCATTTCTTTTCATTCAAAACAACATCAAAGGAGTGGCAGGTGAAGAAAGGGGAGACCCAAGAACCTGAGGGGCAGGAACTGTCAGGTGACCAGGTGGCATAGCCATAATCCCTGGGACCTGGCCCTGCTACATGTGGTATTACTGAAAAACAAGAGCTTTAATTGGACAGCAAAAAAGTCAAGGGACTGCTATAAATTCTGACATGCATGTCATAAATCAAACCAAAAGAGATAACTAATGCACAAATACAGAGCCATGCCTTCTGAAGCCTAATAGCGTCCTTCCATACCACAAAGGCTTGAAACAACCTGAATGCAGTGAAGGGCTTTATACACAGGGCCAGTCCAAGGGTAACTGGTGCCCTAAGTGAACTGTGTACCTTGGCGCCCGAAAGGCAGGAGTTGCGATTCTAGTGATCTTTCCTCAGATCTTTTCAGAGGTCTTTCTCCCCTTGCCAAAACAAAGGTCTTAGACCAAGGTGGAGCTGTAGCTGGCCAGGGCTGTTATATGGAATGATGTTCTGGTTATTTTGTTCTGCGTGTAATTTTGGTACCCCCCAAATTTTGGCACCCTAGGCGACCGCCTAGTTCACCTAATGGTTGGACCAGCCCTGTTTATACACACTTCAAATACAGCTCCACGGCTACCTAAGGCTTAACAGCATTCAATCCCAAAAGCAATTTGTTTCTTCTCACTTTTCAAAACTTCAGCCAAACACCATGAAATGGGATGGGAGTACATGCAACATTTTGAAGAACTTGATCAAAACTGGCAAAATGCTTTTTCTCTAACTGCTTCTTCCAGTCCCTATAAAAACACTCAAAACAGTCTCAAATCCTCAAACAAAGGAATAAAAACCAAAAAGACCTCCTAAAGCAACTAAGGTATTGTGAGAGGGAGTTTAAAAATGCATTACTCAACACATGTTAGGTATCATTATTTTAAGCATTATTTAGCACCTAGACACAAAACAGTAATGTTTAAAAACAGGTTAGCAGGCTGTAGGGTAAATTTAAGTAGAGAGGAAGGGACAGGAAGAGTTTTGAGCCAAATCCAAAAGAAAGCACTCAGATGCCTAAAGTGCAAGTTAGGCAAAATTTAGCCACTGAAATCCAAAGCAGCAATCCACAAAACTTCCTATCACTGCTTAGGTACACAAGACTGTGGGTACCTAAGTTTTTATAAGAAAAATTACTTAAGCATGTACTGTTCTGCTACTGTGCATACCTAAAGGCACTAATCCCTTGGCTGGCCAGAATGCCTCTCCACCTGTCTTCCACCTAGCTCCATTCAGGATTTGCAAGCCAGATGTCCCTCTACCCAAGCTGAGTGAGGGGCCCAATCTAAGAAGACAACTCTGAACACAGCATAACAGCCATTCAAAAGTATGGATGAAAAGGAGGTAGTGATGGTGATGTCGTCTTTTATGTAATATCCTAGTGATTGGAGCATGTAAGCATGACAGTGAAGTCAAATTTCCTCCTCAGCCTGAAGGGAATCAAACACACAAGCCACGTCTACATGAGACACTGACAGTACAGTTGTTACTGAGCAGTCATTTAGTATTTGCATACCCAAGTACTAAATATCATGTCCCTGCATGGCTTCTGGATGATCCTGACTGTGTAATAGCTCATGAGTACTGAGCAGCAGCATCATGTTATGGTTGATACCATACAACATTACTGCACAGTAGTCATGAACTACTACGCAGCATACATCTCATGTAAATGCGGCCACAGTATTCAAATACCAAGCTATGGGGTAGGGGCATACTCTACCCCTCCTGTTGAAGACATGCCTCCAAACAGGAAAGAAGTGTGGGCCAGAAGGAGGACACCCCAAGGAGGAGCATGACTCTAAAGTGCAATGATGTAAGGCAGTCTCCTGGGAGGACAGAAATGTGTGTTTAAACTCTCAGACTAAGGCAAGCACAGAACCCAGGTCTTCCTTCCCCCAAAAATGGGTTTCAAGCAGTAAATCCCAGTCTCACATAGGCATCTGTCATTTGGCACCTAAGCCCACCATCTCCAAGGACAGAGGCCACAAAACATAAGATAAAGCTGTCACCTCCATTCCTCCCCAGTACCTCTGGGCAACCAGAGGTAATGCTCTCCTAGACCTGGTCTTGGCCAAAGGAGATGATCTGGTGTGCGACTTGAATATAGAGGGTAGCCTGGGCAACAGCAACCATGAAATCATCATGTTCACTGTCCATCGCAAGGCAGGTAAATCAGCTAGCAGGGTTGGAGTTTTGGTCTTCAAAAAAGCAAATTTCAACAGGTTTAGGGCAATAGTACAGAAAGCGCTGTGGGACCAGGGACTGAAGGTGAAAGGAGTGCGTGAAGAGTGGCCGTTCCTCAAGAACATGATCCTTGAAGCACAAAAGAAGTCCATTCCCATGAGGAGGAAAGGTAGCAAAAGGCTGGTAAGCCCTCCTGGCTTAATAGGGAAATCATGTTTCTCTTGAAAAAGAAGAAAGAGGCATACAAACAATGGAAGTTTGGGACAGTACCCAGGAAGGACTATACAACAACAGTCCTCATTTGTAGGGAGAAGATTAGAAAGGCTAAGGAGGTGACTGAATTTAAACTAGCAACAGAAATCAAGGACAATAAGAAGTCCTTCTTTTGGTTTGTAGGGAACAGGAGGAAAACAAAAGGAAGTGTGGGGCCATTACTTAACAACTCAGGACAGCAAGTTACCAACACTCAGGAGAAAACTGAACTCCATAATCACTACTCTGCTTCAGTATTTCACCGGAGTAAAAGGAAAATCATACCAGATAAGGTTCAGAATGGGCATGGTGGAAATGTCCATTCTACTGCTGTTGACATTGAGCTAATGCATGATCAGTTAGAAAAGTTAGATATTTATAAGTCAGCAGGACCGGATGAACTTCATCTGAGAGTGCTGAAGGAGCTGGCGGAAGTCATTGCAGACCTCTGGCAAAACTCTTCCAAAACTCACGGCACTTTAGGGAGGACCCTGAAGGCTGGAAGAGAGCCATGAGAAAGCATGCTCATTGTGGGGGCCGAGGGGGGATCGAGGATCAGGAGTCCTCAGGAACGCTAGCTGGGGTTGCGGCTGCGATCCCGTGATGGAAAGATGGGTACTGTCTATCACCGGAGCGGAATTAGGCACAGACAAGACACGTATCAATTGGAAAAGAGAGATGGCTTTACTTACACTGTAGAGTTGTATACAGGGCAGGCAATCGTAGTTGCAACAATTCTACTCTCCAATCGGTAATCGAGCAGCTCTTGTAGACCGGGTAGCTCGGGTCTAACTCGGGCATGCAACACAGAGGATACGTCACAAGGCTTCGCCGACGGGGAGTCATTGGCAGGTGATCAAGCTGCCGGAGTTCCACTCCAGGGGGAATCGGAGTTCTCCAACTAGGGCGGAAATGCCCCTGACCTTTTATACGGCTAGCGAGCCAATTGCCAGCCACCATGTGGGACTAATTTAACATCGGCCAATCGTATTATGCAAATCTGCATTTC
This sequence comes from Alligator mississippiensis, assembly GCF_030867095.1. Taxonomy (NCBI): domain Eukaryota; kingdom Metazoa; phylum Chordata; order Crocodylia; family Alligatoridae; genus Alligator; species Alligator mississippiensis. Next base: position 135,009,678 of record NC_081827.1, on the reverse strand, counting down.
CTCGGTGGGAACTCTATCCACGCCGGAACTCTTCACCATGTTGAGACTTCCCCTGCCTTACCGTGCTTGTGCTAGAAAGTTCCACTGCGTTAAGGCACTAATTCAAATCAGCTCTGACACTCATCTTCAGGAAGGGAAGGAGAGGATCTGGGCAATTATAGGCCAATTAGCCTAACTTCTATCCCAGGGAAAATTCATCAAGGACTCTAGGTGCGAGACACTTGTAGAAGGTAGGATTCTGAATGACAGCCAGCATAGCTTTGTTGCAGGCAGGTCTTGTTTTATCAATTTCATCTCCTACAACCAGGTAATTCATCACCTGAATAAGAGAGAAGAGGTCAACATTGTATACCTAGACTTCCAAAAGACCTTTAATTTTGTATCCCATGATGTTCTCATGGGAAAATTGGAGGATTGTGGGCTTAAATGCTCAACAGTTAGGTGGGTAGGAAGCTGGTTATGGGGTAGGACCCAGAGAGTTCTAATGAATGGATCTATGTCTTCCTGGCAAGAAGTGGCCAGTGGTGTCCCTCAGGGGACTGTGCTTGGTCCAGTGCTTTTCAACATCTTTATCAATTATTTGGATATGGGAGCGAAAAGCTCACTGGCCAAGTTCGCAGACAACACCAAGTGATGGGGGAGCATGATCATGCTTGAAAATAGGCTGCAGATATGGGTGGACTTGTACTGGATCGGAACCAGATGAAGTTCAACGCTGAGAAGTGTAAAATGCTCTATCTGGGGATGAACGATCCCCAACATACTTACAGACTCAGTGGCATTAAACTGATTAACACCATAGGGAGCGATCCTCAATGAACAAACTAAGTTTATTCCATCTCGGAGGAAAGGCAGCAAGAGGGCACAGCAGCCCCCCTGGCTCTCCAGGGACCTAGCAGACCTTCTGAGGCTAAAAGGAAAGTCCTACAAAGGATGGAGGATGGGAGTCACCTCCAAGCAGGATTATTCTGCACTGGTCCGGTCCTGTAGGGAGCAGACCAGGAAAGCCAAGGCTGCAACTGAACTCCACCTAGCTTTGAGCATCAAGGACAATAAAAAGTCCTTTTTCAGATATGTGGGGAGCCGGAGGAAAAGCAGGGGCAACGTTGGACCCCTGCTGAACCAGATGGGGCAACTGACAACTGACGCCCAGGAAAATGCCAACCTATTAAATAGGTACTATGCGTCGGTCTTTCATCAGTCCCATGGGACACCCATGCCCGCTACAGGACAGGGAAGTCCGGGTGAGGGTGATCCCCTGCCCTCCACTGATGCCGACTTCGTGAAGGAACATCCTGAGAAGCTGGATACCTTCAAGTCAGCCGGCCCTGAATCTTCACCCCAGGGTACTCAAGGAGCTGGCGAGCATCATAGCCCAGCCTCTAGCACGGATCTAGCTCTGGTGTAGTGCCCGAAGACTGGAAGAAGGCCAATGTGGTGCCTATCTTCAAGAAAGGGAGGAAAGTGGATCCGGCTAACTATAGGCCCATCAGCCTGACTTCTATCCCGGGGAAGATCTTAGAAAAGTTTATTAAGGAGGCCATCCTTAATGGACTGGCTGACGCCAACATCTTAAGGGATAGCCAGCACAGGTTTGTTGTGGGTAGCTCTTGCTTGACTAATCTCATTTCCTTCTACGACCAGGTGACTTATCACCTGGACAAGGGAGAAGAGATTGATGTCATATATCTTGACTTCAAAAAAGCCTTTGACCTGGTTTCCCATGATTACCTCTTGGAGAAACTGGCCAGTTGTCGCCTTGGGTCCTCCACGATCCACTAGCTGGAAAGCTGGCTCTGGGGTCGGACCCAGAGCGTAGTAATTGATGGAAGTCACTCATCGTGGTGTCCGGTGACCAGTGGGGTCCCCCAAGGCTCTGTCCTTGGACCCATACTGTTCAACTTCTTGATTAATGATGTGGACACTGGAGTCAGAAGCGGACTGGCCAAGTTCGCTGATGACACCAAACTTTGGGGAAAAGCATCCACACCAGAAGACAGGCGGGTGATCCAGGCTGACCTGGACAGGCTCAGCAAGTGGGCAGATGAGAATCTGATGGTGTTCAACGCCGATAAATGCAAGGTTCTCCACCTTGGGAAGAAAAACCTGCAGCATCCTTATAGGCTCGGCAGTGCTATGTTGGTTAGCACTATGGAAGAAAGAGACTTGGGGGTCATCATTGACCACAAGATGAACATGAGCCTGCAGCGTGATGCTGCGGCTAGTAAAGCGACCAAAACGCTGGCTTGCATCCATAGATGCTTCTCAAGCAAGTCCCGGGACGTCATTCTCCCCTTGTACTCGGCCTTAGTGAGGCTGCAGCTGGAGTACTGCGTCCAGTTTTGGGCTCCACAATTCAAAAAGGATGTGGAGAAGCTTGAGACAGTCCAGAGAAGAGCCACGCGCATGATCAGAGGTCAGGGAAGCAGACCCTACGATGACAGGCTGAGAGCCCTGGGGCTCTTTAGCCTGGAAAAGCGCAGGCTCAGGGGTGATCTGATGGCCACCTACAAGTTTATCAGGGGTGACCACCAGTATCTGGGGGAATGTTTGTTCACCAGAGCACCCCAAGGGATGACGACTAGGTCGAATGGTCATAAACTACTACAAGACCGTTTCAGGCTGGACATAAGGAAGAATTTCTTTACTGTCCGAGCCCCCAAGGTCTGGAACAGCCTGCCACTGGAGGTGGTTCAAGCGCCTTCATTGAACACCTTCAAGAGCAAACTGGATGCTCATCTTGCTGGGATCCTATGACCCCAGCTGACTTCCTGCCCTTTGGGCAGGGGGCTGGACTCAATGATCTTCCGAGGTCCCTTCCAGCCCTAATGTCTATGAAATCTATGAAAACCATGACTGAAAGGGACCTCGGGGTAGTAATAGACCATAGTATGAACATGAGCCATCAGTGTGATGCTGTAGGCAGCAGGGCAAACTATACTCTGGCATGCATCAAACAATGTATCTCAAGCAAAACCAAGGAAGTGATACTTCCGCTTTACTCAGCATTGGTGAGCCTGCAGCTGGAGTACTGCAGCCAGTTCTGGGCACCGCACTTCAGTAAGGATGTGGAAAAGCTTGAGAGAATCGAGATAAGAGTCACCCATATGTGCTCAGAAACTTGCAAGGCAAGCCATACGAAGGAAGGCTGAGGGACTTGTGTCTCCTCAGCCTAAAAAAGAGAAGCTTAGAGGGGACTTGGTAGAAGCTTACTGCTCTATCATGGGAATGTAGCATGCCCTGGCAGACCCGGAAGTGGACAGGAAGTGCTTCTGGTCCACTTTCAGGTCTGCTGCTGAGTGTGCTGGGGACCCTGCCATGCTCCTGCGGGATGCTCTGTCCGTCCCACCATCTCAGCATTCACAAGCCACCTAGTACCTTGAGGTATAAAGAAAAACATTTAAAACCATGTCTATGTCTGAATCAACAAATCTTTCCGAATCTCTCGGAATCTATTCAGAGGGATCTGATTTGATTCAGACAGATTAAAGGGTCTCCTGATTCAATTTGGATTCAGAGATTCAGCCACCAAATCGAATCAGTGACCAAAGCTTTGCACAGCTCTAATAGATATAGATATAGATATATCTATATCTATATCTGTAGAATATATCTAGATATCCTATCTAGATATAGATATATCTATATCTAGATAGATAGATAGATAGATAATCACACATACAATTTTATATACTATTTATATAACTTTATATATTTTGTAGTTTATATAATACAGTTGTATAATATAGATATCTATTTCCCTTTTGAGCATTCCCTGAAGACTTCTTTGCCTTCTAACATGGAAACAAAAAACTGGGGTCCAAACATGAATGCAGATCTAAGCCAGAGAGATATTTGCCAGCCTAGCATGGGACAAAGGAAGAAAATTAATCAATTCTAGTCTTATGGAATAGTTTGGACCCCCATAGGAGAAATATAATTTAGCCAGCGGCCTTAATCACATTTTTTGTCCTGGATGTCTTCATAGATTTCATAGACATTAGGGCTGGAAGGGACCTCGGAAGATCATCGAGTCCAGCCCCCCGCCCAAAGGGCAGGACATCAGCTGGGGTCATAGGATCCCAGCAAGATAAGCATCCAGTTTCATCTTGAAGGTGTTCAATGAAGGCGCTTGAACAACCTCCGGTGGCAGGCTGTTCCAGACCTTGGGGGCTCGGACAGTAAAGAAATTCTTCCTTATGTCCAGCCTGAAACGATCTTGTAGTAGTTTGTGACCATTCGTCCTCGTCATCCCTTGGGGCGCTCTGGTGAACAAACGTTCCCCTAGATACTGGTGGTCACCCCTGATAAACTTGTAGGTGGCCATCAGATCACCCCTGAGCCTGCGCTTTTCCAGGCTAAAGAGCCCCAGGGCTCTCAGCCTGTCATCGTAGGGTCTGCTTCCCTGACCTCTGATCATGCGCGTGGCTCTTCTCTGGACTGTCTCAAGCTTCTCCACATCCTTTTTGAATTGTGGAGCCCAAAACTGGACGCAGTACTCCAGCTGCGGCCTCACTAAGGCCAAGTACAGGGGGAGAATGACGTCCCGGGATTTGCTTGAGAAGCATCTATGGATGCAAGCCAGCATTTTGGTCGCTTTACTAGCCGCAGCATCGCATTGCAGGCTCATGTTCATCTTGTGGTCAATGATGACCCCCAAGTCTCTTTCTTCCATAGTGCTAACCAACATAGCACTGCCGAGCCTATAAGGATGCTGCGGGTTTTTTTTCCCAAGGTGGAGAACCTTGCATTTATCGGTGTTGAACACCATCAGATTCTCATCCGCCCACTTGCTGAGCCTGTCCAGGTCAGCCTGGATCATCCGCCTGTCTTCTGGTGTGGATGCTTTGCCCCAAAGTTTGGTGTCATCGGCGAACTTGGCCAGTCCGCTTCTGACTCCAGTGTCCACATCATTAATGAAGATGTTGAACAGTATGGGTCCAAGGACAGAGCCCTGGGGGACCCCACTGGTCACCGTACACCACGACGAGTGACTTCCATCAATTACTACCCTCTGGGTCCGACCCCGGAGCCAATTTTCCAGCCAGTGGATCGTGGGGGACCCAAGGCGACAATTGGCCAGCTTCTCCAAGAGACGATCATGGGACACCAGATCGAAGGCTTTTTTGAAGTCAAGATATATGACATCAGTCTCATCTCCCTTGTCCAGGTGATAGGTCACCTGGTCGTAGAAGGAAATGAGATTGGTCAAGCAAGACCTACCCGCAACAAACCCGTGCTGGCTATCCCTTAAGATGTTGGCGTCGGCCAGTCCATTAAGGATGGCCTCCTTAATAAACTTTTCTAAGATCTTCCCCGGGATAGAAGTCAGGCTGATGGGCCTATAGTTAGCCGGATCCACTTTCCTCCCTTTCTTGGATAGGCACCACTTCTTCTACTTGTCCTAACAGTCTAATGTCACTGACCATTAAAATAACTTCAATATCATAAATGTTTTTTGTGAAATTCATTGGCTACTAACATTGAAGAACACCAAGTCATAATTTTAGTGTTCTATAAAGAAGTATGAATGAAATGAATATAAAGTTTGGCTACAAACAGACCATTCGGGTTATTACTTAAGGGAAAACTAAATATTTCCAGTGCCTAGAAGCAGAATTTGGCAGAGCCAAGAGCTAATCAGAGGGATGAATGCAGTTGCTAATCCCATCCTGGAGAGAGAGATTCAAAGTGCATTATACATGTAAATTTGGAGACTGAATTTCAAAAAGGTAGGCAGAAATTATGTAATATTTTAAACATTAAGCAAGAATCTCTTGAATTCAATTCTTTACAAGACAGATAGCCAATATAACCTCTTGAAGATATGTTTCCTATACTGGTGAACCCAAGTATATCATTATGGATGCTTAAAAGCATAGTTGTGCCCTGTGGCATCTGTGCCATAAGGGACCAAAATCATTGCTTAAACGTATCTACATAGCCGCAGTATTTGCGATCTCAGTGGTATGTACCAGTGAGAACTCAAGCACAGCTCCAAATTTTGCATGAATTGCTGACAAAATACAGGTTTCCCTCGATTTATGTGGGTTCTTTATATGCAAATTTGCTCTTATATGATGAACATATTTAGACCCATAATTTGTTATATGCAAGGTAAATTTGCTCTTATGCAATCAGCATAGAAGCCCTGCCCTGCCCAAGCTGGTAAATCTGTGGGGGGAGGGGAAAGGGTTGTGCTATGTCCTGGTGCAGGCAGCTGGCATTGGCCACTCCCAGGGCTGCTGCAGCAGGAACTGGGGTGAGTGGGGACAGGCAGAGCCCCAGGGGGTTCGAGGCATGGTGCAGCCCAGCGTCTATAGGCAACAGGGCATGGTGTAGCCCAGGAGCAGAGGTGCGTAGGGACAGGCAGAGCCCAGGCATAGAGGACAGGCAGAACACAGTGCAGCCCAGCAGCTGCAGGCAGCTGGTGGTGGCCACTCCCGGGGCTGCTGCAGCCAGGGCTAGGGTCAGTGCTGCTGTGTTCCCTTTGCTTTGCAGTTTTGTGCAGCCTCAGGAGCAGCACCCCTCCCCCTGCCCCTTCCCTTGTCCCAGCCTCACTCCCTCCCTCTCCACCATGGGAACCTATCCCTATTTGTTACGTTGTAAAGTGGGTTCACTTTACGTGAATTCGATTTATGCACTGTTCTCCAGGAACACATGTATAGCATAAATCAAGGAAAACCTGTATTTTCACAACAGCCTGGCCAAAGAAATATTCAACAACTCAGATTCAGGTTAATGCAAACAAGGACAAATCTTTGTATTTTTACCTGACTGCATACTTTTCTGTATAGGAAAGGGGCATACTACTTAGATGGGGAAAAGGTACCTTGGTAATGAAACAAAATCTGAGCCTGGCTCCAAAAGATTATATAGTGTAATCTTGGTCTCAGTTTTATTACAACAGCAATATACTGACATAGAAAATTATTGTAAATATATCCTGGAACCAACAATTATGACATCTGTTTCACACATTTAATTGCATAAAACTGCAACTTGCTCAGTATTTAAAGAATAGTCATATAACCAAGAATGTTTGAAAGAGAAGACTTTTAGGGAAGAAACAGCTGTTTGTTAAATGTGAAACAAAACTATGCAAACCTACAATATCTTAATGCATCTAACAGCTCAAACAACCTATTCTAGACATCAGAAGGAAAAGCCAGCCAATAATGAAGCTTGTGGGGGAGGAGTGGGCAAACTTATTCTGATGTCTTACAACAAGTCAAACAAGCAAAAGTATGTACATGCGCATATCAAACCGTGAACTAGAAAAAAATTCCAATTCATCTTGTAATTACTATTTATTCACAATGAATCACAAGAAAATATTCACTGTCTGACATAAGACAGACAAACCTGATAGCAGGATTGAAGTCTTGGACTTCAAAAATGCAAATTTCAACAAGCTTAGGTCACTAGTGGGGGAAGTGCTGCAGGACCAGGGACCGAAGTTGAAAGGTGTGCATGAAGAATGCTTGCTCCTTAAGGACACGATGCTTGAAGCACAAAGGAAGTCCATTCCCAGGCAGAGAAAAGGTAACTGAAGGGCTGGTAAGCCCTCTTGGCTAAACAGGGAAATCATGGTCCCCTTAAGAAAGAGGCTTATAAACAATGGAAGTTTGGGGCGGGCCCCAACGAGGACTACTCCATGACGGCCCACATTTGCAGAGGACACATGAGAAAGGCTAAAGCAGTGACCAAACTTAGATTAGCAACGGGAATCAAGGACAACAAGACATCCTCCTTTAGGTACACAGGGAACAGGAGGAAAACAAATGGGAGTGTGGGGTCATTGCTCAACAACTCAGGAGAGCTGGTTACCAGCATCCAGGAGAAAGCTGAACTCCTGAATGCTTACTTCGCCTTGGTCTTACACAGGACCAAGGGGAAAACAAATGCCAGATAGAGTACAGGATGAACACAGTAGGTAGGAATAATCGCCTTCCCACTATTGCCATAGAACTGGTGTATAGCCAATTAAAAAAATTAGACATGTATAAGTCAGCAGGACCGGATGATCTTCATCCGAGAGTACTGAAGGAGCTGGCCAAAGTCACTGCAGAAGCCATGGCAAAACTCTTCCACAACTCATACCGCTCTGCAGAAGAAGTCCCTGAGGACTAGAAGAGGGTCAATGTTGTGCCCATACACAAGAAGGGCAGGAGGGAGGACCCAGGTAACTATCTGCCAATCAGCCTAACTTCCATGCCCGGGAAAATCCTGGAAAAGTTCATCAAGGAGTCTATCTGTGATAGGCTTGTAAAAAGGTAAGATTCTGAATGACAGCCAGCATCGCTTCATCGCAGGCAGGTCTTGCCTTACCAAATTTATCTCCTCCTATGACCAGGAAACTTGCCACCTGGACACGAGAGAGCAGGTTGACATTGTATACATTGACTTCCAAAAGGCCTTTGATCTAGTAACCCACGATGTCCTTGCAAGAAAATTGGAGGATTGAGGGCTTAACTCCAAGACTGTCAGGTGCATGAGAAACTTGCTGCAGGATAGAACCCAGACAGTCATAGTGACTAGGGCTGTGTGAAATCGCTATGTTTAGTTTTGGTTTCGGCCATTTCGGAGGACAGTGATTTCTTTCAGTGTTTCAGATCACTGCTCCATTTTGATTCAGCCAAATCTGTTTCAGAGTTTCAACGATGTTTTGGATCAGCTGAGGAGAGGCAGGCGCAGCTGGGTGGGCTGCAGGTTCTCCTGTGGCTCCTCTGGCTGTGCCTGCCTCCACCCCAGCAGGGGGAGTCACAGAAGCAGCCCCCATGGCTGCCCTGCCTGGCCCCATCCCCCACCTGGCCCTAGCCTCCTGGCACTTTAGGGAAGAAAGAAAGAAAAAAAAAAAGGCCCTGCACTCACTGGTTGCAGCAGCGGCAATTGGGGCCTCTGATGGCTTGTGGCAGAACACCACCCCACAAAGCACAGGGTAGTAGGGGGCAGCAGGAATCGCCCCACCACCACCTGGCACCGGCGTGGCAGCTGCTACATGGTGTGGGTGAAGCATGGCTCCGTGCCACGTACTGTCTGGGAGGTAAGGCCACTGGAGCTGAGCAGTGTTGGGCTCTGGCTGACCGCTGGAGCTCCCCCAGCTCCCAGACAGCACGCAGCATCCTGGTGAGCCACACTGCACCCATGCAACACGACAGCTGCCACACAGATGCCAAGCGGGGGGGGGGGGTAATCCCCGCAGCCCCCCACTGCCCCATGACTGTGCTTTGTATCAGTTGAAGACAGATGCATTTGTCATTCAAACTGCGGTTAAGCAAGGATGTGTTATCATCCCAACACTGTTCTCCAGCTTTCTGACAATCATCCTGGCTCTCATTACAAATTGCCTTCCTTCTGGAATTGACACTGAACACCTAATGGATGGAGGGCTCTTCAACCTGGGACATTTATGTTTGAAGACCAAAGTACTCAAAACAACCATTTTTGACCTGCAATACACTGACAATTGTGCCATCCTTGTGCACACTGAAGAAAACCTCCAGACCACCCTTGATCTCTTCAGAGAAGCCTACCACACTTTTAGCCTCTCAGCATTGAGAAGACTGAAGGGCTCTATCAACCTTCCCCAGGCTATGAATGTGACCTTCCTTCCCCAAATTACCATCACGGGAAGACCCTGGAGGTAGTCAAGTACTTACCCTATTCTCAGCCAGACTGGCTGACCTGCTCCATCGGGCTTTAAACTAAGCCCGCTGGGGGACAGGGGCACGACCGCCACTGCTGGCCCGCTGAGCAAATCTTGCAAAGCCAGCGGATCATGGCACTCAAGGGAGCCCGCCCCAGCCCCAGCCCTGGTAAAATCTGTGGGCAAGGAAGGAGCCCCCCAGGGGGCGCTTGCCTGCCTGTACACAAATGCCAGGAGCTTGGGGAATAAGCAGGAGGAGCTCATCCTCCTGCTCAGTGCAAACAATTACGATGTCATATGGATCACGGAGACCTGGTGGGACTCCACCCATGACTGGACCACGGGGATAGATGGCTATACCCTGTACAGGAGGGATCGTGTAGAGAAAAGGGGCGGGGGTGTAGCTCTCTATGTTAAGGAAAGCTACGCGTCCCTGCAAGCCGATATTGGCGACCAGGGTGGACGGCTGGAGACCCTCTGGGTTAAAATCCGTGGGGAACACGGCACAGGGGACACAATGGTGGGAGTCTATTACAGACCTCCCACCCAAAGTCCTGAGCTAGACCAGGAGTTTGCCCAGGAACTGGCTGAGGCAGCTTGCTCCAGGACCATGGTTGTCATGGGTGACTTCAATTACCCAGACATCTCGTGGGAGGATCGCTCAGCAAAAACTGAGCGGTCGCAGAGCTTCCTCTCGTGCGTGGATGACCTCTACCTGACTCAAGAAGTCTATGGGCCAACGAGAGGCAAAGCGCTGCTCGACCTGGTGCTGGCTACTGGGGAGGACCTAGTCGGCGACCTAGTGATCGATGGGAAGCTGGGTGACAGCGACCACGAGCTGATCACCTTCACCATCTGCCGAAAAGCTGGCAAGTCGGTCAGCAACACGCAAGTCCTTGACTTCAGGAAAGCCGACTTTGACAAGCTCAGGAGGCTTGTCAGTGAGGCCCTAAGGGACTGTGACCACAGGGAGAGGGGAGTTCAAGAAGAGTGGTTGCTCCTCAAGGGAGCGATCCTCAATGCACAAACTAAGTCTATTCCATCTAGGAGGAAAGGCAGCAAGAGGGCACAGCAGCCCCCCTGGCTCTCCAGGGACCTAGCAGACCTCCTGAGGCTAAAAAGAAAGGCCTACAAAGGATGGAGGATGGGAGTCACCTCCAAGGAGGATTATTCTGCACTGGTCCGGTCCTGTAGGGAGCAGACCAGGAAAGCCAAGGCTGCAACTGAACTCCAGCTAGCTTTGAGCATCAAGGACAATAAAAAGTCCTTTTTCAGATATGTGGGGAGCCGGAGGAAAAGCAGGGGCAACGTTGGACCCCTGCTGAACCAGATGGGGCAACTGACAACTGACGCCCAGGAAAAAGCCAACCTATTAAATAGGTACTTTGCGTCGGTCTTTCATCAGCCCCATGGGACGCCCGTGCCTGCTACAGGGCCGGGAAGTCCGGGTGAGGGTGATCCCCTGCCCTCCATTAATGCTGACTTTGTGAAGGAACATCTTGAGAAGCTGGATACCTTCAAGTCAGCCGGCCCTGACAATCTTCACCCCAGGGTACTCAAGGAGCTGGCGAGCATCATAGCCCAGCCTCTAGCGCGGATCTTTGAAAACTCTTGGCGCTCTGGTGTAGTGCCCGAAGACTGGAAGAAGGCCAACGTGGTGCCTATCTTCAAGAAAGGGAGGAAAGTGGATCCGGCTAACTATAGGCCCATCAGCCTGACTTCTATCCCGGGGAAGATCTTAGAAAAGTTTATTAAGGAGGCCATCCTTAATGGACTGGCCGACGCCAACATCTTAAGGGATAGCCAGCACGGGTTTGTTGCGGGTAGGTCTTGCTTGACCAATCTCATTTCCTTCTACGACCAGGTGACCTATCACCTGGACAAGGGAGATGAGATTGATGTCAAATATCTTGACTTCAAAAAAGCCTTCGATCTGGTGTCCCATGATCGTCTCTTGGAGAAACTGGCCAATTGTCGCCTTGGGTCCCCCACGATCCACTGGCTGGAAAATTGGCTCCGGGGTCGGACCCAGAGGGTAGTAATTGATGGAAGTCACTCATCGTGGTGTACGGTGACCAGTGGGGTCCCCCAGGGCTCTGTCCTTGGACCCATACTGTTCAACATCTTCATTAACGATGTGGACACTGGAGTCAGAAGCGGACTGGCCAAGTTCGCCGATGACACCAAACTTTGGGGCAAAGCATCCACGCCAGAAGACAGGCGGGTGATCCAGGCTGACCTGGACAGGCTCAGCAAGTGGGCGGATGAGAATCTGATGGTGTTCAATGCCGATAAATGCAAGGTTCTCCACCTTGGGAAGAAAAACCCGCAGCATCCTTATAGGCTCGGCAGTGCTATGTTGGTTAGCACTATGGAAGAAAGAGACTTGGGGGTCATCATTGACCACAAGATGAACATGAGCCTGCAATGCGATGCTGCGGCTAGTAAAGCGACCAAAATGCTGGCTTGCATCCATAGATGCTTCTCAAGCAAATCCCGGGACGTCATTCTCCCCCTGTACTCGGCCTTAGTGAGGCCGCAGCTGGAGTACTGTGTCCAGTTTTGGGCTCCACAATTCAAAAAGGATGTGGAGAAGCTTGAGAGAGTCCAGAGAAGAGCCACGCACATGATCAGGGGTCAGGGAAGCAGACCCTACGATGACAGGCTGAGAGCCCTGGGGCTCTTTAGCCTGGAAAAGCGCAGGCTCAGGGGTGATCTGATGGCCACCTACAAGTTTATCAGGGGTGATCACCAGTATCTGGGGGAACGTTTGTTCACCAGAGCGCCCCAAGGGATGACGAGGACGAATGGTCACAAACTACTACAAGATCGTTTCAGGCTGGACATAAGGAAGAATTTCTTTACTGTCTGAGCCCCCAAGGTCTGGAACAGCCTGCTGCCGGAGGTTGTTCAAGTGCCTTCATTGAACACCTTCAAGATGAAACTGGATGCTTATCTTGCTGGGATCCTATGACCCCAGCTGATGTCCTGCCCTTTGGGCGGGGGGCTGGACTCGATGATCTTCCAAGGTCCCTTCCAGCCCTAATGTCTATGAAATCTATGAAATCTATGAAATAACCACCTTTCTGAGTGAATATTGATAAGGAGATCCAGCACAGGATATGGTATGCAAATGCCCCCTTTGGAAAACTGCTTCAGTTTGTCTATTCATTGCAACCACCAAGATCCAAGTCTACAATGCAGTAATCATCCCCACTTTCACAACAGATGTGAAACATGGGTGACCTATCACTGTCATCTTAAGAGTCTGGAGAGGTATCCCTAATGACGTGTTTGGAAAAATCCACTGCATCAAATGGGAAGATTGCTTCACAAAAAACAGAGTCCTTGCTCAAGCCAATGTAACCAGCATTGAGTCAGTGATCCTCAAGCACCAACTTTGCTGGACTGGACATTATGCACAGATGCCCAACTATAGACTCCCCAAACAAGTGCTCTGCTCTCAGCTTAGCAGCAGGCTGAGGAAATTGCTACAAGGACACTTTGAAGGTACACCCCAAGAAAATAGATACCAACATCAAGAGCTGGGAGGAGTTGGTTGCCAACCAACTCCAATGGTGCCATGATCTCAATCAAGAAGCAGCCCGTTTCAAGGTAAAGCATTTTGCCCTCAATGCAGAGAATAGAAAGTGGAGAAATGAAAAGGAGAAGAATACCAACCTGAAGTCCACTCTCCCCTGAGGAAAGACCCGCAACTTTTGCAAACTGTGGCTCAAGCACCGGACTCTTAAAATCACCTTGAGACCCATCAATGATCCATGGTAGAGATCATCCTTGAACTGAGGGATTGCCGACAATTCCAAGTCTCTATCTATTGAAAGTCTTTAGGGTTTTTACAAAACTTTGCGCAAAATGAAGTAGTATGGTTTAGCCCAGGACTTATTTATGGTCTAGAATTAGAGCATGAAACATAACAGGTATTGAACCAGAAGCAGTGAAAGAATATTTCAAACACTATGGCTAAGTACAAACATTCAAAAAGCCTGAGACGGAATTGATCTAAGTTACGCAGTTTTCTGTAAGTGGCATAGTTTAGACTAGTAATAAACAGAACACACATGCATCATTTGGTGGGGGAAGGGGAGAGGAGTGTGGGAGAAAACAAATCTTAGACCAGGTTCTGCCATTTTAAAAATCAGTCCATGTGTGCCAAACTTCTGTTCTGTTACAGATATAGACCAGCTTTTGATCATTTATACTGGTAAAAGTGTAATGTCTGTACCTGGCCTATACGAGCCGCAGTGAATTAGAAGACTGGATAAAGTTCAGGTTAAGAAATAAAGGAAACAGCTATAAAATTAATCAGCCTTTAAACAGGGTATTTATAATTACAAGCTACAATAGGATTAATCAAGAGACTTCCTTCTTGCTTCAGTTAAGTTCACATCATCCAAACACCCGCTCAATACAATACTATTGCAATGTGCCTTTCAGACTATACTCTTCAGTTTCTGAATTTACAGTACATATGCTGGCTTCTAAGAAGAGAGCCAAGTTACTGAACCTTCACATTCATATTTTAACATTGGAAAAGGCCATATAAAATGCCCAGCATTTGATGATAACTGCTCATAGCAAAGTTTCTCCCTCCCAGAAAGATTGGTCTGATACAACCTTTAATACTAGCCACAATGCTTTTGAAAAATGAGCCTATTGCACCTTTAGCAAGTTGGCAGATATTTCCTAGCTCTTGTACATTTACTGCAAACAAATATCCTGTGAGCACCTAACTATGAGATTCTGGTGAACTATTTCTACCTGCTCCTCCTCCTCCTCTTCCTCCTCCTCCTTTATCCTTTTCTGATGGCCATACAATACTTTGCTCCTTACTTAAGAAATTAATCTGGAAAAAAAGCTGTTTATACCAATTTCTTTCCACATAGTTTGGGTTCCCAGTCTTATTACTCCAGACGAATTGCACATTACTTCATTAATGAAGTCAATGGAAGTTAAAGCACAACATACGCTACTGAGCAGGCAAATGGATTGCCCAGTGTTGTTTGTTTCTTCAGTTTCATGTATTCTTTAGTTAGTTTCCCCAAGACAAATTTAACAGCATGACTTAAGTTTCTCCAATTTTCTTTTGGCTTTAATACCTTATTCAAAATATATAACATAAATGAGGGATAATCAACATGATTACCTAAAGGTAATTTTACATGTGTTTATATTGACACAGACCAAAGATAAAGATTCAGTTTCTTCCTTATGAAATAGAAGTCTGGATCCCTGACCCTGAAAATGTAAGTTTGCAGTTTAGAAACTATCTATGCCCTAAACAAATTGACCTGGTTATGAAAAAGACTACCCGCAAACAATTTTTTAAATAAAATGAGAACAAAAGCAACCCATTAAATGACATTTGCTTCTGATTTAGTCAACCCCTTAAAAGATTTTCCAAATATCCAGTGAAAGAAACCTCAATGACTCTTCTCAATTACAACATTTATAGCAGAGAAATCTTGACTTTAGACATGACCTTGAAAGTAATACTATACAAAGATGTTTGTTTTCACTTTTATTTTTCATACAAATGTTCCTATATTTAAATAAGGCTGAATGAATATTTGCATACTGATAGGGAAAGCCTAGAGCCTATAAGTTATACATAAATGCATGACTAAATACAATGTATAATTAGCAAAACATGGTTGGAAAGAATTAACCTGCTGATTATACATTTGAAGCTAATAAAACATTCAAGATTCATAACAGTAAAAGTTTTTGTTTTATGTGTGTTAATTTGTGTGTGTTGCAATAGAACTTTTAATTCATGTAATAAACTTCATGCAACATTGATAAACACTGCAAATATCAATCAGACAAAACTGTGAAAGATTATTTTCTGGTTTTGCTTTACTTCAAGACTGTAAACCATCATGAAAGTTCAATGATCACTGCTGCTTAGCTCTTGTTGCTACCACTACTAAAGTGAACTGGTTAATTTGCCTGTAGAATAATTTGCCACTATGGTTTAATTTGTTGCTGTTCTGATGCCCCACAGTGGACTCCTGGCCACCTAATAACTGACCCTGATAACTGGCCACTTGTGATGACTGAAGGTGTTGTAGGGCTTGCTGCCACTACCCTGAGCACATTTCCCTACAGCCGGTAACAGGGTAGACCTCGACTTCGGATCACCTGGTCTGCCAGGAACCTGGTCTCATGTTTCTTGCCTGCCATAACTTTGATGATTGTCCCAGGGGAGCTGGGACACCAGAGGAACCCCAGGGCAGCAAGGAGGTCTACTTACCTTCCGCAGGGCCGGAAGAGCCGGGGGAGCCGTGCACGCTGAAGACACCGGCACAGGGAATCAGCCGGGCCTTTATCCAGCTGCAGCTGAGCAGCAGGGGTGGAGGATGCCTCCCGGAGGGAATAAAAAGCAGCCCCACTGGGGCAGTGGGGCGGTTGATAAGGAAGGACCACGAGGGGGAACCCCAGCGTGGAGGAGAGCAACCGCCGCTCTCGGTGCGGCCGAGAGCGAGGGGCGGAGCCAGGGCAGGCTCCGAGGAAGCCGGCAACACAGCTGGCCGCAGGTTTGATTGCGGAGCCAGCTACAAAGCCGAAAGTGAAACTGATGACGGTACACACCGCAGAGCCGGGGAAGGAGCCGGCGGCGTCTGGGGCACCAAGGCCTCAGAGGGAATTGACGGCAGAGAACACCGCAGAGCTGGTGAAGGTGCCGGCGGCAGCTGGAATGGCGGAGTCAGTGAAGTAACTGGCTGTGCCGCAAGTAGCAGCGCCAGTGAGGGAACTGGCTGCACTCGGAGCAGCAGAGCCAGGGAAAGGACCAGTGGCAGCCTAAGCGGCAGGGCCGGTGGAGGAACCAGCTACGCTGCAGGCGAGAAGGCCGGTGACGTAGCCGGCCGCTAAAAAAGTAATAGAGCCGGGGCCGGGAAGAGCAGCCAGATTCAGGGAGGAGCCGAGGGAGCAGGCTGGGGCCGATGACTCCGGCAGACGCCATAGTGAGCCGGAGACCTGGGTGGACGGCTGGCAGGTCGGAGGTGAGGCAGAGGTGGTCAGACGGCAGCAGTGGAGCCAAAAGAAGACAGAACCACAGGTGGCGAGTGGCTGGGGTGTAGCAGAGGACGGAGCCCCAAGACAGCCCGCTGGGAATCGCGCCTACTCTAGTGGCTACCCCAAGGAAGGACCCCCCACTGAAGTTACATTCAAAGTCGTGGCAGGTGAGTTCAGGGGCCTTCCTGATTTCAGCAGAGGTAGCCTTCAGGGCCCACCTGTAAGCCTGGAGTCCATAAAATCTAGGGACCGGGCGAGGGCGGCGCGGGAGCACCTACTAGAGCGGAGGCAGTTACAATGATATTATATTGCTAGGAAGCAATGCCCAAGGTGCTCTTACCAGGTCTCAAACACTGTTTTCTTCTTTGGGGCTCTAACCTCCCCCCTATACCCGACCCTAGCCTCTCCAGAGATGGCATTTGTAGTTCTCTGCAGCCAGATCTTGATTCTGCCTGTTTGTCTACTGTTCCGCCCTTAGCCATCAGGGTGACCATCGGTTATAGTTAAGCACATACCCCCTTCCAGGGGCTGTCCTTGGCCTGTACTCAAATATCCACAAAAAAACCCCAAACTGCTCTCAGTCTCTTTGTCTGACTCAGTCCATGTGCCTTTCACCTGGGATCAGGCTCTCATGTCCAAATAACAAACAGAAAAAAAAAAAAAAGTTAATTCAGTCACTGCTCAGCACAGGCCTGCCCCAGTTTACTTGTGAAAATTCACAGTCCTGGTGGGATCTCTCCCATGTGCAACAAGGCTCTAACCTGAAAACAGCAAATCTTCTGGCCTCTCTCCTGGATCCTCAGCCACCACTCTGCTCCAGGGATTATCAGAAGCCTTGTGTGGGCAGACCTCTGCCTGCCTCTTTCTCTGGGTCACATTCACAGCGTTTCTCTGGCAGGGTTCACAACACTTGCCTGCCGGGATGCTCAGCTGCTCCTCTCTGCGGCTCACAGGGAATCAACCCCTTCTGCCCCTCTCCAGGGCCAGAAATACCTCTGAGCAGCCTCCCTCCTCCAATCTGGAGTGAGATGCTGCTCTAGAAGTGCGGTTATCGCTTCTCTTCCCTTCCAGTCTCCAGCTGCAGCCCCACTGGCCATCCACGCTGTAAGTGTTGCTTGCTTTCATTTTCCCTTTCTGTAGCTGCTGGCTTCTTTTCCTCTCCTGACCTCCCCTGCCCAGTATGTAAGGCACCTCGGGACCTTTGTTTACTTTCTCTCACTCCTTCACACCATTACTAGTGATTTACCATTATTGCTTCCCTCTTGGAAGGAGCAAATAAGCAAAGTTTACTGTAGTTTTACAATACTTAACTTCCCCATTGAAATATTACTCCTCATTTTAAGTTAAAAAATTATCTACTTCACAAATTTAGTGATCATTTCTAGAATATTTATTAGGACTGTGTGAATCAGCTATTTGCTTTGGATTCAGATTCAGCTGATTCAAGGTACAGTGATTCGATTAGGTGATTCAAATCACTGTCCCAAATCGATTCGGCCAAATCTGATTCAGAGATTCGGCCGCTGCTGAATCTCCAAATCAAACAGTCCCCATCCCCCACCTGCTTTCCCAGCCCTGCCAATGGCTGCCCCACCCAGCCCCAATGACCTGGCTCTTAAAAAAAAAGCTCCCAAAAGCCCTGATGGTCACTGCAGCAGCCGGCGAGTGCAGGGCTTTTTTTTGGGGGGGGGGGGGGGGGGTTGTGTTGGGGGGTTTTTTTTGTTTTTTTTTGTTTTTTTTAAAGAACCGGGAGCTGGGGCCAGGTGGGGCAGCTATTGACGGGGCTGGGAGAGTGGGTAGAGAATGGGGTCTCATGGTAGAGCTCCTCACCCAGCATGGGGCAGTGGTGGGCAGAGGGGATCTGCACACACATACACACCACCCCCCCCCCTCCCGCTAGGCAGCAGTCAGTGAATGTGGGGCTTTTTTTTTTTTCCTTCAAAGAGCCGGGATGCTGGGGCTGGGCAGAACAGACATCGACATGGCTGGGAGAGTAGGTGGGGGCTGGGAGGCACTCAAGGGGACTGGGAGAGCAAGTAGGGGATGGGGCCTAGCAGGGGTCCCCCATAACCCCTCCCCACTCCTCCTCCAGTTTGCCCACCCCTCCCCCTCCGAATCTCCTCCGAACTGAAACAGCATCCAAAGCTTCACATAGCCCTAATATTTACAACAAAGCTGTGGAAGCAATTAGAAGGTTACAGATAATATTGTTTATTCTAAGTGAAAAAAAGACTTAAATTATGTTGAGTTACTTTATCATTTTCTGGTACATCCAATTCTGAAGTTTGTGAATCAAATTTGCAATGCAAGATGCACACAACTATTCATTAAAAAGATACATACGACCATTCAGACTCCAACTGCTTCCTGTAGACTTTCAGTACAGCCAGGGCTACATTCAAGTTATTTTGTTCCAGTAGTTCTCTCACTTTCTCTGAATTAAGGCAAGTGAACAGGACCATACAGCAGTAGGCAATAATTTTCGCATCATGGTGATTTAGGCAGGTCCTTCAAAAGAAAATATTTTATTAAGAATCAAGCCAGAATACCACAGCATTGTGGTTTAATTTATTGGACGTAGGCACTGGCATGTTAGTGGGTAAGAGGCAGTGAAATCATTTCAGCTACAATAAAGTAAAGACCATTTTGAAGTAACCTCAGAGATGAGACTTAAAAGTAGAATTGTAAAGCTAAAGTGGAAATATTTTGAAAGGAAGGAAGGGGATAGGGAGGGAGGGTGGTATAAAAACGTATTCAACCAGATTTCCAAATAATAAAGAGATTTTAATGCAAACACCTTCATCACTACAGATCATTCCTTATTGCTAGCAAATCTACCATGCAGTTAAAAAAAATTAACATACTAAATGCCAAATGCACCTGAAGCCTACCAGCTTCAGTGAAAACCAAAGATGCTTAAGATTTCACAAAGCTCATATTTTATTTACAGAAAGTCTCTTGGATGCAGCATTCAACACAGAAATGTTAGCATTTCCAATCTCCAAAATTAAGCTGCGACTCCTTTAGTAACCAGTTTTTTTCTTTAAAATGTAGCTAAAAATAGTGACTAAAAACAGTTGCTACTGAACAATTACCTATAATAAAATATATTTCTAGTCCACATTACTTGTGAACAGAGCTTGAAAACATGTACCCTCAAAAAAACCCCAAAAAAACAACAAAAAAACCCCAACAACACAAAAAACACAACCCCCCCCAACCAGAAGGCAAATAAATAGAACCAAGACTCATTATTATATTACATGAGTTTTTGAGCCTTGATGTGTGATTTTTGAAGGCCACTACTAACACTTAGCTTTCTGCCTCAGTACTGAGAAGAGTCTCTAATTACAGGAGAAGGAGACCTCACTTGGAAGGCCACTTACCCCATAGCTGCCTATGCTTGGCTTCTTATACTATTTATCAGGGGTGGGCAACTATTTCGGCTGACAGGCCACTCAAGTTCTGGTGAGCTGTCGAGGGCCCCTCACATAAAATCTTTCAGAAGATATTATTTTAACAAATTATACATAAAAACATATACTAAAATCAAACAACTACTATAACATATTTTATTTCAAAAAATAAATTATTGTCTCGATTTGGCTTTTTCTCAGTAGTGTAGATAGAGACAATTGCATAATAGCTCAAAATAAAACCTTACTCTTGTATATTGTGTGTGGGGGAGGATGGGAGGCAGTGTGGGGGGGGGGGGGGTGTGGACATGGGCTGCACGCACACTAGGCCCAGGAAGCCATTTGGGGATGCATGGAGGGAGGAGTGGCAGGGGGCATGTATAGCAGAGCTCACCCAGACAGCATCGTGCAGGTGCAGATGCAGCCCGCACCTCCATCTGGTCCATGGCACTCTGTATGGGGTTGAGCCCTTCCCACTCCCACCTGCACTCACCCTGGCCAGTGTGCAGTTCCCCAGTGGCCACCTGGGTACTGCTTGGCTCCCCCCAGCTTCAGGGGCTCCTCCTCTTACTCCTGTCCCTGCTACGCTGCTCCAGGCAGCAGATAACATGGGGAAGTAGTGACAGCTGTGAGGTAATCAAGCAGTAGACTGACAGCCACTGGGAAGCTGCGTGCACTAGCCAGAGTCAAGGCTAGGGTCAGGGTGGGCGGGAGTACAGCACAGGCTGCCCCAGGTGGTAGCAAGCAGGTCTCAGCTCCATGTGGAGTATCACAGGGGGCAGCCATGCAATCAATTAGCTGGCTGCACAGGGGGTGCAATCAATTAGCTGGCTGAATCTGCCCTGGAGGCCATGTTTTGCCCATCCCTGCTATTTCTACTGGTCACTGTTGGAGACAGGATTTTGGACTAAATGAACTTTGGGACTCAAGCAGTATACTAACTGTTATGCTTCTCAGGGGCTCTTGTCTTTATGGAGGGATTCAGTCCCCCAAGCTCCCCCATACTTCAAACCCTGATTACCATATGTCTGGGTTTTCCCAGACATGTCCTTTTTATTTTTTTTGTGTCCTCCAATTTCCATCTGGGTGGTTTTTTGAAATCTGAACAAATGTCCGGAAGTAGGGGGAGGGCAGTTGGAGGCAGGGGGCATCACATGTGAGTGCATGTGCACATACATGTGGCCAGCATGCAGCCAGGCAGGGTGGTAGGAGCAGCCTCAGCAGCTGGATTTAAGTAAGTCTATGGCGAGTGGAGTGGGAGGGCCAGGGTTTGGGGACTGTCGGGGGTGTATGTGTGTGTGTGCACGTGTGTAGGGGATGGGTGTGTGAGGTGGGGCAGGTGCCTGCCAACACTGAGGGAAGCTGTGCAGGCACTGAGGCTGCAGCTGGGCAGGTGGGAGGTACCTGCCCCTCCAGCAGGGGAAGTAGCGGGGACCCTTTGAGGGCAGTGGGGAGCTGTAGGGCTGAGTCGGTGGCACCAGGGTCAGTGCCCATGCTCACAGGGACTGGGTGGGCACCAAAAATGCTGCCCCAGGGGTTGGGGGTTTGGTCAGGCCACCTGTCATGGCACAGGAGCCCCAGAGCAGGGTGGGGGGTGCCACAGGCATCCTCTCCTCTTCCTTCCTCCCTGCACTGGGGCCAGACTTGCTCCACCACCACCCACATGAATTGGCGCCACCACATTCTGGCCCGGTTGGAACAGGGGCAGCTGGGGGCCCCTCTGGCAAGAGTGGGGGAGCAGGGGGCTGCAGGTCAAGAACGTGAGGCACTGGCAGTATGTACCAAGGGGCTGCGGGTCAAGAGTGAGGGGCACCAACACGGCCGGGGGGGGGGGAGGGGGGGAGGGGTGGAGACTGTGGGTCAGGAGTAAGGGACATTGGCAGGGTCAGAGGCCTGCAGGCTGGGAGTAAGAGGCAACAGCAGGCATGGGGGCTGCAGGTTGGGGCTGAGGTGAACCAGCATAGGCCAGGGGGGCGAGGGACTATGGATTGGGAGTAAGGGCCTGAGGTCTGTAGGTTGGGAGTGAAGGGCAGCAGCTGGGATAGGAGGGCTGCAGGCTGAGAGCGAGGTGTCCCCCTGACAGGTGTCCTCTTTTTTGGAACTGGAAATATGGTACACCTATTTTAACTGAGATTCCAGAATCCTTTATTTAGTTTCTCAAGACTTTCCACAGGAAGCAGCAATAGTTTGGTAACATTAAAAATGTAGATCATTAGATACAACAGCTTCAGTGTCACTTAATCTATTGTTTCAGCAGTACCAAGTTTTAAACATGGCCATCTGTTCCCACCAATTAAATTAGGCAGGCAAGATTTACCCTTCCTGAACTGTATGATCTCAGCTCCCAATCCATCCTTCCTTTTGCAAACTGCAGTTGTATATGTTTGCCTACACAACATTTTAGACTTCTACTATTTTAAAATATTTATGAGTAAGATTTTTCAAGAGAGCTCATCACTTAATTAATTATATTCCTACTGAATCCAAGCACACCCACTCACTGGAAAGACTTAAAATAAGAAAATACCTAGTTTAAAATATTTTTGGTTAAGTATCTCAACATAGAAATCAAACTATTTAACTAAACAAATTAACTAACAGATTTCAGTCTTTTTTTGAAGTAAAAGATGTAAGTGTAGGTGGAAATATTAATGCATGTGTATATGTAAGCATTATGGTATCTGTGCTTTAAAACAAAACAAATACACTGAAATCAAGAATTAACAGAGAATTATGTACTCTAATATCCTAACCTTACAATCAATGTAGACAGATCCTTGGGCTAGCACAGGACACCTATGATTTATGAGCACTATTGCTGATAAACACCTCAAATTAATGCTGCAATGCCCCCCCCGCAGTGAAAGAAACAATTGTGCTCAAAGGGACTATTCACATACGTCTATCTGTCCAGATCCAATGGGAGAATCGGGGTGTAATTCAGTCTAAAAAAAAATGACTAGGTCCACTAAGATTTCAAAAGGCAGAGCTACAGCCAAATCAAAACAAACATTCCTTAAAAATCAAAATTGTAGATACCATGCAGCTGACTAGTGTGCTTGAAAATTGCACATTTCAGACCAGATGTGATGAAATATAGCTCTCCATCGATACCCTGATATAAAGCTTTGTTACAAGTTTGCTATAGAAGTTTTGGTTAAATCCACTAGCCATATATTCATGGCTAGTAGATTTGGATATTATATACACATACATATTCAAGCTTGCTATAGAAGTTTTGGCCAAATCTATTATCCATATATACATGGCAATGGATTTGAATGTATTGCATTACATTGCACACACACACACACACACACACACACACACACAGTCAACAATTTTGATGGGCCTTTTTTTTCCTCCTTTCATTCACCTTCCAATTCTATCAATACTTGTCATGTTTATCTGGCAACAATTTGCATTCAGGTGGAGTTAGGATCTTAGAAATGGTTTTCAGGCAGGTAAGCTGTGTTTCAGAACAAGATTTCAATCATAAAAATTGATGTTATAAAACAGAACTTCTTGCAATCCCTGCCCAATGAAACTAGTTTACTGTCAGATAAGGCCAAGAAGGTTTTTCAAATCCAGACTCCCACAGTTGACTAACACAAATACCTCCACAGGATATGGCCTCAACTCTTCTAATTCTCCTAAACAGTTATTTTTCAAAGCATTATGGCCACTGACAAATGTGAAAAAAACCAGCACTTTACCAAAAGATGAAGCGCATCAGTCTGACCTAGCTCCCCAGCATCTGTATAAATCAGGCATTTCAACAGGTCTTTTTTGGCGCTTTTATCTAAAGCTTATTGTAACAGTGGCACGCTGCCGCCGCGGGAAAGTTTAAAATCCCCAATAGCACCCGCGGGGAGGGGGAGCCAGAGAGAGGGAGAGAGAGCAGGCAGCATGTCTGGCATGCTGGGGCTCCTGCTGGGGAAAGGCACCAGCTAGGCTGTGCTGTACCAGCACAAGAGGCAGGAGAAGCCTCTAAACCACTAACAGAGGAAAGCAAGGGGAAACTTCCTGCCTTGCAACAGGGAGCGAGCAGGGAGAGGCCAGTACTCCCCTTGAGAGGAGGGAGGCAAGGGGAACAACAAGGTACCCTGCATTTGCCAGCACTGACCCTAGGAGAAATAGAGCCAGGGACACGTGCAGAATCCCCTGGAATCCACTGGATAAGGGAAGGCAGCTCTGGGAGCCTCCCTATCCAAGGGGAATATTATTTCTAGGGAAGTTAAGAGTGAAGGATGCAAAGAGATAGCGGAAGAGCCAGAGAGACAAGGGGACGGGCTGGCCAAGTTGTACAGCTGAGTCCGAGTCCCTGCATTGGTGAAACCGACAGCGGGCAAGCCCACAGAGGACCGAAGGTCACCATGCCATCAGCACGTGATCGGTTGGCGACTGGACGGGGTGTAGGGGTGGTGGAGCCCCGCGGAACACTGTAGGCAACAGCTGTGAGTACACCTGTGTCGGGGAACCCCTCTGATAAGAACTCCACTGGAACCCTCTCACAATAATATACCAGCAAAGTCGTGGCAGGCAGGATGAGGGGAGGGGCTACCTAACCGACGGGTGGCATTAGCCATAAGACCTCCGACATCACACTTATTAAGTCAACTGTAGGTAAAAGCGCCAAGAAACCCCACTAGAGCATCCGATCTAAACAGACATTGGGTGAGCCAGATCAAACTAACATGATGCCTCTTCTGGGCATGTGCTGCGCTCTGTGCAAGGGCGTACTGAGCTGAAATTAAAGCAGTTTGGTTGGGTTTTTTTCCAACTCTGTAAGCAGCCAATAATGCTAAGAAAAGCTCAACTATCCTCTACCAACAATTTTAATATAGCCACAGGGATTATGTTAGGTTAAAAAAAAAAAAACAACAACAACACACACACACAAAAAAAAAAAATACACACACACCCCCCAAAAAATGGAAGTGTCAATGCTTACAAGAAAAGATCTGGGAAAGCGCACTTCCAAATGCTATTCTGGGAATCTTCATTTCCTGCTGCAAGGTTTCCAAGAAACTGGAGGCTACAACGAAAAGCTGAGGGAAAAGAATACACGTGAATAGGAAATTCAAAGCAATAATCAAAAATCAATACATTTTATGCAACAGCTACATTCTCCAAAAAAATCCAAATGCCTCAAGAAAACAAATATTACACCCATTTAGCTTTAACGTTATATATCTCTAATACTACACACATTTTTAAGTATTACCTTGCTGTATACTATTCTTTCTACTAAAATTTTCAGAAAAGGACATAATCACACAAAAGGACATCCCAAAAATTGTGGATGAAACAAATCATATTTTTTTTATATTTATTCGAATGTTAAATATTCAGTAAAAGTATTATGAACTAAAGACACTGTTACCTACAGCAGAAGAAGGGATTGGGAAGGAGAGGGAACTCTATAAGTATGTGCAGCACACAGTAGAGAAAGTTTGCTGTAGACTGGAGCAAGCCTTCCACATAGCAGTGTCCATTTTGTCTTTTCCAGACTTGTGGTGGCCTTTTTCTTAGTATTTCATTAACATAAATAAACTGCCTGTCATCACTGGACCACTGTGACAACAGCTCTGCTGGCTGCTACACAAAAAATTATGCACGTTCCACAAACTGGCTGCAAAACAAAATGTTGAAGCTCCTAGCAGGGCTAGCCAATGTACTTTGTGCCAGAGCATACTGTATGTGTTGCCTAAAGTCTAAAGAAACATGCCTGCCCTCAAGTAAAATACTGAAGTGGGCAATGATTTGGCCCACCCAAGATGACAGTGAAAAGTGAGGTGCCAGGGTGCCTTACTTCTCAATGCTTTAAGTGCCTGCACCACCATGCGAGTTTTAAACTCACCATTTCAATAGACTGTTACATGAAAAAATCAGGCAGACACTTCTGCAAGGGGCCAAATACAGATATTTAATCTGTCTAAGCATCCACAGAGCTAGACTCAATTTTCAGACTGACAAGAAAATATTAGTAACATGGAACACAGACAAATACACCTCAACATACAGTAGCAAATGCTAGGGCTGAGCAAAGCTTTGGCCCCCAATTTGATTCAGCAGAGATTTGGCCCGATTCGGTGACCAAATCTCTCAATCCAAATCGAATCAGAAAACCCTTTAATCTCTCTGAATTGAATTGGACCCTCCAAATCTTTTCGGAGAGATTCGGAAAGATCTGGAGATTCAGATAGACACAGCTTTAAATGTTTTTTCTATATACCTCTAGGTACCAGGTGGCTCGTCAACACTGCGATGCTGGAGTGCATGGAGTGTCCTACAGGAGTGCAAGGGTCCCCCAGAGTGCTTAACAGCAGACCTGGAAGTGAATCAGAAGCACTTCCAGTCCACTTCCAGGTCTGCCGGGGAGCACACAAGGGGGAAACCCCATGACCACCCCCAGTCAGCAACTGGTGCCTCCCAGATCTGGGGGGGAGGGGCACCAGGGTCCCTCCGGAGCTGATCACCAGGGCGAGGCGGGGCCCCTGCATGCTCCGCAGCAGACCCAGAAGTGGTCCAGAAGTACTTCTGGTCCACTTTGGGGTTCACTACCGAGCGTGCAGTTTCATAGTTGGTAGGGTCAGAAGGGACTTGAGCAGGTCATCAAGTCCAACCCTCTGCAATAGGCAGGAAAGAATGCTGGGTTCAAATGACCCTGGCTAGGTGATTATCTAGCCTCCTTTTGAAGAGCCTCAGGGTAGGAGTGAGTACCACTTCCCTTGGAAGTTGGTTCCAGATCCTCGCTACCCTGACTCTGAAATAGTGCTTCCTGATGTCTAACCTGAACCTACTCTCAAGTCAAGTTATGACCGTTATTCCTAGTTACTCCTGGTAGTGCTCTGGGAAACAGACTCTCTCCCATTCCCCGCTGGTCCCCCTATGGTAAGTTTACAGACAGCCACCAGATCCCTTCTCAGCCTTCTATTGTGGAGGCTGAACAGGTTCAAGGCCCATAGCCTTTCCTCGTAGGGCCTGCCCTGCTGCTCCCTGATCATGCAAGTGGCTCTCCTTTGGACCCTCTCAGTGTTGTCCACATCCCTCCTGAAGTGCAGCACCCAGACCTGGACGCAGTACTCTAACTGTGGCCTGACCAAAGTTGCATAGAGGGGGAGGGCCACCTCCTTGGACTTGCTCGTGATGCATCTGCGGATGCATGAAAAGGTGCAGTTAGCCTTAAGGACCGCGTCCTCACGCTGTCGGCCCATGTTCATCTTGGAATCCATAAAGAGTCCGAGATCCTTTTCTGCATCTGTGGTGATGAGAAAGGAGTTCCCCAGCCTGTAGGTATGCTGTTGGTTCTTCCTCCCTAGGTGCAGTACCTTGCACTTGTCAGTATTGAAACCCATCCTATTCTCATCTGCCCACCCTTGTAACCTATCCAGATCTAGTTGTAGCCTGTCCCTCCCTTCTAGCATGCCCACTTCTCCCCACATCTTGGTGTTATCCGCAGACTTGAACAAGGTGCTTTTCACCCCCTCGTCCAAGTCGCTGATGAAGATGTTGAACAGTGCGGGCCTGAAGACCAAGCCCTGGGGGACCCCACTGCTCACATCCGTCCAGGTCGAAAATGACCCATCCACCACCACACTCTAGGTGCTGCCCTCCAGCCAATTTGTGACCCATCTGACTGTGTAGGCATCGACACCACAGTCGCCTAATTTTTTCATGAGAATGGGGTGAGAGACGGTGTCAAAGGCCTTCCTAAATGCCAGAAAGACTACGTGCACTGCAACACCTGCATCCAAGGATTTTGTGACCTGGTCACAGAAAGCAACCAGGCTGGTCTGACAGGACCCGCCTCTAATGAACCCATGTTGGTTGCCCCTAAGCATGATCTCCCCTGCTGGTCCCTTGCAGATGTGCTTCTGGATAATTTTCTCAAAGAGCTTCCCCAGGACTGAGGTAAGACTAATGGGCCTATAGTTTCCTGGGTCTTTCTTCCTCCCTTTTTTGAAAATGGGGACATTGGCCCTTTTCCAGTCCTCTGACACCTCACCAGAGCACCACAAGTGCTCATAAAGTTGTGCCGGGGTCCCGCAATGACCTCTGCCAATTCTCTCAGCACCCTGGGGTGGAGATCATCTGGGCCTGCTGATTTGAATACGTCCAGTCCCACCAGAAGTTCCCTGACTAGGTCCTCACTGACCCTGGGCCTAGCTGTGCCTCTCCCAAGTCTGTCCGGAATCCCAGTGGGGGGGGATGTCCCAGTCCCTGCTCAGAAAAATGGAGGCAAAGAATTTGTTAAAGAGGTCAGATTTATCATCTGGTGCGACCACCAGATTGCCAAGCGTGTCCTGCAGGGGCCCCACATTACCCGATGCCTTCTTTTTGCTCCCTATATATTTAAAAAAGGACTTCTTGTTATCTTTGATCCGGGTCGCTAGTCCCAGTTCCATCTCCACCTTAGCCTTCTTAACAGCCCCTCTACAGTCTCAAGCAATGGCAGTATAATCCTCCTTGGTGATGGCCCCTCCCTTCCATTGGGTGTACATCTCCTTTTTAGCTTTCAAACATTCCTGAATGCCTTTGGCGAGCCATGGGGGCTTTTGAGCACTCTTGCCCACTTTGATTCGCGTTGGGACTGTCACCCTTTGGACTCAGAGGATTGTGTCCTTAAGGAATGACCACTTATCTTGGACTCTCAGCTCCCCTCCCCTCTGGGACCTCAGTGCCTCCCCAACTAATCTCCTTAACTCATTGAAATTGGCCCTCCTGAAGTCAAGGGCTGCTGCCTTGCTGCAGGCCTTTGACACCCTGAGCTGGATGGTTAAGTCCAGTAGGCGATGGTGGAATTCACACAGGGGACACCCCCCACACTTCTGTGGGATACTCCATCTGCCCCAGCATTGCAGCATTCATGAGTTGTGCCTGGTACCTCAAGGTATGTAGAAAAAACATTTAAAGCTGTGCCTATGGCCGAATTGCTGATTCTCCAAATCAGCATTAACTCCTCAGATTAATCAGATTCGGATTCAGCCAAACTGAAATCGGGGACAGTGAACCGAATCAACAAATTGAATCACTGTCCCCAATTCGGGCCAAATACAAATCCGAATCGAATATGGCCCATTTTGCACACACCTAGCAAATGCAAACATTAAATTTCCAAATTCCTTCCACTGCAGTACCAGCCAGAGCCCTAAAGTCTCTATGGAAGCTGTTGAAATAGTAACTGCAAAAATCTGGGAAATTAAACAAACAAAGCAGTAAGTCCAGGTCTCCATGCATCTCAGCAGGCTGTAAACCAGTAGCCATATTTATCTTGTACCACTAGACAAGGCAATAAGATGGGAAAATATTGCATATAATGAAAAATATACTATAGCAGGTATGTCCTAAGGAGCAAAACTACCACCAAACAAAGTATTTGGCTCACTTATTAGCTGCTTTCTTCAACCCATTTACCAAATTACCTAAAAAAGAAAGAATGAAGCATTCAACACCTTAATATGTCACTTCTAGAAAATTAAAGCCAGTTCGGCAAGCAAGTCTGTCTCCAGCTCTAGCACAACTTTGTGTGATCTGCCTGCCATAGTTCTACTATCATTACAAAATAATTACCCCAGCCTTCTCCCAATAAGGATTTAAATATGGTAACAAGATATTTCATCATTTATAATATCTAAGATCCCCAAAAAGTCAAGAGATGTAAATTAATAAAAAACAAAAATGTCAACCCACAAAACCCACAGAATTAAAACACACTCTGTTGGCAGTATTGACAAGCTCTCAATAGCTTGGCCCTTCCTTGCAGGCTGGCACAGAAACTTAAAATTAAATATTAAAATGCAGTTTAACAGATATTACAAACAGCAGCCTATTGCAGATGGTGGTAGAAGATATTGCCAGGTTTTGAAAATATAAAATAAGGATCTCTTTGAAAAGTGCTGTGCCAGCTGGCATCCAGATTTCCTATAAAGGCCTGGGCACATCTCTCCTTGGGAACAAAAAGAAAGCGAATCTAAAATGAGGTCAGTTAGGCTTAGGGAATAGTAATTTTATTTTTAATGTCTAAAATTAGTACATCCTTTATGTAATGCATTTTTAAAACACATTCTCTCCTTAAACTTTGAGTTTTGAATCCTTCTCCTGCTCTTTTCCTGCACATCTGCAGTTTTTATTTTCTGCCCAACCATTAGAGGCTTCCAGTTTATCCATCTGGCTTCCTTCCTGCTGACTCAGGTCTTTGCGAAAGTACAGCAAGCACGGAAGCCTCACACTTTTAAGAGAAGTTGTAAGCAAGGAAGTACTTTTCTGCTAGCACAAACAGTTGAGGAGATAAATACCGGGGACTGGATCCCAAATCTGCTGGGGTAGTCATGGAGGGTGGGGAAAGGAGTACTCTGCAACTGATGAAGTAATCTAGCAAACAAGGTTCCTTGGGTGAATTTGATATCTTTTATTAGACCAACTTAAATGGTTGGAGAATAGTTATTAAGCAAGCTTTCGGGTTCAAAAACCTTTCGTCGGGCTAAGGAAGCTGCAGCAGTTGGTGCTGCAGCTTCCTTAGCCTTACGAAAGGTTTCTGAACCCAAAAGCTTGCTTAATAACTGTTCTCCAACCATTTAGGTTGGTCTAATAAAAGATATCAAATTCACCCAAGGAACCTTGTCTGCCTATATCCTTAGACCAACACGGCTACAACCTAAACCCCTGAAGTAATCTAGCTGCATTCTCACCTTTACTATAATGTTTCAGGAATTAATTTAATGTTGACCACTATAGATTAATCTGCATTCTCTACAGATGAACCAGAAGGAAATTTGCATGAAATTTTAGTTCTAGTAATCCACTCCACCCATACAACTGCTAGAAAAATGACTGTTTTAATACCAGCTTTACTGTATTGAATTTTTCTGAAGATGAAAACGTAAAAAAAAAATAGCTGGTGGACAGATCAATTCAGCACAAGTAAAAACAAACCAAACACACATGCCAATGGGTTACTCTTCATTGTGGGTGATATAAAAAAAAATAATCTCCAGAGTTAAAATAAGTTATTACATAACCCAAAGGCAGGAATAGCCACAGTCAGATAAAATAAGAAATCTGGTACTAACAACACTTATTCATGCAATTATTCCCTACTCATGCAAGTAATTGCATTAATTTCACTTTAAAAAGGAACACTTTATTAGCACTAAAGCCAATTAAAACTAATTTTGACAGTATGTGTTACTAAAATTGCAAACGTGGCTATAGGATCAAGAACTGTTATCAACCATTCTACACAATAATTTAACACAGGAAAAAATATAGTAAGTTATTTTATTAAAACTAACTAGGAATTTTAGGTGGGCAAAAAAATAGTCATCTTTCCCAAAATCTAACCACTACTGTGTGTTTAACAGGCTTATAGTTTCAAGAAGTTGGACTTTTAGAACTCTGCTTTCTCTCTCACCCAAAGCCTTCAAAATATCCTGTTCAAAAAGTGGAATAAGAACAAGAGATATTACCATTTCTCTTACCACTTTTTGAAAATCCACTACAAAAACACTGTAGATGCAAGAGCATTCTTAATCTGCCAGGCGAAACCTGCATAGCAAGTGGCACATATTACTTCTAAAGTTCCAAACTCTAATGATGTCAAACTTTTCTTCCTACAGGCAGAGTGGGGTTAGTCAGGCTACATCTAAACTTACGAGGAAATGCAGTCACACTAGAGGATAGGCTGGAAATTCAGGCCAACCTGGAGAGGCTTACAAGGTAAGTGAATCAAAACCTGATCACATTCAACACAGAGAAATGTAAGGTGCTCCACCTCAGGAGAAAGAACTTGTATCATGCTTACAGGCTCGGCAGTGCTGCACTCACTAGCATTACAACCGGAAAAGACTTGGGGATCATGCTTGACCACAAGACAAATGTGAGCCACCAATGCGATGGCACAGCTGGCAAAACGAATAAAACTTTGCATCTACCAATGCATCTCAAGCAAGACCCCAGAAGTCATCCTCCCACTTTACCTGGCCTTGGTGAGGCCAGAGCTGGAGTACTGCATCCAGTTCTGGGCTCCACACTTTAGAAAGTATGTGGAGAAGCTGGAGAGAGTCCAGAGGAGAGCCACATGCATGATTAGAGGTCAAGAGAACAGGCCTTATGAGAAGAGAGTGAGAGGAATGGGACTCTTCAGCTTGGAGAAGCGAAGGTTTAGGGGTGACTTGGTGGCAGCCTATAAGTATTTAAAGGGTGTGCATCAGGAACTGGGAGAACATCTGGTCACCAAGGCACCCCAAGGAAAAAAAAGGTCTAACCATCACAAACTGTTGGAAAAACTGTTTTAGATTGGACATAAGGAAAAACTTCTTTACCATATGAGTCTCCAGAGTCTGGAATAGACTCCCTCCAGAAGTGCTGCAAGCACCTACTCTGGATACCTTTAAGAAATACTTGGATGCTTATCTTGCTGGGGTGATCTGACCCCAGCTGACTTCCTGCCCCTTGGGCAGGGGGCTGGACCCCATGATCTCATGAGGTCCCTTCCAGCCCTAATGTCGATAAAATCCATATCTATAATGGAGGTTTACGGTAGCTAAATTTATGCTGTATATGCAAGGTCAAATGATCTGGGAAAACTCTCCCAAGTTTGCTTCCTGGTAGAAAAACTTACCCAGAGATCCCCTGAACAAACATTTGAATGAATGATGAGCCTTCCCTAAAAGCAGAGAGCTTGCAGTACTGACACTGTGCAACCAAGGGGCCCCTGAGCCTAGATCTCAGTGTGCTCTTCAGGCTCCCTCAGTCTGATCAGAGACAGATGGCAGCAGTGTACAGGGCAGCCTTGATTAGCTGACCCAGTATGCTCAGGGTTAACCTGCATCTCCCTGCTACACAAGGTGGGGATTGTGAAAGAAGCATGTTCTGCTCCCTGCTTGGCTTGAGCAGTAGAGTCCAGTGAACAACACACTGTCTCCTGGGGGTAGAGAGAGACAGAGATGCGGAACAAATCATCCTAGGATACTGAAGGGCTGTATTGTGGCTTCTCTCAGCAGAGAATGTGTACAGACATTCACTCTCCAAAAACCTCTCCCAAGAGCAATTTAACAATTTGTTCCAAGGTTATTTTTCTACCATTTTTGCTCTGGAAGAAAAATCCTGAATATCTGTACACTTGTAGTTTCTCCTAGGAAAGCAGTGACGTTTCCAGGATGAACAATGTCTGTATGTGGCCATAGCCTCCAAAACTGATCTGAGCTGTATTAGCATTTATGGGGGGAGGGGGAACAAATCATGTAAAAACACACACGAAAACTTAAAAAAAAAAAATCAAAAAAAAAATCAACATAATCTTTTCCTAACATACTTGCTAACGGCTTAAATTAATCCCACAAAAGTTAGTGTCCATAGGTATTGTTGTTAACAAATAATTTTGTGGCTATGGATACAGCTAAATTTTAATTTAAAAAATGTAACACTGTGTGTGGTCGACAAGACTATTTTTAATCTGATGGTCAACCACTGTTAAATTACATGTACCAAGATGTCATTTTTGATACATGGACAGACCCTACTGCTGAAGACAACTTTCCCCCCCTCCATTCTGATTTAAATGTTTCCTATAAGACTAGGGACAGGAAGTTACACATAAACCGTTTAAGTGATCAGAAACTGGTTTAAACCTGTAACAGAACAGAAATTCAGTGCACATAAACTAGTTCAAAATGTCTGAAACTGGTTTTAAGATAAACCTGGTTGAATGTAGTATCAGACTTAACTGATTTGGGTCAAACCAGTTTATGAAACTTTTGTCCCAGACCCCTTCCTGCTTCAAGTTAAATCACAGTCTCCCAGCATCCCTTCCAGCCCTGGGCTGGGCTGTACTGCCTGCTCCAGAGAGCAGGGCTGGACCCGTCCCTCTGCTCCCTACCCAAGACAATGAGGGCTAGCTGACAAGGGAGTGTGGGGAGGCAAGCCTGGCTTGGGATGCAGCCCAGGCTACAAGGGAGGGGGGGGCAGGGAGACTGCCCCACCCCTGGCAAACCCCGGCTGGGGTCTGGGG
Source organism: Alligator mississippiensis (assembly GCF_030867095.1). Taxonomy (NCBI): domain Eukaryota; kingdom Metazoa; phylum Chordata; order Crocodylia; family Alligatoridae; genus Alligator; species Alligator mississippiensis. Next base: position 134,975,561 of record NC_081827.1, on the reverse strand, counting down.
CCAGGGAGGAGGGTTAAACACCCCTTCCCCCACTCAAACTTACTGCTGGCTGCAACTGTGGACTACAAATCCCAGAGGCACCTGGAAGCAGGAAGAGGAAGGGATGACACTGCAGAGCCCTGCTGCTGTCCTGCTGGACTGCAAATCTCAGAGACCTTGGGGGCAGCAGAAGAAGGAAGTGAACACACAGCCAGAGAGTCATGCCGTAGCACCCCTGGATTCTGTCCTGAACCACAGCAGGCATGTGGCTGCATTCCTGAATCAAAGGTAAATGTTCACTTCTGTTTCAATTTAATCTGTGCAATTTAGACTAACCTGCAAAGACTGAATCAATTCAGCCTTGGGCTTTTTGACTGTCTGTACCTAGTCTAAATGGTAATTATTTTTGACAAATTGCTGTCTTTGCATTATCAAGAAGCCTTTATGTTAGAAGGTAGTCCTTATGGAGAACTCTCTAGTTTCTACAGAATTAACACCTTTGCATAATACAGCAGTAAATCAAACTAAAGTACAACAACATAAAATGTAACCTCCTGTTTCCTAATGAACTTTCTTAACAGCTAGTTATTTTGCCAGGGCTCAGAAACAATTTTTTATAGTTTGTTCAGTATCAGCTCTATAAAGTTCTCATAAGTTCTGTTTCAATTGAACATGGAGGATTCAAGTCTTCTCAAATTTGCTCCAATTGTCAAGTGCCTTTCAGACATCACTACTTTATTAGTCGGCTGCACGCCTTTTAGGCTAGATAGACATCACCCATGAAGTGGATCAGCTGTGCCAGAATGTGTCCCAAAATACCTAATACGCTCCATTGGGTGAAATACACTGTTTGTTGCCCTGCTCGTTGATGCTGTAGGACAACAGGTGACATGTTCTCCAGGGGCTTGAGAAGGCTAGTCTCAAGTGCCCTGGGATTCCCATGCAGAATCAGGTTCTTCAAGTCATGGAAGCACCTGCCTGGCTTTCTCCACTTCGAGATTCCCTGGAATGCCTCTCTCTGAGCACATTTCTGTAGGCGGGGAAGTCAAGGTTTTCCATTTTCAGAGATGTGCCCCTGGGATATAAAGATATGTCCAGAGATCCTGGGGTGCATCTCTGCAAGCAGTAAACCCCAGTTTTCCCTGCTTTGAGATGCGTCCTGAGATTCTCTGGGGCACCTCTCTAGGTAGGGAAAGAAAGGCAGGGGATTGAGGGGCCCAATCCTACGCAGGAATTCCTGGAGCACACAGGGTAGGGCCCCTTAAGTCCCCAGAGCTGGGCTGCCCACACTCTCCCACCACAAAGCAAATACATGTCCGCCACTAAACAGTGACACAAATTAACATCGCTCGTGTCATGGCCACACACTTTTCTTGGCCTTTGTATTGCCATAAAATGTTTTGGTAATGTCTGTTTCCACCCTTAGACTGCACCCACATTTACCCAAGAGCTTAATTTTACCCAAAATATTTTTCTTGATGGAGTTCTGTAATGTATAACCATTCAGTTTCCCACACAAAATATTTTCTTTCAAATAACATGCTCCTTTTTTTCCAGTTTTGATGCAGTATTTTTTAAGTGTATAGCCACACAAAAATATAGCTTTATGGCAACTAATTAGCAGCTGTGGTTTCCAAGTTGAAAAAACACAATTAAATACAAATGTTCATATTTATTATTACTAAAATGTCTTCCACAAAAAGGATCCCATGTATATAAGCAATTTATAAGCAATAAAAGCAATTTATCACTAATCAATTGGGAAAGTTCTGACCACAGTTTAGAGTTGGAAAAGTATTTGTGGTCAAAAGCGAGATATCCTTCTTCATTTATATTTTAGAAGCACAACAAAACAAATTATTCACTAATTGCCAGCAAGCTACTCCGCTTTTTTTCTTTTTAATATTTGAATAAATAGAAGGTCATTCAGCCAAAACATGAATCCATCCACCAAAACCAAAACACACCAAAACACAAAATAGATGCAAGTTTAATCATAATGAGGGATGTACCACTGCAATACAATGGAACCATGATGCGATACACCAGAACAATACCCAAACATTAGGTTTACAAAACTTGCTTATTACATGCTATTTCCTGCTTATACATGATAAATATTAAAATGCTACACTCTACTACATTGGATACTCAACACCAACAGTTTCAGTTAAATAATGATATTGAACCTCAGTCCTGTGACATCCTGAACACCTTTTAATGCTAGAGGCATAGATTTTAGGTCACCTGTAAACTTTTCACAACAGAATGGTGGATTATGAAGTGTTACAAATAACTTTAAGTAGGACATCTTAACTACTGATCAAATGCATGGTAACAAGCTGCCATTGCTGGAAAAACCTTATATTCAAATACTGCATAAGGTATAGACCTCTATATAAAATGTTATTTTCCATCACTGTCATCCAGATACTGACTTGTTCCCTTGTGACTGCAAGTTAAAGCAACTTCCAGTCATAAAAAGAGTAATTTGCCTCTTCACCACTATGAATCATACCACAAATACTGATGAAAATATATTTTCCTTGGAAAACAGTCTGTCTAGACTACTCAAATTGAATGTACAATACATATATAGACCCTGTCATTTAACCTTATTAAAAAAAAACACCAAAAAAACAAAAAAAAAACACCCCCCAAAAAAACCTGATAGTGGTCAACTTTTTATCTTGGTAAATAAAATGAACAGCTAGCTACTGGTGATACTTTCTTCACTGATCACAGTGCACTTGTTGCAATGAAGAATCCTGAATAATTTTCACCATCTGTAGGACATAAACAAAAAAACCCCACTGAGTTGAATAAATTTACTTCTTGACTCCAAAGTGAGAATCTCCTTTCATTCTTTTTGTCTATTGCTTCCATCTCCATGTTCCAAATCAGAGACCAATATTAAACTGGGTCAATTCAATGTAAACTGTGGCCATGTGTAGACAAAACGAGAGGTGTGTGTGCATGAAACTTTAAAGTGGGTTAAATACTTTTGCACCACTTTAATGGTGTTGGTGTTTGCACACCTCGGTAGCATACTGCACATTAATTCCAGCCGCTGTAGGAAATTTGGCGGCGTAATGCATCTTAAATGACTTGGGGTGCAGCAAACTAAAACTCCTTCAAGAAGTTTTAGTTTGCTGCCCCTACAGCTGTGGAGCAAAGCACCAGGCTCCGTGCAGCTCAGGGGCTTTGCAAGAAGCCCTGCAGGCAGCTTGGCAGCAGCCCGGAAAAGCAGGCTCTACCCAAGAAAAAAAGCAAGTCTGATCTTCCTCCCCTCCACCCCCCTCCCCGCCCCCGAAGTGTGCCTGACTGCCTTAGCTGCGCAGGGGCCCAATGCTTCCCTCTGCGGCTGCAGTGCCTCTGGAACTGCCCGAGCTGGGTGCCTACAAACAGGTGCCACCTTGGAGGGGGCCTCCGCTGCTGTGGAGGGAAGCACCAGCCACCCCCCATCAACCTAGGGACCACTCCACCCACCGGCAGCTTGCCCTCCGCTCCCCACCAGAGAGGCAGGTAAGTCAGTCGGGTATGTGCACAACACAGGGGTTTAATCAGCCCCAAATTGAAGCAGTGTTTTTTTAAAAACCCACCACCTCAATTTAGGACCCCTGTTTCATCTACACATGCACCAAGTACCTCCCAGAGTCTCATAGTACACATGTGGGAGGGAGTGGGGGGGGGTAAAGGGAGAAGGATGAGGAAACATGCTCCAGCAGTGTACTAGTTCATACAATTGATTTTGTAATTAGCCATGATTGTTAAACTCAGTAAAAAGAGGGTTGTCCTTGTCTTCTGATGCTCTTAACAACATAATTTCCAGAAAATACTTCTTATTTCTCTCAAATGCTTTAAAGGGTATATTAAAGTATCAAGGCATAAAGAATGGGATTCATTGCATCACCACAAGTACTGGAAACACATAGTTGTAAATAAGCTCATATGTAATATTAATCACATGCACAATGGCTTGCAGGAACGAGACCTATATTTATAGACTTTTGATGCATAATATAATTTTATATAAGGGTTTTTTTCCACTCCATCTATAATTTGAGCCTAAACTAGCTGACATTGTCCCCTTAAAGTTCTATTGCAGAATAGTCAGCAAACTCAAAGCACTGGGGAACCTCAACCTGGACTCAAACTTTGCCAGGAAACCAAGGAACAACAACAGAAAGAAGACCACCCACCATGGTACCTAACTATATAGCATATTACTACATGATATATAGCCCAGTTCTAAAAACTAGATTTACATGAAGAATACAAGCCAGGATGATGAGTTTGAGTAACCAAATTGCCAGTTTATGCAATTCTCTGAAAAGGCCCTCAGACATATTTTACTTCTTTGCTGTTTGTGGTTTCTTGCCTATTGTGTATCTGTGCTGACAGACATTATCTGAAGTTGCAAGTTAGTATTTCTATATTAATCTGTATTCATGCATATAGATAATTTTAGCATCCATCCTTTGCAACCCACCATAATATAAAGGATTTTTCAGTCATAATTTAGATTATTTGACTGTTATACACTACTATCAATTTGATGTATGGGGTTTATGTCCACAAAAATAAATGTGATTCAGAAAAAAATATTCTGTTTTGTAATTGTCCATTGCCAAGATGAAAAATAAAGAAGTGGTTTCACATATTTATACACCCACACAGTAAAATGTTTCTTTGAATCTCAATCTGCTAACTGGCATATCTGTCTAGGATCCAATCCAAGACAAAAAAAGTATTAACACGATTGGGCCTCTATGTGAGACCACAGCCAGGGAAGCAATTTCTATGACTCCTGACAATGGATTAGCAGCACATCGAGTTTGTTTCAAGGATGCTTGCCTGGGGTGTATGCAAATCCATTTATAAGAACTCTGCAGGGATGAACTGATGTTTTCTGGCATAAGCTTTATATGGTATAAATTCAAACCCTTGGGAATTTTTTTCCTGTTGCCTCTTCCAACAACTGTAAAAGAAGATGGGCATGTGGTGATTTTTCCCCAATCTCCTGCAAGCTGCTGGCTTGAAGAAGATGCAAAAAGGCTTGCATCTTTTTTTCTGGTAGTGTAAGAGTTATGTTGTAACCATGATGTTCCAGAAATTATGCGAGAGGCAAGGATTTCTCAGGCCTTGTATACACATTAATTGTGCAACTACACTGAGACCAGCTGCACAGTGCAGAGTGCTTATCACACGATAAAAAGCTCTGACCTGCTATAAAGTCAGACCTCGAAAATGTGCACTAAATTTATAGCTAGTTGTTATCTAGCTTTAATTTGCATGTGTAACAAGGTCTACCCCATAGGCAGAAGAGGGGGGGGGGGGCCTACCAGGACTCAGCTCCCCCCAAACACAGGACAGCAGCCTCAGGGCAGCCCAGCTGCAGGCTGCTGCACCAGGCCGGGGGGGAGGGATGTGGACACTCAGATACACTGTGCAGCCAAGATCGCAGCCCCAGTGTATGGCTGCCCAGCATGGAAGATAAATTTCAATCCACATTCTTTGTGACTGGGCTTGGGGAAGGGGGTGGGGGGGAGGACAGATCAAAACCTCCACAGTGCAGGAGGGAGTGGGGCAGGGGCATGAATGAATCATTCACCCCCACCCCTGCCCCACTCCATCCTGCACTGTGGGGGTCCAACCAGGGACTCACTCTCCCCAGCCCCTGTTCCTGCCTGTGGCCCACTCCCTCCCTCACCCCAGGGGCCTCAATCTGCCCCACCACCCACAGCCCTTTCCCCCCTTCCCCCACAGACTTACCTGCTGGGGGGAGTGTGCATGCTCAGCCCTCCCCCAAAATATTTTTCTCTCACTCCACCTATGTTCCACCCCGCAGCTGGGAACCTTGTCCGCTGTGGGCTCCCAGTTGGGATTGCAAGCCCTGGCTGTGGTCCCACGTAGAGGCAACTCCTAGGGACTCTTAGCCTCAGCAGCTGTGGACTCTGGGTCATGGCAACCCATGAGGGGACGGGGGGAGGGAAATCACTGTAGCAGTGGATCCACATACCCCAGGAGTACGTGGATTGCTCCTGTGGCTGGGAGCCCCTCAACTCAGGTGTGTAAGTCTCCCAGATGTGGAAGCTTGCTTCTTGCCTGTACAGGGGGAGCCTGCTATTGGGCTTCCTCTGCACCAGCAATAAGGTGCAATGGGATCTAATGCATGATCCCACAATCATGTGTCCTGCCATGCAAGTGTGGGATGAGAGGAGATGCAATTTTGTGAATCGCATACTAAATCCTACCACGCCTTTACCTGCACATCACCCTAAGGCTCCTCTCTATATATCTTTATCCCAACTACATAGTTGGTCCACTGATAGACAAACTTTTGAATGCAAGACATTCTTCAGGTCTCAGAACAACCCTCAGGAGAGGCCTGATGAAGAATGCCTTACATTCAAAATCTTGTTTAACTTTATCCCAACTACACAGTTGGGCCAATAAAATATATCAACCTAAGAAATCCTTGCCCCTCGCATCTTTTTTCAGGATATTTGAGTAACTTTTATAGGGAGTCTCTGCCTCAAACACTATTTTTCAAGGTAAGATTTTTAAATAAACTGAGAGCCTGGAAGCTGTACCTGGTCCACTTAGAGGCAGATCTGGAGAGGAGGGGGAAAAGGGACAGTGGTGCAGTTGCACCCTGCCTTGGATTCTTATTCCACCCAAAGTTTAAAACAAACTCCTTGGCAGTGGCAGCAGCACTTCTCTTCAGGCAGCAGCAAGGCAGTCACTTAACAAAATGGCTCAATATAATCTACCCAATTCCTTCTAAACTAGGGGTGGGCAAAATGGGGCCCGCAGGTCAGATCTGGTGCAGGGCTGCCCCCATGATGCTCCACATGAGGCCAAGTTACACCCACTCCCGCCAGGGCAGCCTGCGCTGCACTTCCACTGGCATCGGCCCTCACCAGCATGCAGTTTCCAGCAGGGCTGTTCCCAGTGCAGCTGCAGGCAGCCAGGTGCTCCTCTGTTCCCCTCACCTCCAACAGAAGCCACTGGGGTGAAGCTTCCCCCCTGCCCAGAGTGGCGCAGCAGAGACAGGAGTGGGAGAAGGAATGGCCACTGGAGGCAACGGGAGCACAGCAGCACCCAACCGGCTGCAGCAACACCAGGAACAGCCCCACCGAAAACAGCACGCTGGCTGGGGCTTGGGTCAGTGAGCCTGTTCCGCTCCCCTTGCCTTCAGCTGTGGCTGCTGCCCTGCTCCTGCCATGCCATGCCATGCCATGCCACTCCAGGCAGCCAAGTAGTGGGGCTTCAGCTGGGCAGCTTCTGCCAGTGCATGGAACTCCAGCTCCCAGCTACCTTCCACCCACTCCACACACCCAGTGAGATGACCATCCACCTGCAGGCAGGTGGAAGGCTGCCAGGGGCACCATGCTGGTCAAAAGCTGCCCAGCTAAGTTCTCCTCCACCTACCCAGAGTGGTGTGCCAGGGGAAGAGGCAGCAGCAGTGGCAGCAGTCACAGCTGGAGGGAAGGGGGGCAGAACAGCTCTGCTGGCCTGCAGCCCAGCTAGCATACAGCTTCTGGTGCGGCTGTTCCCGGTGTGGCTGCAGCCAGCTGAGCGCTGCTGTGTTCTTCTCATCTCCCAGTGCCAACATGAGCCTGGCCAGCTGCAGTTACACTGAGTACTGCCCCACCAGAACTTGTGCGATGGCTAGGGCCAGCAGGTATGGGCAGGAGCACAGCATGGTCTGCCCCAGGCGGGGCTCAGCTCCACATAGAGAGATGGACCTTTTTAGGGCCTGCAAGTGGTCACTGAAGGGTGCTGGCCTAATGCCAGAGGCATGGACTTGGGCAATGTTCAGTATAGGCATGTAGATCCAGCCCAAACAGGAGTGGGGTTCCCTGCTCCTGCACCCTGACAAAGGTAAAGGTGATGGTGTCATCATGGTGGTGGACAAGCCAGACATCCACCAGAGAGCAGTGCACGATGATCTCCCTGAGGATGTCTGCAGCAGCCTGACTCCACTCCCTGCCAGTGTGGTCCAGCACCTCAAGGGTGATGTTAAAGTCCCCACCAAGGACCAGGCATTTGTGAGGGTTCAGGGTCCCTAGGTAGGTGACCACCTGCTGGTAGAAAAAGGCCATCTCCGAGTCATGCACAGAGACATAGGTGTTGACCAGGTTGAGGACGAGACCCTGTACCCAGACCCAGAGATGCAGCAGGTAGCCTGGTACTATCTCAATAGTGAGAAGGACCTCCAGCTGCAGGCTCAGGGAGAAGAGGGTGACCACCCCACAAGATGTCTCCATGAGGTGGCTGAAGTAGACCCTGTCTCCCCACTCCAGCCACCAGTTGGCTTAGGCAGCTGAGAGTTGTGTGGGTCTCCTGCAGGAAAACCACAAAGTACCAAGGAAAGAGAGCACCTGGTGACTGCAGAGACCCATTCTACAGCCACACATGTTGAGGGTTACCACAGTGAGGGACCTCATTAGTGTGGGGGGGGGGGGAAATAGTAGGCTGGGCAGGGCTTTTGCAGGAGGCAATGCCAGCTGTGGGGCCCAACAGCAATCCCACCACCATCCTAAAGATGTAGAGGGCATTGTGGAAGCTTCAGGCCCAATAGTAGTTTTTTGAGTTGCTCCACTTGTACCCCTTGCCTTCCCCCACCAGAGCCCTCACCAAGTGCAAGACTTGGTAGAAATTCCCCCAGCAGTCCAGGGCAAGCTGCAACTTCTTCCTGGAGCAGTGCATGTTCTTCAGGAATTGAAGCAGCTCCTCCCTGAGTACCACTGGGGCTGAGAGGTCTGCAGGTTCTACAGACCCCACAAACTCCCAGTCATCCTGTTCCTGGTCCAGTGATTCAACAGGCACCTCCTGGCTGCCAGGTAGGGTGGAATGCCGCTTGAACCACCCCCAACACAGAGGGAGGAAGAGATGTAGCCTCTCAAGGTGGGGAAGGGGACAGCATGGGGAGTGACAGGGCAAAATGGCAGAGGTTCCCATGTAGGATCTCCCTCAGGGTTGAAAGGGTGTTCAGTGGGTGGCCTACTTCTCCCTCCTCAGTACTAGGGCCACAGGAGACACTGGCCTCTGTGGCAGGGGTGGCTTCAACTGGGGTTGGAGAAGATATATTGGGCACTTGGGCAATATTGGTGAGCCTTAGGAAAGGGAATCCTTCCCATAGGGACCCATTGGTGTGGGCCCCAGGTGGTGTGGTTGGAGGGGGGAGGGCTCCACCACTGGACCCACCCCCAGGGTGGCTGAGGCCGAGGCCCCAGTGCCTAAAGTGGAAGGGGGTAGGTCGCAGTTGGCAGAATTGGGGGTCTCCTCCATGGCCTTCTCTGCCTCAGGATGGTCAGGTCATACTGGGTCCTCCTCCATGGTGATAACATTCATCTTTTTTATTTTCTCTGGGGGTGGGATTCCTGGTGCAGCTCAGGAGGTGGTAGCAATGACAGCAATATCAACCCCTCTCTTTGGTACTGGGAGGGGGCCACCTCTATGTCAGAGGGCCTGAGCTGTGCCTGGGCCTTGTGTTTGGCCTGGGTGGCCAATCACTGCCCTTACAGAACCAGCACCCACCTGGCTTCAGGGTGGTCTGGGGAGGAGCCACCCTGGGGTGCTGGTAGTGGCATGGGTCTAGGCAAGGGTGGCAGTGATAGCAGGGTTGGGTCTGCTGTGCCTCCCTTGCCACCTTGCCCTGCCTGCACCCCCCCACCCCCAGCCAGCACTTTGGGACCCTGCCAATTGCTGTGGTGCAGGGTCTCCTGAGCTTGCAGGGGGGATGGATGCTGGGGTGGGGGTGCCAGGGGTGCCAATGGCACCCCTCTCCTTGGCAGATGCCTGTGTGGACGGGGCACTCCTACCCCAGTGCCCAGCACCAGAAGCACCTCACCTCCCCCACCATATAGTGTATGCAGTTGGGTGACCCCTGGAAGGGAACTGTAAATGTCCCCCTGCCTCTGCCCCTGCCAGCAGCTGGATAATGATTCGTCAGTGGAAGGACTGAATGTAGCAGAGGCCGAGGTCCTGGATCCCCAGCAGGACAGTGGTAACTGGGGATAAGACCTTCCTAAAGTCCTGCAGGAAGGGCATAAGGGCCCAGCTAGTAATGTGGGGGGAAGGGGGGTTTAGGACTACCTGGGTCCCCAGCTCCTCCAGGGGCTCAAGTGGGACATACTTGGTCCCCACTGTGAGCCCCTTCTCCACCACCTCCTATGCAGTAGCCTCCATGACAAGGTAAAAGACACCCTTGCAATAGTATCATCTGGAGGCCACCAATCTTCGGGAGCCCCACTGTCCAAGCGAGCACATGCACACAGTTCTCAAGCAGTGGCAGCTCTCTCTCAGGCATATCACAATGGACCCTGATGCACCTGGTGATGTTGGGGAGGGGGCCCCCCTGATTGCCTGAGATGCTGCAGGTAGAGGCAGAGGCAGTGGAGGGCCCAGACTGCGAGGCTGCAGGTTTCCCTGCAGCCACCTTTGCATAACTCCAGCTGGTAGGCTGAGCACCAGGGCTTGCAGAGCTAGGAGAAGGCTGAGTAGGTGAGGTGCCTGCTAAAGAGGTGCCATTGGTCCCTGCGGGCATTGGTAATTTGGCTTTTTTGTAGGCCCTTTACCCTTCCCACCCCCTCTGGATGAGAAGAATGAGGAGCCCTTGCCTTTTCCCCTGCCCTGGTCAGAATTGGGGGGGGAGGGGGGGGCTATGGCCCCCTCTGGGGGCATACTATATCATTGGCAGCACAACTGCTCTGAAGGATCACAAGTGTTGCCCAGGCTGGATCTACTTCTGCTTTAATAAAGTCTGTTCATTGCCCCTGATACTCAGACAAACAAACCTGTCTCATCGTGACCTTTCTTGACATACTTGCTACTGGGGTGGGAAGAGGAGAGTGAAAAGGAAGGCTTATAGCACACCGTGTTTAAGGGTACACAGAAAAATAGGAGTTACTATTCATTTCAAGCCTCAGCCAGAGTAACCAAAAACCATTCTAATTAAAGAGACATCAGCAAACTTCCATTTCCCTTCTGCTCCAAGTGGGTGTCAGTCCACATTATAAAACCACTGGGCATGTGCCAAATCAGCAACATCTTGGCAGTCTGTACGAGAAAGGTTCCAGATTGTCAGAGCATAGAAAAAAAATGGAACAAACAGCTACAAAGGCTGCCTAAAAGCTAGTAAAAGGGAAGCCCATTAGGGAAGCTAGTAAGAGGGAACCCCCCTGTGATCTACTTCTTGCTACACACAAAGGTATAGATTCAGGTTAGTTTTTTTCCATCTCCAGAGGAAGGTGACCCACACATCCCTTTGGTACAGAGATCAAAAAGTAATTCTCATGAATGATCAACAGATATTTTAATCCCAGGAATTATCCATATTAAATGCACTAAACCGTGTCCAAGCCAACATGACAAACAATATTCATTTTTGAAGTCACTGTTTCAAAGACTGTTCTTAACTGCAACTCAAACTTAGCGAAATCAGTGAGGGACACAGCAAAAGGAACTGGGCAAGAACAGCACAAAGGGTTTAGAAGACACCGCTTCAGTCATATACATGGCACCTGAAACAGAAATGCTGGCAGATAGGCATTTGCATTAAATCTCCAGACCCTCAGAAGATTACAGAGTAGGGGTGCACCAATAGAGATTTTTTGAACTGATATTGATGGCCAATTTTTAAGGAGACATATCAGCCAATACTGATCCAATTTCAAAAAGCAGCCAGGCAGCTTGGAGACCAGCATTGGGATGGCAAGTGTGATATGGGGGAAGATCGAGGCCCTCGCGGTAAGGGAGGGAGTGGGGCTGGGGCAGGAGCTCCTAAGCTGGGGTGAGGCATGAGACAGAGCTGCAAGCAGCTCTTCCAGGAGGGTGTGGGGGGGGAAGGGGAGTTCCCACTCTGTATGCACCCCAGGAGGGCACGGGGGGGGGGTGCCCCTGGATCTGTTCATGGGCTGCGCTTCAGGTAGGCAGCAGCAGCACTGGGAGGGGCCTACAGGGGGGAGGGAGCTGCAGCCACCCCAAAATTTGTTGTAGCTCCTCCTGTAGCGCCATCTGCCCCGAGTGTGGCCCAGCCCAACACCCCCCACTGGGAAGAGCCCAGCGCAGCCTCTGGCTCTAGCCTGCAGTGGCAGCCCACCCCCCTCAGCATGAGCTGCTCGTGGCTGCATCCCACGTTCTGCCCCGGCTGTGCAGCACCTGTCTCTGACCCACTCACTCCCTCCCTCACCATGGGGGCCTCTATCTGCCCCACGCCACTTTCCTCCCCCCACATCAGACTTACCAGCCCAATGCTGCTCTCTAAGACACCAGGCTGAGCTCTGGGCCGCATGCCTGCTGTGGCTGTGCGCATGCATGGAGCATTTAATCGGCCACATCAGGAAAAAAGCCAATTTCCAATACTGTCAATTTTCCCCATATCGGTGCCAATCCGATCTATTGCAGAGTTTAGTCAAATCCATATGTGGTTATATGTTGGTGGTCTGAATTGGCTTCCCTTCTTTATAGTCTCAGAAGGAAAAAGTCAAAAGCTGAAGGCCTGATGTTCCATAGAGAAGAAACCAGTTCAGGACTTCCCTAAACCAAAGAGGTGCTTCTATTTCTCAGAGAACAGTGCCACTGCTCAGTGCCAGCAGCAAAAGAAACAGTGACATAGATAGGGTTTAGGTATTTTTTCACTCACCTGTGAAAATCCAATAAAGTCATCCTGATCCATAGAACAAGTACCTGAGCCTTGTTTGTACTTTGTCTTACACTGTAGTTTAGCTAAGGTGCATTGTAACTTTTGTTGGAAAGGGGTACATGTTTTTCTAGCGTAGATGCATCTAGAAGATGCCAACTACTTCTCATAGGCAGGTCACATTCACTTTAAATTTCAATATACCAACTCAACTACAAACCATGGTGCCAAGAACAAACTCAATTTTTAACATTCTTGCTTTGTAGATTAATTAACTCTTTGAATTATAATAATTAGGGGGAAGAAAAATTTAAAAAACAGGTAAGTCCCATCTAAGCCAGTGGTTCTCAACCTTTTTAGATTGGAGATACCCCGCATTTCACTCAACACACCCCTCCATAACTTTTACGAACTGAACAGCAACCCATTTCAAAAACTGAAGTTATCTGTGTTATCTCCTTGGAGAAGGGTTGGGCAGTTGGAACAGGGCAGGGGTCAGGCCTGGACCAACCTGAGCCTGCACTCATCTCCTAACACCAGCTCATCTCCTCACACCTTGTGGCAACCTTCAAGTCTGGCAAGCTGGTTGAGAATCACTACTCTAAGCAATATAACCATGAAAACATGAAACCAATACAAGTGAGCATAACAGTTTACTTTTACCAGATGCTTTCATCAGCTGATCTATAGCATATACATACTGTAAATGCTAATCAAGGCTATGAAAATCTGAATATTATTTTTACATAATGGAAAAATATGAAGGCCAACTCACACGACACCAACTCAAATACTTCCCCCACCTCAAAAAAACCCTCATGCTCATGTTTGCATAACATTCTGATGAGTATATTATATTCTTCACACTTCCACAATTATTCCCCAAAATTACTATATTATTTTGACAATGTAATTATAGTTTCTGTATTAATGGCAGTAGCAAAGAACTGGCACCAATCCCTATCCAAAAAGGTCTAGATAGACAAAACAAAGATCACGCATGGGGAAAAAAAAGGCAACCCTTAAAAACAGGGCTGCCCCTATTATGTGACTAAAAAAGTCAATTTAAATTAGCATCATGTTTATTTGGGTTGTAAAGCATAATTTAACTGTGCTACCAAGAGCCAAAAGGAAACCCCAAATACAAAAATAATTGGGAGCGGAGTTTAAAATAGTCTCTCCCCACCCTCGGAGGACCTTAAACTGTCCTTCTGGCAGCGTTCATTGGGGATCTAATCCTGTACACTGTAGGTCAGTTGAGCAAATCCTCTCTCCCACCTCCTTACCCTGAAGATAAGAGATAACCCAAGCAAAAACCTAAAATTGATTAACTCATTTGTTAAGTTTATGACATTACCTGACAATGCGAACAGGTAAGGTCTTATAATGCCACATATACAAACCTATTCTCTTTGGACAATAGGAGTCAAATCAGAACATAGCATGTATGATGCAAATAACAAATTTGCAGTATAGCATCTTTATGGAGTCTCTTATCCAAAACTTAATGTAGCCAATGAATTTGAGAGGTTGTAGGAAGTATAACTGATAAATGCATGCACCTGGAGGCTGGGAGGGGCACGGTGACTGCCTGCAGGCAGCAGCAGTGGTGGGGGTGTGGCGGCGGCGACTGAGGACTGCCCACAGGTGGAGGAGAAAATGGCAAGTGAACATGTGCAACTGCCATCTGCGCTGTCAGCGACGGCAAGCAGGGACCACCCACAGCCACGTTAGCAGTGAGGGGGGGAGCAGGGACTGTCCACAGAAGCCAATGGCAGCCAATCTCAGAGGGAGCACATGCCCCCCCATACCCCACTACGCATTGCCTATTACCAAATGCATATAGCCAAATACCTGTGGAGATACTTGCTGCACATTGGCCAAAAACAGAAGGTACCCATAAACCAGTTTAAGTGATGAGAAACAGGTTAAACCTGCAGCAGAACAGAAATTCAGTGCATTTAAAATGCTTTCAAAATGGTTGAAACTGATTTAAGATGGACATGGTTGGAGGTAGTATTAGACTGAACTGATTTAGGTCAGATCAGTTTCTGGAGCTTCTGTCCAAGATCCCTGCCCAGTACAGTCCCCCAGCATCCCAGAATGCTTTGCATCCCTGACCTGTGCTGTCTGCCTTAGCAGAGCAGGGTTTGCCTTATCCCTCAGTTCCCTAGTCAGAGTACTAGGCTGGCTAAGGAGAGGTTGGTGGGGAAACTCACCCCTCCAGCGCAGCACTGGACCCCAAGCTGGGTACAGCCCAGCAAGGGGGAAGGGGGCAGGGATGGGGGCTCCACCCCTGGGAGCCCAGAGCCAGGCGCGGGGCTGGAGTCCCCCAGACACCCTGCCCCCCCCTTCAGTCTCCATACTGGCTGGAGGTGGGCGGATGGGGGGGCGTAGAAAAGGAGGCTGCACCAGTGCTTGGCTCTGCCCACCGCAGCCAGGAGCAGGGCTGGAGTTCCCCAGCCACATTCCCTTCTTCAGTCTCCAGGGGACTGCAGCCCCCTTCCTGATCCCCAGCTCTGGGAGGCAGAGCCAAACCCCAGTGCCAGCTTAACTCCCCCCCCCCCAGCCAGGCTGGAGCCTGTGGGGAGGAGGACACAGCTGGAGACTCCAACCCCACTCCTGGCTTTTGGGGGGGGGGGGGAAGGGGGGGGGACAGAACCAAGTGCTGGTGCAGGCTTTCTCCCCAGCTGGCCCAGAGACAAAAGGAGGGGGCATGGCTGGGGACTCTAGCCTTGCTCCTGGCTCCGGGAGGTAAAGCCAAGCCCAAGTGTGGGCTCCCACTGCCCTCCCCACCTGCCTCCCCCCCTCACCCCAGCCAGGCTGGAGACAGCAGAGGGGACATGGCTGTGGTACTTCAGACCTGCTCTGGCTCTAGAGGGTGGATGAAATTCCCAGGTTCAGGCTCTCCCTTCCCCCCCCCCCACCCTTGTGCTGGGCTTCTCCCAGCTGGGGGTCAAGTGTCAGGCCAGAAGAGTGGATTCCCAACCCCCGCTACTTCCTCAGCCAGCCCAGAGGCTGGGGGGGGGGGGGGGGAAGTGGGTGGGAAAGAACTCTCTGCAGTAGCTGGCAGGCTGGGAGGCATACTCTAATGCCTGCTGGCTACTGGTATGGGCCACAGCAGGGGTCTGACTGCCTTTCATGTTTGAAAAGGGAACATTTTAAACCTTCAAAGACTGAATTGATTCAGCCTTGGGCTTTAACTGTGTGTACTCAGCCAAAAAAACAGCGAAAACCAGAGCTCAGTTTATTGAGCGATAAAAATGAACAAGGGTTTCCTAAACTACGTTGGGCTACTGCTGCTTCTTAACGATATTACTCTGTCCCTTCTAGCATTTTTGTTAATGTTTTCCTGCTATATTTTAATACACATTATTATTTTTATGTATGCACACACACACATGCATGCAGCTATGTTAAAATACGCTCTCAATTTTAAGAGACAGGAATTGAAGTAAAACATTTAGACAAGCAAAATGTTGAAGGGATTAATCAAAAATAAATCAGAATATAAACATTTTATTAAAACAAAAGAAATGCCCAAAAAACCCAAAAAAACCTCAATACCTAGAGGTGGCTGAACAAGAAACCAAACACTAAGTGCAAAAATTAGACTTTTTCTCCAAATTTCTGTGCTTTGATTTGCTGAAAGTCATTTAGACTCAAGTTTACATCAGCCAATCTATATTAACTTCTTCCTATCCAACTTGGATGAGATATATTTCAGAATAAACTATTAACATGGAGGGTGGAGGAGAGTAAGAGGAGGGACGGAAAAGATAATCTCATTCATATTTTTTTTTAATGTGGATCTAAAAGTCATTTTTTAACTCTATATGTAGGCACCCAGTTAGCTACTGCATCCTTAGAACTAAACCAATTAGATACGTGAAATAGTAGGCCCCCTTTTTCCCCCCCCCATGTTGCTTTTCATTCCTTATGGCCCACATATAGCCACCACAATGAAATCAGGAACTCAGCACATCCATTATCATAGCCTTGTTGAAAAACTGGTTCCAGATGAACACTATTAACTCACAACAACGCTTCCAGAAGAGCTGTGTGTATTAAACAAGGTCAGCTAAAACAGTCTTTCACAGATCTGAAAAAACATTTTTTGGCTCCCCTCCATCCTCGTCAACCAGCATCTGCTCTCTTGTATCCCTATGCAGTGGGCTAAATTGCAGTTTTGGAGTGGGTCAACTAGAAACTTATTTCAGAAAACATCTAGAACCAAGCAGCAGTTTCTCTCATCTTAAATTTCCAAGGTACCATATTTTTTGCACACTATGCACCCCAGGATAAAATATGCACATTGTTTTTGAAAGGAAGAATGAAGAAAAATATCATTCCTTGTAGTAAGTGCATTACAATTTCCAGCAGCTGCTAGGAACTCTAGCTGTTGCCTCAAGATTCTCCTTTGTGAGGACCAAAAAACAGCTCAGTAGACACTTCCCCCTAACCAAATCTCTGAAGATGTTTTCCTTCTTTGTTTTACATACCCGAGTATTAACAACTTAAATCTGCGTAGCTTGCATCCACAATGGAAGGACAACTCTTCAGCACATTCTATCCCACTGCTCTCTTTTGTATACACCAAGCCTGCCACAGTCATAATGCAGTAAAGCTGCTCTGATGTCCTCTACCTTCCAGTGACCAGTTAACAACGGGAAGGGGGGAGGGGAAGAGGCCCCCCCCGGCCAATCGCTGCAGCCACTTCCAGGAGTGCAACACTGCTCCACTCCCCAGCCAGTGCTTGTGGGGGGGGGGGGGGGGGGGGACACAGCACTGGTGCTCCCGCCTGCACCTCATCTAAGCAGCGAGTGAAGCCAGTCAGGGGGTGCACCTGCACTCTCAGGGGGTGCACATGCACCCCCATACACCCCCTACGCATAGTCACTGCTTTACCCCTAGTTCCAGTTGTTCTCAGGCACTTGAAGTGGTTTTACTGTCACATTTGTCACTAAAAATGGAGTATTTTTCCCAATATGCTTTTCAAGTCCAGTCTGCACTGGTCTCTTACCACATGCTCTTCTTTTCAGGAATCTTTTCAAGAAAAGGCACCCAGAGTCTCCATATAAGTAGATTTCCAATTAAGGAAGCAGAGATGAACATGCTGTACCTGCTCAGAAGAGTCTACACAGAAAACTGAATAAACTTTCCTCCTCAGAAAGCGAGATACTGATGATCTATTCATAAGAGGAATCCTCTTCCATTATTTCCATCAAAATACAGAAAAGGAGCTTACTTCCTATGGATTTGTGGGGGGAAAAAATATTAAAATGTTCATGAAAGTTTTACATGTCCTAAGGCAATCTAAATTTTGACTACCACAAACCTGGTTTGGGGCTTCAAACTTGAGGCTGCATACCTTCAGTTGGATGGCTAGAAGTACAAGCCTCTTAGACTTAATGGCAGCATCCAGACAAGTGGGAACATTCATTTTCCTGGGGACAAGTAGCAGCGGCACACCTTGTACTGCTGCTACTTGTCCCTGGGGAACGCCTGTGCCATGTGCACTGGGTCTGTGGTGCCACATACCACACATCCACACACTCATCTGGACACAGCCAATGTAGCCAAAAATAACTTTCCAATTCAGAGTACTTCTCTTGGGTCTTGACAGCTCCAGATGCCTTCAAACTGTTTCCTTAGTGGTTATTAAAAAAAGAAAGAAAAATTTACTTTAAATTTTAATCATCTCCAAAGATATGCTTAATTGATGAGCCATTAGCACATTTTCTTCTAATCAGTAATTATGAAAATGAAGCAAGCTTTCTTGAACATGATCAACTAATGAATAAAGTGCAGATGACTAAAGCAGAACAGAACATGACCTGAATAGAGACATGCATTTTTTAGGTTTGTGGCCATGTTGCAGTCTCTTTTGCCTGAAGATGCATATCTCCAAACGGTCTACTCAAATCTGCAAACACTAAAAAGCACTCATGGCTTCCTCACTGTTGTTGAACTACCACATGGAAAGAACTGCTATCCCTTTCCATTTGTTTAGGAGGCTCCACTCCATCCTAGCAGATTGGAACTTGGGATCAAGAGGTCATCACTTTTTGTGACACATTCAGGCATGAAGCTTTCAGAGCATAGGAAATCAACTAGCACAGAACACTTCTAGCAAATGATAGGTTATACTGTGATATTTCTGTGTTAATTGTGTTCATGTTAGTGACTCAGTTTACCTCCTTACCCTGTGCACAGAGAATAAAAGGATTAAGTGCCAGGTCTGGTTACCTGTAGAAGGAAACAAGATGGACTTCTGGCATTAACACAGTCTTCAACAACTTTGTTTACACATCAGCAGAGGCAAGATGCTGATACCCAAGGGGAGATAAACATACGATAGGGGGGCACTCTGGAAAAAACAGCTTGACAGCTACTGGCCCTAAGAATCTAGAGACTGAGAGAAGTGTACAAGCTGCGGGGAGCTGGAAAGAGTGGGAAAAAAAAAAACAAACAGCTGAATATCTTTGGGGGTGCTCAGGGCCGTGTGGGATGGATTGGGGACAGGAAGATTGCTTAACCCCTTTGGAGGCAACAGAAAGCCTCTGGCTAGCTGCCATAATAAGTGTCTTCGCTTAAAAGACCATCTACTGTACTATTTGGAACTGTAGGTTGTACAGGGTTTCCTCAGCAAAAGGTAAAGTCCCTCTATCAGGAGCAAAACTGGACACTAGCTCCTTGAGTCAGGGCCAAAAAACCATAGAAGGTGAAAGCCCATAAGGTTGAGGTCTCAGAGCCAATAAGGATCCCAGGTTCCCACCTCGCTCTAGAAGCCAAGCCTGTGCTGGCTTCAGGGTACTCTCTCAGACACCAGACAAAGCCACAGCAATCTCAGGCAAACACCCCCAGGAATGCAATCCAAGACAACACTACTGTGCATCTCTCTTCATTGATGAAGGCTTTCTGCAAACACATATAACCCATCCTCAGCTAAATTTTTACTTCCTTCCTACAGAACTCCTAGTCAAGTTCAAGGTCTTGGTCCTTAACATCTAGGTATTCCATGGCTTGGATGAAGACTGTTGTGGTCAACTGCACTCCTCTGGCCTAATGCAATGCCAGAGAGAGAGAGAAAAATCCTGGTTACCTGTGTGGGAAATGGAACTTTCCTGGGTGCCCGTCTAAGACCCAGGAATGATCTCCCACAGAAATTCAAGATCACTGCAACAAGTGCTTGGAGGTATGCTCAAAAAAAATCCTCCCAGAATTTCTGAAAGAAATACAGAAATCTGCATATAAAAACAAACAAACCCAGAAAGCTTAAAACCTGCACACCAAAAGCTAGTAGAAAGACACCTCCCCCTACCCCCCCCCCACACACACTCCACAAGCTTCTTTCTGAAGACGTAATGAAAGGAAAAAAAGAAAACAAATAGGGTAGTCATAGTGCTTATTTCACCACAGAGAGTTCAAATACTGTAATAATGAGTACAGAACTTCAACTACAACTCATATGAGGACATGAACTCTTCTCAGCTGTTTAACTACCTCTGAATAGGCTTCAGGAAGTTACAAGTGTATTCAACCAGTTCAAGGCTCAATCTGATTCAATTCAATTGAGTCCAAGACTTCAGGGACTTATGACCATTCAGAGTAGTGGGGCATGTCTTACATGTTTGCACAGTGCTTAGTACGACCAAGCCTTATTTCCAATTGGAACCTCTAATAATTAGTGCAGCGGTTCACAATGTTTTTGGAATCGAGACACCCCTCCATAGATTTTTATGAAATGAGTGACACCCAATTTCAAAGCCTAATTTATAAATTACAATGCTTACCTTATTGCAAGTGAGCTGGGAAGTAGGGACTAGGGACTAGCCAGGCACAGACAAGCCTAAGCTTGCCCTTATCTGTTTATGACCTCGAGTCCTTTCAGAGGAGAATCACTGAGTCAGTGTTATGTAAATGCTACTGCCAAGTGCACCGACTTCACTTCGTGAACCTCTGGACATTAGGCATATGACTGCAATGGACTGCTAACGGATCCAAGATGAATACAGCTAGCTCAGGCAATAGTATCAATCTTGCTATAGCAGCACAGAATAATTTACCTGCCTTCTTGCCAGGTAAGTTTGCAGCTTATGCCATATTCCATGCTGCAGCAGCCAGACAGCCACCAGTACCTATGCTAGCTAGTTTAAAGCTAGCTTGAGCAATCCATGTTACAATGTACTGCACACACCCTATTGCTGACAAATGTGCAAAGCACTTTCACTTTGCTTTGTGCACACGTTGAAAGTACCATTTCTCACCTATTGACAAGGCTCAATATTAAAAGAGCTTACTCAAGATTTCTGTGTCATTGGGCCACATATAGTGAATCCCTAGGTTGTCCGTTTTCAAGAGAAGGGCAATGCTATGACAGATAATTTCACTTTTCAGTTAAATCAAAACTTTCTTACAGCAATGGGAAATCTTGAAAGGAGATAAACCAAGACACATAATAATGAGCACGTAACCTAGTTTTCCCATAATAAAAAATTCAAACCCCAAAAGAAACCCAAAACCTAAAAAAACCCCAAAAAAGTTCTCCAAAAAGAAACACACAAAAGTCTCCGAT
This sequence comes from Alligator mississippiensis, assembly GCF_030867095.1. Classification (NCBI taxonomy): domain Eukaryota; kingdom Metazoa; phylum Chordata; order Crocodylia; family Alligatoridae; genus Alligator; species Alligator mississippiensis. The sequence goes on along the minus strand of NC_081827.1, from coordinate 134,954,352 downwards.
AAAAACCCATTAAAACCCACCTCCAATAAAAACCCTGTCCCAAGGACGTAAGCATGAGCAAGCGAGAAAACACACCCGCAGAGAAACTCAGGACGAATAGAAAAGGAAAAAAAAAACAAAACAAAAAAAACACACAAAAAAAAAACACACTTACCACTTGCAGAACGCCAGGGGAACGAAGAAGCACACCGGCAAGAGACACCCGTGCGATTCATCAGCCGCGCCCATCTGCAGCTGGCTGATGTCAGCAAGAGACGCTGCCCAGTGAAGATAAAAGCCAGCCCCGAGAGTGTGGGAAAGAAAACGCCGGGAGCTAGAGAAGTGATGGGGGAAATTGCTGTGCCAGAGGCATCTGGCTCTGGCAAGGAGCCAAAGAGCTGGCACAGAGTCAAGCGGTGGCGGCAGCAGGAGCTGCAATACTCCCCCATGCTGGGGACGAATGGTACCAGCATAGACCGGAGGAACTGGCAGAGAGGTCAGCAGTGGAGGCAGCAAGAGCCGCGGTGGAGCTCCTACCAGCGGCTGCCAGTGCCAAGACGCTGGGCTGGAGGAGGCTCCAGGAGGAGCTGAAGAAAACCCCAGCTGGGGTAAAAGCATGGGTCCCAGCCCAAGGGACGTGCTAGCTTAGATCACTTGGTGCGAGAGGAAAGGAAGGCCAACGGCTCTACAGTTTCCCCTCCTCTTTTCCCTTTCTTCCTCATTTGACCTTTTTTCCCTTTCTAGCTTGGGGTCATCCCTGGTGTGTGGTCTTAGTCCGTCGGTGTGGGTTTTCTGTGTTCTTCTTTTGTCTGTCCTATTTTTTTCCCTGCCTAGAGCAGGCTTACCCAGCACCCCTTGCTGGGTTTGGGGGGACCAGAAGCCCCAGTAGAAGATCAAAGGCAACGCAGCAGTGACTGGCAGCGTCCTTCGGGGAGCACCCAGGGTGCCAGAGGGGACGATCCAGAAGGCAGAGCGTCCAGAGACCTTCTGGGTCTAGTTGGAGTCCAAGACGTCCATCCATGAAGGAGGAAGCATAGGAACTGAGGAAGACACCATCTATGGGCTAGCCGCAAATGATCCTGAGGCTCGTCTCGAAGGCTGGCACATGGTCAGGGTATAGGGGAGGTGGAGCCCCGCGTACATCTGCCAAGGGTCATGACAACTCTGGAGGCATCCTCAATGGGAACCTCCTTCACTGAAGATCCATCCGAAGCCATGGCAAGCGAGTTTGGGGGCCTCTCCAGAAGTGATCGAGGAGCACCCTGGGGCTCACGAGTCTACTTGGCACATAAGACCAGGTGTCCGCGCCAAGGTGGTGCAGGAGCGGATCATTGAACAGAGGTGGGCACAAACCCATTAAAACCTTTTCTGTAGCAAGCCCCCCGTAATGCTGATTGGTCGAAGGGCCCTGGCAGAGGCCCCACCCCCTTCCCTCTGGCCAACAGAGCTGCTATTTATGTGGCCGCACCCCTCACTGCTGTTTGGCAGAGTGCTGCCATTCATATGGCCCTGCCCCTCAACACTGATTGGCAGAGGGCGGGGATTGGCAGTGAGTGGGGCTACATGACAGATAGCCCTCTCAGTCAATCAGTGGCAGAACAAGATGGGGGTAGCCTCCACCTTGGCTGCTTCCCTTGGCAGCTTACCCCCGGTGGGCTGCTGCTGTGGCTGTAAAAAACACTGACTGACACTGAGAAGCAAGCATTTTATTTTCAGTAAGTTTGATTTTCTTTCCAGCAAACCTAAAGGTTCTATGTAAAAACATTAATTCCACATTTTTTCTGCAGCAAATGGATTTTGAGGATCCCCGATAATGAGGCGGAATAAGCAGGTCAGTTTTACTTTTAAACAGGGCCTTAAATTCAGCTATCAGTTATTCAAAGAAGAAGCCTCAATCTAAGCTCATAGGTCTCAAAGTCTAGAAGCTGAAGGTTGCAACATTCTGGTGGACCCCAATGTTCTTGCCAAAATGTTTGATGAATTTTACTGGAAAATTAAAGACCTACTATAACAGAGTTGGGGGGGGGGGGGGGGGGGGGAGAAAGAAGGGGGAATATAGAGCATATGGTACAAAGTGAAGAAGAATTTCCGCTTGTGCTTCTGACAAGGACATTTCCTATGCCTGCTACAATCCTTAATATACTGACCTATTTCTTAGCTCAAAAGAAGTGGGTACGACTTAAGTTCAATTAAATTTCATCTGGCAGCTATGTCAGCCTGTTCTCCCATTCACTGTTCCCTATTTTTGCACGCACGCACACACACACACACACACACACACACACCAGAAAAGTTTCTTGCAATAGGTTTGATCTTATTTTGGTTTTTAAAAAGGTTACCATTTGTTTTCACTAAGGCTTTACTGCAACTTAAAATCTGTGCTCTCTAGATTCATGAAGCTATGTTTTGAATCTCTTGAAGTCTCATTAAATCATTCCTGAAGGAGTGTTCTTACAGATAATCATGTCAGCCAAAAAGAGTCAATTGGGGTTTGTACCCAATAATGAATCCTTGCTTTCATGGCATTTAATAAGCATCAGGAGGCACTGAACCCACACCTTAAAATTTCCACTACGATTATTTTTGGGCTTTGATCTCAATCTGTCTGCTTATCTGCCTCCTTTTTTTCTAGACAGCAAACATCAATAGGCAAAGCCAGGCTGTCTATTCTAGATGGTAAACAAAAAAACCCAAAAAACCCTACTTCTCCAATTTATAGTGGCAAGACCAGAGAAGATACCTTCCATTTTCAGAGGCTTTCCAGACAGCCATGACTCCTTATATGTCCTTGCTCCACATATCTCACCTGTGCAAAAGTATTTCTAAGCCATGCAGAGGGTTACCTGTTTAAGCAGTAAAATCACATGCGTTGTACAGATACAGATTTATATGTATACATATACAAGTTACTTGGATACATACAGATACTGGTAGGTAATCTTTTCTTCCCTTCAAGCATGGGGTGCAGTGAATCCTACATTTTATTACTTGTGGTCTTCCATGCTAGGAGAAAGAACAGCAGCAACATGGAAAGGAAACTGGGTCTAACTTCAATTCAGAATCTTTCATCTGTAGCAGACGTGCAAATCAAAACTAGGTTACCCTTTATCATTTTAGGCAACTGAAAAAAAGAAAACCACAAGTCACTTCATCAAGTGATTACAGCCTCAGTTAACTAAATGCAAATAAAAAAAATCCCTGTCACTTTAATATTCTCTTTCCTCCCCGATGAACTGTCATCTTAAATCACACACACACACACACATACACTCTGTGACAACTATTGGTGTTTACCCCAGACAGCTCAACTGCCAAGTCATTAAAGGGGAAAATATATATAATAAAACTTAGCCCCTGCTGTGGAAATGTGACAGACTATTAAAAGCCAAGAACTAGATTGCCAGAACATTGAAACCCTGTGGTGGTAAAGAGATATTTATATAAATTTCTCTCTCTCTCTATATTATATATATGAGAGAGAGAGAGAGAGAGAGAGAAATATAGATATATACACATCTCTTAAACCCTGTGGTGGTAAAACGTTCTAGCAATCTAGTTCTTGGCTTTTAACCGTCTGTCACATTTCCACAGCAGGGACTAAATTACATATAGTATAAAGTAAAATTTGAGGACTCGATAAGCAGCAGACTACTTCCATCCCTAATTTTTCACTTTTTATTTAATGAAATGTAAATTTATCCTGTTATTTCAAGTGGAGAGGGAGGGACAGGGGGAAGAGGAAACTCAACATCGTTTGACACCCTTCTTCAGTTTCTCCAGAAGGGAAATTCAGAAAGCTCTTCAATGGAAATATTTTAAAACTAGACAAGATGTTAGAGACAGGATGGATGGTAAATGGAGCTGGTCTTTACCTCCTATTTCTACAAATAAACTAGAATTTGTGTGATGGATTTTATCATGATATGATAAGATTCCCCAAATTTTTGGAAAGCAACTCTATAAACAGATGGACTTCAGCTCAACCAGCTTTTCTGGGCAATTTGGATCATAAGTTACATATTGATCAATGTACAACACCCATGGGTGTCCAACCTTTTTGAATGTGGGGTTGAATCATGAACTTTATCACCCAGTGAGCCAGCAAGACATATTCAAAGACCTCACAGGAAGCAGTATCACGTGACCTTTGCCTACAACTTCCTTGGTGTCAGTGACAATGAAATGGGTTTAACCAGTTCAAAACTCTCCCTCTATAGCATCCACCTCTCCCACTGTTTGGGACAGGATACTGAGCTAGATGGACCATTGGGCTGACCAAGCATGACACTTGGTATGTTCTTTGGCTGAGCTTCCAAACTATGGCTGAGATTTGCAAAAAAAGGGTAGATAGGCATGTTACAAAGTTGTCATAAAAGATTTGGAGCCCTCTAAATCCCATTGATTTTAATGGAAGATGGCCTTTTGACTCAGCTTTGAAAATCTCAGCCCAAGGTGCCAACCAAATAAGTCAAAATACATTTTGCATTTCTATGCAGAGCATCTATGTGGGGCTCCCCAAGCATTTTACAAACATTAAATGAACCTCAGGATATCCCTGCTTTTCAGAAGAAATGTGGTGGTGAGGACATTCTGGGAACATCTCTGTGTGTGATCTGCTTCTACTGTCCTTAGACCACCCTAGAAGGGCCCTCATTGCCTCATTTCTAGTTCAGAGCAGGTACAGTATAAGTGAGTAGGAAGGGCTTATTTTTTGGCAACTGGTTTGAGTGGCTTGAAGCTAGTGAAGATGTACCCACAATTAGTCACCGACCAGAGTGGGAACATAGTTGTCCTCACTTAAGGGAGGAAGGAGGACTGAGGAAATTATAGGCCTGTTAGTCTTACCTCAGTCCTGGGGAAGCTCTTCAAGAAAATTATTCAGGAGCACATCTGCCAGGGGCAAGCAGGAGAGTGTATGCTTCGGGGCAAACAACGCGGGTTCATTAGAAGCAGGTCGTGTCAGACCAACCTGGTGGCCTTCTACAACCAGGTCACAAAATCCTTGGACGCAGGTGTTGTGGTGGACATAGTCTTTCTGGACTTTGGGAAGGCCTTTGACACCGTCTCTCACCCCATTCTCATTAAGAAATTAGGTGACTGTGGCGTCGATGCCTACACAGTCAGATGGGTCACAAACTGGCTGGAGGTCCGCACCCAGAGAGTGGTGGTGGATGGGTCTTTTTCGACCTGGAGGGATATGGGCAGTGGGGTCCCCCGTGGCTCAGTCCTCGGGCCCACACAATTCAATATCTTCATCAGCAACTTAGACAAGGGGGTGAAAAGCACCTTGTTCAAATTCGCAGATGACACTAAGATGCGGAGAGAACCTGGGCATGCTAGAGGAGAGGGACAGGCTGCAACTAGCTCTAGACAGGTTACAGGTGTAGGCAGATGAGAATAAGATGGGATTCTATACTGACAAGTGCAGAGTACTGCACCTACGGAGAAAGAACCAGCAGCATACCTACAGGCTGGGGAACTCCCTTCTCATCAGCACAGAGGCAGAAAAGGATCTTGGAGTCATTATTGATTCCAAGATGGACATAGGCTGCTAATGTGGGGATGCAGGAAGGCTAACCGTACCTTGTCATACAGCCACAGGTGCATCACAAGCAGGTCCAAGGAAGTGATCCTCCCCCTCTATAATGGCATTGGTCAGGCCGCAGTTGGAGTACTTTATCCAGTTCTGGGCGCCGCACTTCAGGAGGGATGTGGACAACATTGAGAGGATCCAGAGGAGGGCCACTCGCATGATCAGGGGGCAGCAGGGCAGGCCCTACGAGGAAAGGCTATGAGACCTGAACCTGTTCAGCTTCCACAAGTTTCCCCCTACCTGTGCTGGTCAGTCCCGAGCGGCACACAGCTACACCGCTGCTTCTGCTTATAGATTCATAGATGCTAGGGTCGGAAGGGACCTCAATAGATCATTGAGTCCGACCCCCTGCATAGGCAGGAAAGAGTGCTGGATTCAGATGACCCCAGCTAGATGCTTATCTAACCTCCTCTTGAAGACCCCCAGGGTAGGGGAGAGCACCACCTCCCTTGGGAGCCCATTCCAGACCTTGGCCACTCGAATTGTGAAGAAGTTCTTCCTAACGTCTAGCCTAATGTCTAGACCGGTACCCGGTCAGGCTTCTCCCATCCCCAGCAGCACGTGGGAATCTGGATTCAGCTGCATGCTGCTACAGATGGGACAGACCCACCCGGGTCAGCACCAGCCACCAGAAGCAGCGGTGGAGCCGTGCGCCGCTCAGGACCAACCAGCGCAGGTTGGGGGAAAGCGCAGCTGAACCCCTGCTGCTCTGGCTGGGCTCATCCTGTCCCAAGCAGCACACAGCTACTACTCTTCCTACACTCACTGCATCAGCAATGTCAAGTTGATGCAAGTGCATGTGGGAACCTTGTCCCTTCCCCAGCCCTTAGGAATCTGCTGAGAGGCTGGGGGAGGGACAAGGAGGGGGAAGGAAAGTAAGCAGTGGTTACTTTCGTTTCCCATCACAGCACCTTGGGTCTCAGGAAATGGCTTGGCGGGCCGCACGTTTGACAAGCCTGTACAACACTAACAGAATGACTACAGGCAGAGACTCCTTTTGCACTATTCAGTAACTATTTAGTGTGAGTAACAGATTAGGAGTAGGTCAATTTCTGTACTATTTTTACTGAAGAAAAGAAAGTAAGGAGACCGTTCTTTAAAGGTCCACTATTTGAAATGTCATAAGAGGTCATGTAACAGGTCAACTAATTGACAACAGTTCTATTTGAATGTGTTCAGATATCACCATAGTCCAAGCAGAGACAGCACCACCCATTTTGGAAAAAAAGAAATTATTTCTAATAGCTATGAAGATGTAAAGAAAGTCTGGATTTAATCTAACAAGAGCTTAATAATAGTTATTTAATCGCAGCACTTTAGATAGCATTTCCTTTTATTTTGCTGTTTCATTCATTAGTACATCATTAAAACCAAATGTTTTCCTCCCCCTTCTCTCCAAATCTAACCACAGTGGTACAATATCTACTAGATATAGATCTATTAATAGAGACAGAGATAGAGATATCTATCTATCTATCGATGGAGATACATATCTACCTATCTCTATAGATACATATCGATCCATCTAGCTACAGAGATACATATACATATATACATACACATGCACACTACTTGGTTCCTTTTATCCAGTACAAAATATAACACATTCCAAATTCTCCTATTAACATTACCACACCACACTGAAAGATTTTAAAGTTACCGCTGGATGAAGCTAGAGTGAAAAACATATCATAAAACTGATGGAAGAGTTTTTTCAAATATCCATACTTTAAGAATTTATAATCTTCTTCATAAAAATATTCTTTTAAAGTTAGGGTTTTATATGGCTCCTAAAATTTATTTCAGATACATGATTTACTTTTGAAGAGCATTTTCACACTAAGACAAACTGAAAAGAGAAAATACACATTATGTAACATTTTTCATTCTACAGCAAGGTCTTAAATTTGTGTGCTTACATCTTAATCAATACTTCTGCTGTGGAACTGAATAAGATGTTCCTAAAATCATCATCAATGGTTAGATTTTCAGAAGGCATTTAGACACTGAGTGGAATTTTCAGTTACCAAAACTGCAGCTTTATAATACATTTTTTAAATATTGTCCCATGTTATCCTTAACTGGAACCAGGTACGAAATAAGAGCTATCAAACAAATATTTGATAGATTAGTAAATTTAGTAATGAAAATGGAAGAAAAAAAAAAAGGAGTATGGTAAAATCAAAGGTCCAGATGTAGCTAAACGTTTGCCTAGCTAAAAAAGTTAAGCAGCGTAAGGTTGAACAGTGAAGTATAATACCGTCTGCTTCTAAAGGCATGTTTTTCCTCAGTCTTTTTTGGAATGTGGATACATTCATTCATTCAATGTATACACCACCTTTCCCAACAAAGACTCAGAACATTTTGCAATAAGAATAGAGAATAAAATTTAAAAACAAGAGTGACAAGAAAATAAAAACAACTTAAAAGGGAATTAGAATATCAAGATAAAAAAAAAAAGAAGCCCCTCATCCCAAAAATATCTAATCCTAGCTCTGTTTGGTGAATGCAGGCCAAATAGGAACATCTTATAGGGATTCCAGAAGACGTTCAGGAGTGAGCTCTGGAGGAATTCAAGACGGGGAGGGCTCCAGAGATGAGGAGCAACTGCAGAGAATGACTCCCCACACATTTTCACTAAGTTGACTTAGCATGCTGTTGTCCCATAGCATAGTGTTCCCATAGGTACATAGAGTCCAGACCCTCTAGGACCTAGAATACCTTGAATTACCCTGGAAAGCTCAGTTTTCACCTAGAACAACAGTTTTCTATAATCTTCTATAAAGTTGATATCGACAACTACTGCCAGGCCTTATTCCAAGGAAACGGAGTAGAGAGGAAGAATGTGGAGAAGGGGAAGAGGTGGCCACAAAGCACACTGGCCACAAGGACTCCCCCAGAGCTACCTGGAAAAGTTGAATCCAGATCCAGAACACAGAGCTAGGGCCACTCTTCCCCTGCATAACAACTACACTCCTCTCACTACGCATGAGGAGACTCCAACAGAGACACTGGAGGAGAAGGTAAGTATTCAGGAAGTAAGTATTCCCACCCCTAGGAGACAACGGGTGGTGGTGGTGAGGGACTCTCTCCTGAGAAGTATGGAGGGACCCACCTGCCGTCCGGACCCCTTGTCCTGATAGGTCTGCTGTCTCCCTAGGCCCCGCATCCGGGACGCTGTGGAGAGGATCCCCAGGCTCATCCATCCATCCAACTGCTACCCCATGCTCTGCATCCATGTGGGCATGAACGATACAGCCAGGGGTAACCCTGACCAGGTCATGAGTTACTACAGGGCTCTGGGGGCTGGGCTCAAAGGCTAGGGGCTCATGTAGTTTTCTCTTCTGTGCTCCCTGTTGCAGGCCATGGACCCAGGAGGCAAGGCTACATGGAAGAAGTTAACAGATGCCTCAGATGGTGGTGTTACTGTGAGGGCTTTGGTTTCTTCAACCACAGCATGCACTTCAGAGAGAGGACTCCTGGGACAAGACGGCATCCACCTTATGTGGAGAGGTAAGTGCCTTTTCTCAGCCAGGATGGCTGATCTACTGGACAGGGCTTTAAACTGATTTTGCTGGGGGATGGGGAAACTCCAAGTGGAGCATTTCCGGGGACTGGCACACAGGAAAGCTCCCTTGTGGAGGACATTAAGATAGCCTTTTCAAAAACAGTTAACCAATCAGTTCTCCCACAGCGTCTCAGGAAATCAAGGTTGTCAGCTGGAGGTCTCAGCTGCCTGTACACCAATGCTAGGAGCATGAGGAGCTAGCCCTCCTGCTCTCTAGCAGGTAACATGACCTGGTAGAGACTACAGAGACCTAGTGGGACTCCTCTCACGATTGAAACATAGCCATTGGAAAGCCAAGGTGGCAACGGAATTTGTTAGCCACGAGAGTCAAGGACAATAACAAGTTCTTCTTCAGGTATGTAGGTAGTAGAAGGAAAAACAAATGGAAGTGTGGGACCCCTGCTTAACACATTGGGACAGCTGGTAACAGACATTCAGGAAAAAAAATTTACCCCTGAATGCCCACTTTAGTTCAGTATTTCACCAGACCAAGGAGAAAGACAAGCAAGATAAGGCTCATAGGGGACATGCCAGGAATGGCAGCCTCCCCACTGAGGATGCTGAGTGGGTGCAATACCAACTAGAAAAGCAAGACATTTATAAGTCAGCAGGACCAGATGGACTTCATCCAAGAGTACTGAAGGACCTGGCTGAGGTCATCATAGAACCCCTGGCAAATTTTTTTCACAAATCACTGCACGCAGGGGAGATCCCCGATGAATGGAAAAGGGCAAACATTGTGCCCATCTTCAAGAAGGGGAAGAGGGAGGACCCGGGCAACTATAGGCCAATCAGCCTAACCTCCATCCCAGGAAAATCCTGGGAAAGCTCATTAAAGAATCTATGTGCAATGCGCTTGCAGGAGGTAAGATTCTGAACGACAGCCAGCATGGCTTTTTCATAGGTAGATCTTGTTTTACCAATCTCATCTCCTACAACCACGTCTCGCCACCTGGCCATGGGAGATGAGGTAGATGTTATACACCTAGACTTCCAAAAGGCTTTTGATCTAGTATCCCATGATATCTTTGTGGGAAAACTGGAAGATGTGGGCTCAGCTGCTCAATGGTTCAGTGAGTGGGAAACTGGCTACAGGGTAGGATCCAGAGAGTTCTCATGAATGGATCTGTGTTGTCCTGGTGTGAAGTGGCCAGTGGTGTCCCTCAGGGGTCTGTGCTTGGACCGGTGCTTTTCAACATTTCTATCAATAATTTGGATGGGGGAGTGAAAAGCTCGCTGGCCACACTTGCAGACAACACCAAGTTATGGGGCAGTGTGGTCACGCCAGAACATAGGCTGCAGATACAGGCAGACCTGGACAGGCTCAAGAGTTGGGCAGACCAGAACCAAAAGAAGTTTAACACTTTCAAGTGTAAGGTGCTCCATCTGGGAGCAAATAATGCTCAACATACATACCAGCTCAGTGGCGACAGCTTGACTTGCACCATGGCTGAAAGGGACTTACGGGCAATGATTGACCATCACATGATCATGAGCTGTCAGTGTGACGCAGTGGCCAGGAGGGCAAAAAAAAAAAATGCTGGCATGCATCAACCGATGCATCTTGTGTCAAACTAAGGAAGTAATACTCCCACTGTATTCAGCACTGGTAAGACCACAGTCAAGTGTACTGCATTCAGTTCTGGTCATCGCACTTCAATAAGGATGTGGAAAAGCTTGACAGGGTCCAGAGAAGAGCAACCTGTATGATCAGGGACTTGTAAGGCAAGCCATACAAGGAAAGGCTGATGGACCTGGGCCTCTTTAGCCTAAAGAGAAGGTTGAGAGAGGACTTGACAGTGGCTTACTGTGACATCAGAGGACTGCATCAGGAGCTTGGTGAACAACTGTTTATGAGGACACCCCTGGGGAAGACCAAGACCAATAATACAAACTCCTGGAAGGCTGCTTCAGGCTTAATACCAGGAAAAACTCCTTCATAGTCAGGGTGTCCAGACCATGGAGTAAACTCCCTCCAGAGGTGGTGGTCACCTACCCTGGTGGTTTTCAAGAGGAAACTGGACAGTCACCTTGCTGGGGTCACTTGACCCCAGTTGTCTTCCTGACTAGAGCAGAGGGGCCGGACCCAATTATCTGAGAGTTCCCTTCCAGCCCCTAACAATCTATGAAACTTTAAGCCAGCAGGCTAAATATGTTATTTGCATAGATATTTTTTTTTTTTTTAATGGACTAATCCACATACAATACTTAAAACCTGATCGCCCCACACACACAGCAGTGTTCTGAGAAGTTGACACTTATATCATATTCATTTAGCAGTCCATTCCAGCATTAGTACTCCAGCCTTATTCTGAATTCTAACGCAATCTCTCCCCCAATAAATTCTTGTCTTAACATGAATATTAAGGTTAAAAAAAACCACAACATAATTTTACTGAAATATTTACATAGCTGCTTTCTGGTCAACTTCCCTCTAAATTTTGAGTGTTAATAAAAAAAAAAAAAATGATTTTACAACCTTGAAATGCTTCAGCCTCCTTTTCCCAGCAAGCTTCTCCCCTTCTCTCATTTTTTGTATGGTACCATTTCTGTGGTTTCTGAAGTTCCAAACAGCAGCAGTATGGCACAGGCCCATCAAAGCATACATATTGCAGCATGAGCGTCATGCTGATGGAAAGTGCCACATTAGCACAAGAATCACCTAGTGCTCACACACATTTGCATGAAGTAGAGGTGCATTGATGCACTGATCCGATAATCAGATCAGCACTGATATAAGAAAATTGGCTGCATCAGAAATTAGCCTGATACAGCTGATAATTTGGCCAATAAATGCCCGTGCATGCGCACAACCACAGTGCAACATGCAGGCAGCAAGGAGCACAGCCAAGCAGCTTGGAGAGTTGCGTGCAGCTGGTAAGTCTGTTGTGGTGGAAGGGGAGTGGGGAGGGAGGAGGCGTGGGGGGGGGGGGGTGCAGATCAATACCCCCAGCAGTGAGGGAGGGAGTAGGGCAGAGATGGGGGGGGCATGTGTCCCCCAGATCTGTGCAGGGAGGGGCAGGGCAGGCTGCAGCCGGGGCTGTGCTGGGCTCTTCTCCACAGGGGCTGGGGCTTAAGGTGGATGGCGGCAGCAGCGCTGTTAGGGGATTATGGGGGGGGGCTGTAGCACCCCCAAATTTTGCCATAACCCCTTCAAACCCCTCCTCCCAGTACTGCCGCCATCTGCCTGGCACAGCCCCAGCTCTTCCCGGCGCGTGGCTGGAGGCAGGGATTGAGCCCATAGCAACAGCCCATTACCTGCATGGAAGGTGGAAAATCAGAATCCCTTCTCCCTGATTCTGTAAGGAGCTACTCACAATGTGTAACTTGACCCTCTGAATGAGTTCAGAGTGGGACATGGGAAGACTGCTGCTTCAAGGTTTAGCCCTTTGATCTTACTGTTCTCATCTACCCTGGATAGATAGTATGGGTCTTTCTTGCTGGGTGAAAATGACCATGTTTCAGTTCCTACACCTTCCTGCAGCTGAATTCATCTAACCCTAGCAAATGAAGGGGTCAGGTGTGGATTAGTGTTTCTTCTGGTCCCAATCTTCTTGTCCTGGCTCCATGACGTGATCTGAAATTAATTCCCATGTGGTATCACTCCTGTTATCCACTCCCTGTTTCCTTCTCTGCTCCATTAAAAAAATGGGGGAGGAAGAAGTGAGGGGGCTTTGGTTACCCATCCCGCCATACCCAACCACTAGAGCTCCAACCTAGAGATGAGACAATGGCAAAGATGCAAAGAACTGCCCATACAGAACTAAAATCCTTTGTTTTGACTTCATGCAGGAGTCTGAAGAGAAAAGATGTCTTCCATTGTGCCATCATACCTTAAAGCAGATGTTTGAAAGTACCAGTGACATTAATTCCACTGATTTTCACAAAAGATGGGAGGAGTAGCAGCTGCAGCCAGGAACCCCATGGATCTTCACAAAAAGGAGCAAGGAAAAGGAGCAAGGAAAGAACCAAATGCTTTTTCATCCTTGCTACAAAATGACAAAGATGTAAGGGCTGAACAAGAGTACTTAACTTGACGCAAGGAGAATATTTGGAGATGTTTCTCCTCCTCTCTGAACAAAATAACTCTCTAACTCATTAAGAGTGGGGCTAGAACCAGTATTCAGCTTTTGGCGCACACAGTCCTTTCTAGCTAGCAAGTGTGGTACAACTACATAAAAAAGTTATAGCCACATAAATTTCATTCCTCAATTCAGATAAATTTATCCTCAAAGCTAAACACAAACATTCAAAAAGCTACAGATAGAAGCACTCTAAGTATCACGGTTTACTCAAAGCACTCTGGTTGGGTCAGAAACAAACAGAACAGACTTTCACTGTTCAGTGGAAGGGGCTCAAAGCCTGCCTGCACTGGCTGAGGTCAGCAGGCTGGAGGCACTCCTGCACGCCTCCCAGGAGGGTACTGAAGACTGCTGAACCCAACCAAGCAGCCAACAACCCCTAATTGGCCAGCGCAGCCCCACTCCGTACCAGATGGCTGCTATCAGCAACACCTGCTGCAGGGGGAGGGGAGAGGAAACGCCCTCACTGTTTCCTGGTTTGGGTCCGGGGGGGGGGGGGGGGGGGGGGACACAAGCAGGTTGGGTAAATGCAGCAGGAAGGCTCTGGTCCTCCACCCCCGCCTCTTGACAGATGCAGCTCGGAACTTCCCAGCTTTTTGCTACATGGGAAACTGGAGCCACCTGCCATACAGACACAGCCCAACCCCCTCCAAGATCCAAACCAGCAAGCTGGGGGCCTGCACGGCAGAGGGACTCCCGTGCCCAGCTGTACAGGGAGGATATAGAGCCTTTTCCTTCTCTTTGTGACAGTCTGGGAGCAGGGCTGGGCTGCTGCTCACCCAGAGCAGACAAGCACCAGCCGAAGCTACCAGACTGCGCAGTGAGGTGTCCCTGGGACAACGGCAAAATGCGACCTACCTTGACTCACCATGCAATCTGATACAGACTGTTGATAAAGTGCTCTAACCTAAAGCGCTTTAGTCTGATACCACTATCCATCCAGGGTTAGCTTCGAGCAGGATCTACCATTTTTCAAGTGCTCTACGTACCATGAATGTCTGTTTGGTTACAACTGTAGAGTGCTTTCCACATGCTTATCACGTGATAACTGTAACATCTGTACCTAGACTAAGTGTCAGAAGGGAAAATGAATGCATCTTCATTTCAGCATGTTAGCAGATCAAATAAAAGGTAATAAAACAGCAGAAGGTATTAAGGGTGGAGTCATTCTAAGCACTGTTAATTTTTGCCAGCTTAAATATGCTAGAACATTTAATGCAACTTCCACATACGTTCCCCCTTACAATCTCCAAGCAACTCTCAAGGGAAAAATATTATGGGTCTAGTAAAACAAATGCAAGAAAAGTTTGCACTGATACTTTCCATGTAGTATATGATAGTCAGTCATCCAACATTGAGTTTTGATCAGGTTTGGGTGGCTAATTCCTTCACGACATTTACAAAGTCCCTGCTACATAGTAAGCGTACACTTCTTTCTTTAGTTCAACTATTTTCACTTTAAAAAAAAAAAAAAAAAAAGTCCCTCCCATTTGAGTTAGCATGCAAGGTTTCAAGTAGAGACATTCAACTGATTTATGACAAAAATTGAGTAAGGGACCATCATGCTAACATTAAAAAAAAACAAAAGAACAAAAAGATTCCCTAAATAATAATACACAACATTAAAATTTACCAAATTGCGTAGATTACACATTAATCAAGTCACACTCTTACCTGTTAATAATAATTCCTGTTCATTTTCTAATTCATGAAGCAACTGGATCAAATGGACAGACACATCAATTAACTGCAGGTTCCTATGTATATTTTGAATAATAAAGGAGAGAAAGTTAAACATTCTCTTAAAACAAATGAACAAAAAACCAAAACTGTATACAATTATAAATAAGATCAACACGAAGTTTGCTATGTTTTCAATGGATGCAAAAAAAAAAAAAAATCATCATTAAACTTCATATGTAGGGCCCTATAAGGGGAGAATTCTTACTCATTTCCCATTAAAGTGCTATGTATTACCTCATTATTCTTAAAAATAAAAGGCTCTCTTTTTTCCCCCAGACTTAACAAATCTAAACTCTTTCACTATGAAGCTAAAAGTTCAAAGTCATAGCCTCTGCAAGCACTTGAATGTTCCATATACCTCAATGCTGGGTAAATGTTAGTGAATGCACAGACCAAAATACATTTCTGTAGCAGAGTGGGTTCTGGTTTCGTGGAGATGTTGCCTTTCAGATCAGCCTGCTCCATGGTCACCCAACAGCTCCAGGAATACCTGCATGCTTTCATGATTCCTAGACCCTTGTCAGTCTGGTTTTCATCCTAAATACAGTATGGTCATGGTCTTGGTAGACAATCTCTGCTTGGAGATCAACAGAAGAAACCATGCCCTGCTTATTTAGCTACGTCTTTCAGAGGCCTTTGACATAGTTGACCATGAAGTGCTGACAATGCACTTACAACCAATGGATACTGCGAGAGGGGAGGCAAAAGCCCCCACCCCCAACATGGCCCTGGATCCCTCCCGACTAGCCCCGATACTTACCACAGGGGCGGAGATATGCCAGTGCAGGCTCGGCAGTTCCAGAGCTGCCTGAGCCTGCAAATCGGTGAGCTCCGAGGGCGAGGCCTCAGAGGAGCATGGGCTGCTCAAAGAGTAGCTGGAAGAGGAGTCAGCTGGGCAGAAGGAGAGGCGCGGCACGCGGGCTGGGAGACGCAGGCGGTGGAGCCAGGCGGTAGCAGCCCCGAGTGCAGAGAAGAAAGCCCTAGTATCAGCCGGGGAAACCCGGCTGATGGAGCAAGTAATCCAGGCTCTGGGAGCCAAGGGCTGCCAGAGAACTGCAGCAGAGAGGAGTAGTTCTCTATTACCAGTCCGAGCAGAGCCTCCACAACAGCGGGGGGCAATGAGCGACAGCTGAGCCCCGTGAAGAGGAAGGAGCTGGCACCACCTGCATCAGAGCCCTGTGGGGAAGTGGCAAGTACCACCAGGTGGTGGGAACAGGAGTGAGCTGCAGGGCAAGCCGCAGGGACCCGGACCCAGCTTTTGCCAGGTAAGCAGGGGGTTGAGGGGCTGGAGGAGGGAACCATCCCCAACTCCCCCCCGCCCCCGTTCTTTCTCCCCACCCCTCGTTTGTTCCCCTAGCTCCGTGCTGGCTCTCCCAGCCCCCCACACTCACCAACAGTACCAGAGAACAAGCAAGAGGCTGGAGACAGTCCCGGAGACATTCTACTGCTGTCTTCAGCCCCCTACTCCTTCCCCTTCTGTCTCCACTCTCGCGAAAGCAGGGGAAAGAGCAGGGGGCTGGAGACAGCCCCTGGAGACATTCACCTGCTGTCTCCAGCCTCCTGCTCCCTCCCAAAGCTTGAGACAAGCAAGGGAAGGAGCAGGGGGGCTGGAGACAAGCCCCTGGAGATAAGCTGGAGACATCCCCTCCTCTCTCCAGCCTCCTGCTTGTTCTCTGCTACTGCTGGTGACTGGGGTGGGCCTGGGAGCTGGGGGAATGAGCCTCCTGTTTATTTGTCTATTCTCTCCAGCCTCCTGCTCTTCTTCAGCTTCTGGAGGCTGGAGATTAGCAGGGGAATGAGCAGGGGGCTAGAGACCAGCGGGGTGGTGTGGGGGGAGCCGTAGCCCTTGGCAGGGCCTGGGACCCTGCAGGCAGTGTAGTCCATGTGCTTGGGGCAGGGGGCACTCTGCCCTGTGGGGGGCAGGAGACCACTGGTGATGAGTAGGGGGTGCATATGCACTACTTGAGTGTGGCAGTGCACCCCCCAAAAAAGGTGTTGCCGACACGGCTGGTGGTGCCTGTAGGTGGTTATCGCTTACCACCCCTGCCCCTCCCCACCGCCAGAGGTGTCTGCAGGCAGTCGGCAATTGCTGCTGGCCACCACTGTTGCTGCCAGTGATGTCTATGGGTCTTGCCACCCATCCCCTCACTGCTGACAGTGCCAATGGTGTCTGCGGGAGCTCCCCGCTTATCACTTGCGCCACGCTCCCACCACCGCCAGTGCCACCAGCAGCATGCAGAGTTCATGCAGCGGACCCATCCCTCCTAAGCAGCCCCCACATTCACAGTCCCCCTACACCTACCCATACAGTGACTCACATCCCCCCACCCTCCTTCCCATCCCCTCCTGCAAACCCCACATCCCCCCCATCACACGCCTACCATGTGATAAGGAAACCCAAAGCAAACATTTAAACATAGATATTTAGGATTTATTTCATTATGATGCTAAAGACACTGATAAGCTTCCAAGTTTCTTTAACATTATAAAACATTGCCCATCTGATCAATCCCCCTTTCTTTCATTCTAATTGTGGAATAATGTGGATTTTGGGGTATTTTAAAAAGTGAATTTGGGATGCTGCTTCAGCAGTCTAGCTGACAAGGGGCTAGTGTCCCCAGATACCAATTGCCTGGGCTTCAGAAGCTCCTGAGGTTAAGTAACCCTGAGCTGCTGGCCAGGGCAGGCTTTAGTACTGCTGGAGACAGCACAGGTGCTAGCCCCAAGCTCTAGCTCCCCCTGGCTTCAGATATGGGAGGAGCCAGACAGGGCTGTTTTGCCCCAACTGGCACAATTTGCTCCACAACAAAATGCATGTACGAGCACATGCACTGAGGCAAAAAGCCCAGGCTCAAATTTGCACTGCTTCTATTTGAGCTGCTGCAAGCGCATGTGCGGACATGCCCAATGAGTCAATCCATTAGGAAACAGCCACATGCCTGGAGCAAGGGCAAACAATTTAGGCACTTTGTGAACCCTGGCTCCCATGAGTTTGGAGTCAAGTGTAGGTAGACAGACTAGTTCACAGTCTGCCAAGAGAGCCATTAAGTATTTCAATAGTCAGAAGTAAGCTGGGTAAGTTCATTCCTTTTGTGCATGGCATATGCAACCAGTGCCAGCAAGCAATGCAAAAAGGAGTTACACTATCTTTAAAGTTGTCCCACATTCAAGTGGTCCAGAAGGGAACTTGACAGCTTCAAACACTACTAGAATTTTCAACATTTTACAGCACTGAAATAGTTTAAAAGTTTAGAAAGAAAACTTCACAATAGGCAACCAACTAGTTCCTCTACAGCAGCAGTTCTCAACCAGAAGTCCATGAGCAGGTTTCAGGGGATCCAACTAGCCCCAAATGGGTCACTAGATGACCTCTGGAAGTCCCTTGCAACCTTGCTTCTGTGACTGCCTCGGGAGCAGGGCTGAGGCAGAAGGGAGGGAGAGAGGGAGCTCTCTGCCCCATCCCACAGCCAGACGCTGCTAGGAGCAAGAGGCCAGGCCGAGGTGGGGGAGGCAGAGGTTCCAGATAGGGCAGTGGTGCTGCAGCCACTGCCCTGCCCAGCTCTGGCACCTCAACCACAGGCAGCCAAACACCACCCTCTGCCTCCCTGTGCCTGGGCTCCCCATTGTCTGCGTGGTGGCACCAGCACCCATGCCAGAAGGAGGAGCTTAGTCAGGGCTGCAGCAGTGGCAGGCAGGAGGTTGCCTGCCGATGGGGCCAATGCTGGGCACCGAGAGGTTTCAGCGGGAACTAGTGTAGGCTGGGGGCAATTGCTGAGCACAGAGCCCTGCTGATTTTGCCCCCCATGCCTATGGAGACACTGAATGTCCCCAGCAGCTGCAAGCAACAGAGGCAGGTGATCTCCAACCCATGCCATCTTCCAGCCCTGCTGGGTGTGGCTCACCAGGGCTGCCCAAGCCCCCTGCCTACAAACCTACGTAACAAAGTTGCGGGGGATGGGGTGATGCTGCCCCAGTGCCGGGTGCTCAGTACCTGCACTCAGCCACTGCCCACATGGGGCAACCCAGCAGGTGCTGTTCAGAAGCATGGAGAGGTTGGCAGATGGCATGGGAAGTGCCTACCCAGGGCAGGTGTTTTTGTTTTCCACCTTCACCTTACAGGGCACAAGAGTTGAGGCATGTTTGACCCAGGGGCTAGCCTGCTCTGCTTACCCACCTGGGAAGTAATGACTGCTGTCATCTGAGTGACAGGAATTGAATGGCAGTCTCTGCACAACCCACAGGCAGCTGGTGTTGTTTGGGCTCCCCTTCCCTGGTTATTGCTGGGTTCTACACATCCTATCCTCTCACACGTGCTCACTCATGCATGCGCATGTATGCACTCATGTAAAGTGCTGCATCTGGGAAGGCAGAACCCCCAGCACATCTACAGGCTGGGCATCGCTAACCTGACCAGCACTACAAATGAAAGGGATCTGGGGGTAACAATAGACCCCAGCATGAATGAGCTGGCAATGTGATGTAGCAGGCACTAGGGCCAATAAAACTCTGGCATGCAACAATCAATGCATCACCAAAGAAGTGATTCTCCTGGTTTGCTCAACATTGGTGCAGCTACAGCTCGAGTACTGCATCCAGTTCTGGGTGCCACACTTCAACAAGGACATGCTAAAGCTCGAGAGGGTCCAGAGAAGGGCCACCCGTATGATCAGGGACTTGCATGGCAAGCAATACAAGAAGAGGCTGAGGGATCTCAGACTCTTCAGCCTAAAGGAAAGAAGGCCGAGAGGGGACCCGATTGTGGCTTACCACTATATCAGAGGCATACGTCAGGGGCTGGACAAACAACTGTTTACCAGGGTGCCCTGGGAGAAAACTAGAAACAATGGCCACAAATGCCTGGAAGATAGTTTCAGGCTGAACACTAGGAAAAACTTCTTCACAATTAGGGTGTCCAGACTATGGAACAAGCTCCCCACAGAGGTGGTGCAATCATCTACCCTAGAAGTCTTCAAGAGAAGACTGGAGATCACCTGGCTGGGGTCACCTGACCCCAGATGTCTTTCCTGCTCATGCAGGGGGTTGGACCCGATGATCAGGGGTTATTTCAGGGCCCTTGGCACGGCTTTACGAGCTCTCATGGTGCTCGGGCCAGGTTTCAGATGATTGGAAGATGGCCAATATGGTCCCCATCTTTAAAAAAGGGAGGAGGGAGGACCCGGGCAACTATAGGCCCATCAGTCTTACCTCAATCCTGGTGAAACTCTGATAAGATCATCAAGGAGCACATCTGTGATGGGCCGGCATTGGGTATGATGCTCAAGGGCAACCAGCATGGTTTCATTAGGGGCAGGTCATGTCAGACCAACCTGATTGCCTTTTACGATCAGGTCACAAAAGCATTGGATGCAGGTGTCACCGTGGATGTAGTCTTTCTGGACTTCAGCAAGGCCTTTGACATTGTCTCCCACCCCATCCTCATTAAAAAACTAGGCGACTGTGGCATTGGTGCCTACACAGTCAGATGGATTGCTAATTGGCTGAAGGGTCATACTCAGAGGGTGGTGATGGATGGGTCATATTCGACCTGGGGGGAAGTGGGCAGCAAAGTCCCCCAGGGCTTGGTCCTTGGGCCCGCGCTGTTCAATTTCTTTATCAGCGATTTGGACGACAGGGTGAAAAGCAACCTGTTCAAATTTGCTGATGATACCAAAATTTGGGGTGAGGTGGGCACGTTAGTAGGGAAGGAAAGACTGCAGCAAGACCTGGATAGGTTGCAAGGGTGGGCTAACAAAAACAGGATGCATTTCAATACTGACAAGTGCAGGGTGCTGCACTTCGGCAGTAGTAACCAGCAGCTCACTCATAAGATGGCAAACTCCCTTCTTGAGAGCACAGAGGCAGAAAGGGATCTTGGAGTCATCACTGATTCCAAGATGAACATGGGCCGACAATGCGAGGTCATGGTCAGCAGGGCTAACCAGACCTTATTGTGCATCCACAGGTGCATCTCAAGTAGGGCCAAGGAGGTGATCCTCCCCCTCTACGTGACACTGGTCAGGCCACAGCTGGAGTACTGTGTCCAGTTCTGGGCACCCCACTTCAAGAGGGATGTGGACAACATTGGCCCTCCTCTGGACCCTCTCACCCACATGATCCGGGGACAGCAGGGCAGGCCCTACAATGAGAGGCTACGGGACCTGAACCTGTTCAGCCTTCACAAGAGAAGGCTGAGGGGGGACCTTGTGGCTGTCTATAAACTCACTAGGGGGGACCAGAAGGGTTTGGGGGAGACCTTGTTTCCCCAAGCGCCCCCCGGGATAACACGGAATAATGGCCACAAGTTGTTGGAGAGTAGGTTTAGATTGGACATCTGTAGGAACTACTTCACAGTTAGGGCAGCTAGGATCTGGAACCAACTTCCAAGGGAAGTAGTGCTGGCTCCTACCCTGGGGGGAGGTCTTTAAGCAGCGGCTCGATGCCTACCAGGCTGGGGTCATCTAAGCCCAGTTTTCCTCCTGCCCAGGCAGGGGGTTGGACTTGAAGATCTACAAGGTCCCTTCCGACCCTACTTCTATGATCCTTCAGGGTATGGAAGAAGAAAACCCCAGGCCTTAATTTCTACTGACTTCTTGAGTTAGTGCACTATTTGCTAATGATTACTTTTTCCCCGCCTATTTTACAATCTGCTCTCTTTCTCCCACCCTTTTTCCCTTGTTGAGCTGAGTAGACCTATGAGGTCAACAGGTCAAACCACAGTCTATGCCCTCTTGCAACTTTCTGGTTCAAACCAGTTTTTCTTTGACTTATTATATCTTGTGTCATGTGACCTGAATTGAAACATATAAAAGGCTTGCTTCAATTGTCTGTTTGGGGGAGGGGGGGGGGGGGGGGGGGGAGAGCAATGCAGGACTGATAAGAGGAAGTTCTGTCTGTCCGGTGCTCTCCCCAGTAGTTACTTGTAAATAAAGGTCTCCAACAACTTCATGACCAAACAATAGAGTGAAGCCTGTTTCTTCCACAAGGGTCCCTTCCAGCCCTATGATTCTATGCATTTGTGCATGCACAATGCTGCTGCTCATGTGAGTAGGGCCCTGGGGCTCCCTGCCTGCTTCACCCAAGCCCATGTGGCTAGGGCTGGGGAGCCAGGCAGTTGTGGCACAGATAGGCCATGGAGTTTTTATAGTATGCTGCGGGGGCCTCAGGAAGAATAAGGTTGAGAACTGAGAACCCCTACTCTATAGTATGCAGCAATTCAAAAAAAAAAAAAAAATACCACCATTTTCCTGGAATATGCTACTATTTCTTAAATGTGCCATCATGGGCTTCTTATATCTTCCAAAGTATGTTTGTTTACTGAGGTCTTTATTTATACAGATATAAATAAACCTGTATTTGAGAAAAAAAATCTTTGTTATTTGATTCAGAAACACACACCCCTTTTTTCCAAGATCTGAAATATCTAACTCCGTGATGGCAAGACATGTTTATTGAAAAGGCCTTCATTTAGACAAAATAGCCAATGCATTTGTGCTTAATTGTAGCAATAGAAAGGGAGGTGGGGGCAGGGAAGTCAACATTTAGTTCGGCAAAAAGCTACAGTAGTTTGAGATTGTTTAGGTATGGGATGCAACCACAAAACCCTCATTTTGGAACATAAGTAAAACAGTGAAGCCCAAAAAATTTTAAATGAAGTAGTAACAGTATAAATCATATTGAAAACAATATTATTGTTAACACCAAGAAATTCCATTTCCAGCCCTTTTTCTAGTAAAGAAAGCAAAAATATGGATACTATCATAGTAGTTTTATTACTATGATTGGCAGGGAGATGAAAACCGCAGTTTTAAGTATGGCGCCATTTTTGTCACTTGATGTTGCTTGGCTATGGGGTCCTGGCAGCCCCACTGTCTGTTGCTGACCAGCCAGGAGGCAAAGACAGCACCATATTTAAAACTGTGCTTTTCACCTCCCTGCTGATCAGGAGTGAGCAGCAAGCAGTGGGAGCAGGGAGGCACATGGAGGAACCTGCAAAATTGGCAGGAATGGGGTGTATAGCAGCTCCTCTGATTTTGCAGGTTCCCCCACATGAAAAAAAGAATAAAACCATGATAACTTTTTATACTGACTAACTGACTCACATGAAGGACTAAGAAATGTTTTGCTGCATCTCAGTGCAGCAAAATTCACTCTGACACTTGTATTTTTTGTAAACTTTTCTTTTTTTTTTTCTTTTTACCTGAATGTTCTTTTAGGGAATTCTGTCCAAGACAGTGCCTCTATAAGGACAAGAACCTAACAATGTCCGAACTGCACGCATGGATCATAACGATACCTTATAATATGTTGATTCTTGGCACAGTGGACACAGGCATTCCGTAAGCACCTAAAACATTCTGCTATAAGCAGCAGGTCCATGTCTAGATTTACTGATTCACAGGAGTCCTTGCAGGCCAATTCAATTTCCCGTGAGGTTTTCATTAGGATTGCCAGGAGATTCTGGAATATACTCTCTTCTGCCATTTCTCTGAAATAAAAATGAATTACTGTGAGCAAAGGAAAATTATAAAATGTCATATTAAATGGAGAAAAGGAATATTAAGTCATTAATTCAAGTTATGTTAGTTTAAAGTGTTACTCAGTCTTCCTTCAAAACCTCACCTTCCCCAATACCAAATGACCTAAAGAGATATCAAGCACACACTTAGAGCTAGGATAATTCTGCATGATAGTTTTTCCAGCAAGACTTAAACAAAGAAGAAAAAAAAAAAAACACAAAACAAAATGCATCCTTTATAGTTCTAGTTGTTAGGGGTAGAAGGGACCTTACAGATCATCGGGTCCAGCCCCACCACACTTGGGTAGGGAAGACTGCTTTATACAAACAAGGGCCTGATAACTCTAGTTGCCTTTCCTTTTGTGAAAGGGATGGTCAGAGAGCCATGTGCCTACGAATTGTGACACTGTGTCATTTTCTCTTTCATTTATATCTATCACACACACAAAAGAAATTGTGTTTCATGGAAAATCCCATTTTTGTCAGCTCAAGATAGATACCATCACAGTTCTTAGCTGACACATATGGTCCTCTGACCATCCCTTTCACAAAGGGAAAGGCAACTAGAGGAGTACCAGGCCCTTATTTGTCATGCAACTCTCAAGAGCATAATTGGATCAAAAGCAAATCTACATTATTATTATTCTATATACATACAATGATATATAAAAGAAACTTCTGAAATCAGCATACCAATTAAGACCATCAATGGCAATTCATCTCTCTCCAGACCAGATACTTTTGAAGAAAAAATAGAATCCATAATAAAACAGACTGCTTAGGAAGTTTCTTTCTAGTCCCGAAGAGTTAATGATTCAGAAGTTTATATCCTGAAAAAATAGCATTGTATTTTCTTTGCAATCCATCAATGTCTAAACAATTTTTAATCCTACCAAGCCTTTGGTATACATGGTATCTTGTGACAGTGAGTTCCATTGGTTAAACTGTGCTTTTGGTAAATGAGTACTCGCTCAGTTTTAAGTCTACTACTTTTCAGTTTCAATGGCTGCCCTCTTTGGTCAGAGTTAAAAAAAAAAGTCCAGCTGTCTTCTTGTGGTAACTGTAAACATGCATTGTTTGTTCTTTCCCACATTGCTGCATGGTTGAATCCTTAACTCGGCATTTCCAGAATCCATCCATCAACTTCAGTGGACTTTAGACAGAACATGCCCTACTCCACCCAAGTTCTCAGGATGAGATGGCAAGGCCTACTGCACCTTCATCATAAAGAAAACAGGAAAAAGAAATAGAATTGCAAGACATCTCAATTTAGAACAGTGGCTCTTAACCTTTTTAAACTCAAGGTACCCCTTAGAAAATGCTAGCTTTTACACCAAAGAACTTGAAAAGACCCTAAATATGTCAAAAGGTTTGACACTATGTGTAGATGTCTGCACACTTAACAGTGCTAATATTGTGCAGTACCCTTAAAAGGACTGCATAGCACCTTAGGATGCTGTGGCACTCTAGTTGAGAATCACTGGCTTAGAAGCCAGAACGAAGCTCAGGGCCTGGATTCAGTTCCCAGCTCTTCCACAGGCTACCTTCTTGGCTGACAGCATTCCACATTTTCAGTTTTTTATTTCCCAAAAAAAGTCCAGGAATTTTCAAGGTTTATTTTACAAACAAACAAACAAACAAAGGTCGAAATTGGGATAAAAGGAAGAAAAGGAAAAAAAAAATGGTTTAAATCAGGGAAGATAATAAATTCCCATGGAGGTGAGGGAGGGAGGGAGTAGGTTTGGGACTAGGAAAGGGGTGGGGGGAGGGGCAGCACAGCCCATTGGCCACTTCCAGGGCTGCAGCAGGGAGCAAAGCAAAGGGAACTGTCAGTGGGTGCGGGGCAGGGGGCACAGCTTTTGCTACTACATGAACCCTGGGAGGGCTGCAGGCCTCTGCCAGGCTATTCCTGGGGGCCAGATCTGCGTGCAGGATGACAGCAGGCTGCTACTGCAAGCTGGAGCCAGCAGCGGCACCAGGCTCCTCCCGGTACTCGGGGCGTGAGGCTGCCTGCTCTTGTCCAGCACACAGATCCAGGGGCACACGGCCCCCAGGAAGAGCCCAGCGCAGCCCCCCAAGCCGCTGCCTTCCCGGGGTACACATAGCAACAACAGCCCCACCCGCACGCTGCACACCCACTGACTTACAGTTCTCTCCGCAGCTGGCATCGGCTGTTCCCAAAGCCACTGGAGCAGGGGATGGGGTGAGTGGGAACAAGCGGAGCCCCGGGCATGGCACAGCTTGTCCCCACTCACCCCAGCCCCTGCTGCAGTGGCGCCAGGAGTAGCCAATGCCAACTGCCTGCAGCTGCTGGGCTGTGCTGTGCCCAGAACCCCCCAAGGCTCCGCTTGTCCCCACTCCCCACAACCCCTGCTGCAACGGCCCCAGGAGCAGCCGACACCACCGGTCTGCAACACGGTATGGTGCAGCCCAGGGGCTGGGGGGAGTGGCACATGACCCGGGGGGACTGATCCTGACTGGCACCTTCCACCCCACCCAGTCAGAGCTGGGAGCCTCACGCCCCTGAGGAGGAGTGGCTCTAGCCCCATGGGCCCATGTGAAGCGGCTGGGTGTAGCACCTGCCATAGGGAACAGGGCTGGGCTCTCCTGCCTGCCTCCCTGTCAAGGCTCCCAGCTCCCAGGGCAGGGCCACAGCCAGAGCCGCCGGGGTGCAGATGGAACTCACCAGCCCTGGCAGCAATTCCTGTGGGCCCACCCACCCCGCCAAGGGTCAGAGCCAGGAGCCCCATGCCCCCAGGCAGCAGCTCCAGCCACCCTCCCCCAGCCCCTGCGCAGCCACTGCCCACTCACCACCCCCTTCACATCTGGCCAGAAACCTGTGCCTCAAGCGATCAGCACTTTTAGCTTATCAGTACCCCCCTGAGCCATTCCTCACTCATGCCAGTTAATAGGGATTTTCCTATAACTGGTAACATTGAATGAACTGAAAAACAGGTGTAAATCAGTAGAAACCAAATAAATTCAATTAAAAAAATTAAATTCCCTAATTGGTGGGACGGGGGGAGACCGGTAAAAACTGAAAACACAGAACACTACTGACTGAGCATAAGAGCTTCTATCCCCTCAGCCTACTTTAAAACAGAAGCGGACCCACGCTGTTCAACATCTTCATCAGTGACTTGGACGAGGGGGTAAAAAGCACTGTGTTCAAATTTGCTGACGACACTAGCATGTGGGGAGAAGTGGGCACGCTAGAAGGGAGGAATAGGCTGCAATTGGACCTAGACAGGTTACAGGGATGGGCAGATGAGAACAGGATGACAACACTGACAAGTGCAAAGTACTGCACCTGGGGAGGAAGAACCAGCAGCATACCTACAGGCTGGGGAACTCCCTTCTTGTCAGTGCAGAGACAGAAAAGGATCCTGGAGTCATTATTGATGCCAAAATGAACATGGGCCGACAGTGTGGGGACGTGGTCAAGAAGGCCAACCGTACCTTGTCATGCATTCACAGATGCATCTACAGCAGGTCCAAGGAAGTGATCCTCCCCCTCTATGCGGCACTGGTCAGGCCACAGTTTGGAGTACTGCGTCCAGTTCTGGGCGCCGCACTTCAGGAGGGATGTGGACAGCATTGAGAGGGCTCAGAGGAGGGCCACCCGCATGATCAGGGGTCAGCAGGGCAGGCCCTACGAGGAGAGGCTAAGGGACCTGAACCTGTTCAGCCTCCACAAGAGAAGGCGGGGGGGGGGGGGGGGAAATCTAGTTAACCTGTTACAAACTAGTCAGAGTGGACCAGTAGGCATTGGGGGAGTCCCTGTTCTCCCGAGCACTACGAGGAGTGACTAGAAATAATGGTCACAAGCTGGAAGAGGGTAGATTCAGGCTAGACATCAGGAGGCACTACTTCACAGTCAGGGTGGCTAGGACCTGGAACCAGGTTCCAAGAGAAGTGGTGCTGGCTCCTACCCTGGGGATCTTTAAGAGGAGGCTAGATGAGCAACTTGCTGGGGTCATTTGACTCCAGTACTCTTTCCTGCCAAGGCAGGGGGTCAGACTTCATGATCTACTCAGGTCCCTTCTGACCCTACCAGCTATGAAAATAAATTCTCTCTTTCCTCATTAGCCTTTGTTTTCAGTTTAAGCTGCTGTCCCAAGAGCTCTTGCTGCAAAAAAGCCAACAGCATAGTTGGTTGTATCAACAGGAGTGTCACTTGCAAATCAAGGGAAGCGATTCCTCTACTCTATTTGGCACTAGCGTATATCACTGTATATGGGAGCCAATAGGATGGTTTTCCTCTACCCCCACCAAGTTGTAATAATCAGTTCACTGTGACAAATTATCAAGTGACTTAAATTTGCATTTTACAAATATCAGGAAAGAGACAATGCCAAAAAGCAAACAAAAAAATAAAAAAGAACCCAGCGTCACTAAGATCTCACATATTTGACTGAGGCTAATACATCCACCCAGCTTCACCCATTCTGAAAACTCAGATCCAGTCACATTGATGATAAGATGGACTTAAGGTGAAAATATGATCAAAGGGGACATTTAAATACCAAGTTTTGAGACTGAAGTTGAGAAATACCTCCCAAGGTAAACACTGGGATTGAAAGGAAGGAGGAAGACATTTTAAATATTCTATCAGAATGAAGTATTATTGTCCCCAAGAGATTTTATATTTCTACTTGATCAAGCATCATATTATTGAAGTGTTACTACCACAAATGATAAGATTCTAAGGATAAGTCCCATCTCACCTTCATAAAAAATAGTCACACTTCTTATAAACCAGCCCATAAATAAAAATGTGTCACTCAATTACCCTTAAGAAACTGACTCCAGATGCATGAAAAACTTAAATATTTTATTTTACAATACCGCAACTCAGTAGTACTTATTATATCTTTATATCACTGACAACTACTCTTACATACATTTTGGTTACCACTTTAAAAAAAAAAAAGTGAGTTTTCAAGTGCAAGACTGACAAACAAAAGGATATAACATGAGATTTTGCCCTTTAATTATGAGAAAGGGCACAACAGCATGTATTTTACTCTATGTATACCATCTCTCTCTCTTTTAAGATAAGGGAAAGACATTTACCTGATGTAAATGTACTTGCCTCCTGCTGACAAGTACTATGACTCTTATAACAATTTACAGATGACGAATCTCTTGGCTCTTTAACTTGGAGACAAAGGTACCACAGAATCTGCATTTAGAAATCAATGCATACACAAACACATTTTCTCTGAATGTTAAAGAGTCACAGCCCTTTAAAAGAGTGATAAATCCAATCTATGAATCATGTTGGTTCTGCTGAGCCAAAGTGCCACACAGAATTACTAAGCCACTCAAACTTGACTGCTGAAGAGCAATACACAATTATGCTCTCTATAAAAAGAATATTTTTATAGAATATAATGGCAAATGAATTTATTTTTAACTATACTGCAAACTGGAATACTGCACGGAATTATTTTGTAAAGTTTCCTGAGTCAGCCTCACATCATACAAACCCGCGGTCAGTGTGAGCCAGCCTTTACTAGTGTATAACATTCAATTATCTTGAATTGGTAAAACAGACAGAAAAAAGCTGCAAGTTTTTTTTTGGAGGGGATTTGAGGGCTGGGGGGGTGTTGTTTTTTTAAAGTGCGGTATAAAAAAAAATTAATTATAAAAAACAATTGAAGTTCATTAAATACTAAGGATGTTTCCAAATCCAACTTTACTTAGTTACGTAACAAAAAATGGGTAGTCGTGCAGTCCAGAAAGTAGTTTTACCCTCATCTTGGATCACTAAACTTAAGTTTTTTTGTAACTGTCTATATTGAAAAGAAATGTCAGGTTTTAAAATTAAACATATCAGAGGCTAAAATGTACAACAACATAAACAAAAACCTGGAGTGTGTTTTTATACTTCAGTAAATATATAAAATTGTTATCATTTTGTCTATTTCCAACAAACAGTGCTGTGAAATGCAAACAGTTATAGTCTTTTCAATGGTGCTTATAACCATTGGAGCTGATGCACAACATATTTAACTTTACGGTATTATATAAAAAGGAAATAATACTAGTATTTCCTTCCTATGCATGTAGCAAAGCACAGACAATGTATTGACTTCTTTGGAAACGTAGTGCTTATTAATTCTGCACAAAGAAATCAGGCCATAAAACGAGCTTCCAAAGGTCATACTGCTGCTCTACAAAGCCAATGTAGAACCTAGATATAGATCTCATTATGGTCAATCCAATTGTACTGCTGCTCTTTCCACAGATTCAAGCATGCGTGTGTGTGGGCATTCACATCCCCTCCCCCAAAATGAAACAAAGCTACAGTGGACACAATCACCCTCAAATAGAAAGAAGGAATAAGAAGGTTTTAGTCATTTTTAAGAACTCCTTGCACCCATCATCCACTCCCACTAAGGTTCACAATCACTTGTTTTGTTTTATGTTTCTTTCCTGTTGCTCTTGTGAGAACCAAGAGGTTTTTGGTGGTGATTATACAATTGATCCAATAAAAAGCATCACTAAAAAAAGTCCCTCAATTCTTGCTTATATCGTGGTCCAATGGTGCTTATCCTCCAGACTGGTCTGGAGCGGGCATGGGACGGGCTGGGGCCAGGGCTATGTGCTCAGCTGCTATTGGGCATTGGTGGCAGCAGCAGTGGCTGGAAGGAGCTGCAGGACCATGGGCTCCAAGTTTGGTGAGCTCATTTGGGGAGGGGAGGGGTGCTGACCGGCCCACAACAGCTCCCCAAAACCACCTACATGGCCCATGGGCCTAAGCAATGGCCCATGCCTAAGCTAGATCATGCCACCAAGTGCTGGAGTCACTCCACATCCAGATCCAGCATGCTGAATCACACCCACGGACCAACCTGTGCCACTCATCTGGCCTGCACAGCCAGAAGGTTGAGCACCACTGTCTTGGACCAAGACAGCCAAAAACAACCCTACTGCTGTTGTTCTTGAACAGCTCCCATAGAGGTAAAACAACAAATCTACACAAAATAAGCTTTAAATGGAAAAAAAAAAAATGTTTTTTTCTCTGCGAACATCTTTTCTGTAAGGAACTGCAACATAAGCGAGTATAAAAAGCATGATTTCTCAGCAGGAATCTCTTTTATGCATTTCTATAATAGAGTTACATTTTCCAGAGGCTCCAGGTATCCCACTTTTATTAATACATTTTTGTGTTTGTTCATTTAGTGTCCCCCTTGGCATTCTTTTTTGCAGTAAGATGCGTATAACGCAGTCAGAAACAGGTCCCGCCCAGCACCTCCACTGCCTGCCCCAGCCCAGTGCTGCTGCTGGGCCAGGGTCATCTGCAGTGCCAGGATTAGGCTGGGGCCCACGGACATGCATGGGCCCCAGCCCCATCTTCGTGCTGCAGACAGCCCCGGCCCCACCCACAAGCTGCCAGCAGGCCTAGTCCCAGCCAGCACCACTGCCGCCACCCGTCCCAGCCACTGCCAGGGCCAGGGCTGTAGACCTGTGCAGACCCCAGCCCCATCCCAGCGCTGCCAACAGTCCCAGCCCCAGCCACATGCTGCTGCCAGCAGGCCCAGCCTCCACCCTCGCTGCCAGCCCTAGCCCAGTGCTGCTGCCAGGCCTGGGCCACTGGCAGTGTCAGGATAGGTCCAGAGCCAGAGCGGCAGACAGACCCCGGCATCCAGCTAGGGCCAGGCTGGGCCCAGGCGCCAGCCACAGCAGTGGTGCCAGCTGCCAGCAGGCTTGGCCCCAGCCTTTACCACCACCGCGGACCTCAGCACAGTGCCACTGCCAGGTCGGGGCCATTGGCAGCACTGGGATGGGGCCAGGGCCATGGGCCTTTGCGGGACCCAGCCCCATCCCAGCACTGCTGAAGGCCCCAGCCATGTGCTCCTGGTGGGCCCCAGCCCTGCACAGGCCCAGCAACAGCTAGCACCACCGCCACAGGCCCCAGCTCTTCATGGCCCCAGCCTCATCCTGGCACTAGCAACAGACGAGCTGCAGCCCCAGCCCCATGCTGCTGGGTGGCCCTCACTCCATAGCCCTAACCCCTCACTGCCAGTGGGCCCCAACGGGCGCAGTGCCAGCACCTGCAGTCTTCCCGGAGCCCAGGGCCAGGTGACAATCAGGGCCGGGGTGGGGAAGCAGCAATTCTTTGCAGCCTCCCAGCTGCAGCCAGCCCAGGTTTGTGGTAGCTGCCGATAGCCATGGAGCCCAGGCTGCTTGCAGCAGGGTTTCCATCCTCCCAGCTGTCTGCTGGGAGCAGACCAGGCTCCATGGCTATCAGCAGCTACCCAGAGCCTGGGCCGGCTGCAGCCGGAAGGCTACAAACAGCTGCTGCCTCCTGACCCTGGCCCCAGCTGTTTCCCAGCCCCAGATCCAGCCCTGGGCTCTCGGAAGATAGCAGATACTGGCAAGGCTCCCCACTGTGCTGCCCTTGACACCACTTCTGGAGAGCAGCACATGAAACCTGGCACAGCAGGGCACAGCGGGGGGCACAGAAAGCTGCCTGTCGCTCTGCTCTGCTGCCCTGGCCACACTTACCCTGCAGGCAGGGGCAGCAGTGAGGGGCTCAACCCTGTGTACTGCCCACGCTGATCTGGTGCACAGGGGGGGGAACGTGTGACCCAGGGAGCATGGAACTTGCAGCAGCAGACAGCTTCCCTGTGCGGTCCTGCCACTGGGTTGCACATGCTGCACTTGGGAGGGCCCAGTGGAGGCCAGCAGGGCCAGGAGTGCAGCATGCGAGGGCAGCACAGCAGCGAGCACTGCCAGTATCTGCTGCCTCCCCAAAGCCAGGTCTGGGAGGCAGCTAGGGCTAGGGCTGGGAGGCACCAGCAGGTTGCAGCCAACTCCTGGCTGCAACTGGTCCAGGTTCTGGGTAGCTGCTGATAGCCATGGAGCCTGGGCTGGGGGACAAAGGGAACGAGCAGGGCATCCTGCCATGTACCCCCTGCCCTCATTTTGTTTTTCTGGTATGCCAGCACTCTGGCACCTTCCGAGGTAGGCATTGTGGGTTTTTCAGCACTCCAACCAAAAAATGTTGCCTACCCCTGAGCTAAAAGCTAGGGTCCCTGACTTATAATAGGAGCCATGTGGCTGAACCACCCACTGAAACCAATGGTTCTCTGTACTGGTGTAAGAGTGGTTTCCCTACTTGTTTTTCCATCTGCAGACCCTTAAAATGTTTCAAATGGAGGTGAGGATCTATTTGAATTGTGTGTTGGCTACAAAGCACCAACTCACAGGATCATCATAAAATTCTAGTTTATTGGATGGATGCAAAAGTCAGACTATAAACCTTGGTGCTGATCCCCTCAAAACACACACATTCACACACACACACTCACAGTAGCTAGCTATGAACACTAAGCACCGGTGTCAAGATATACCTATCCCCAAGTGCTGGAGTCCACCGTTGATGGCCAGTTGAGGCTTCTTTCAGTGCAATGTTGCTTCAGAAGGGGGTCACCAGCTGGTCCTTCTGGCTGGACAGACAGGGTGCTGGTCAGGTCAAAGAGGGTGCCACTGGGGGTCATTCTTTGCTGCCTTTTATCCTTCTCTGGCAGACTTTGGTGACTTCTAAAATTCTCGGGCTTACCCAAACCAGGGGTCACTGACCTCTAAGGATGTCCATTTTGGTAGCTGCTGGATGGCAGCTGTCAGCCCCAGGGGTTACGTCCACAGGTACGTGCAGTCTCAGGAGTATGTTGATGAATTTTGATTGATTCACTGTGTGATGAATAGAGCTCTGGAAGTTGTGGATCAGGGGGTATTTCAGTCCCAAGGGCCTGTTTCCAGCATTGATTAGTTCAAACGGGAGCTTCCGTACCTTTATCAGTGAAGTTTCCAGGAATTCCTGGCTCTTTATTGATTCTTTCCTCTCCTTGATCTTCAATTGTGTAGGTGTTAATTTCTGCTCATTAACATGCTTATCCAGACTAGTTACTGTGTTACACAATCAACCATGATTCATTCAGGGACCTGCTCCATACAGACATTCCTACTCTTGCTAACATTGTTACATGGTACAACTTACTTTTAAACTTAAAGTACATTTGTAAAAGCATCTACAAGCTCTATTTTCACTACAAATACATCTTATATAAAATAATAATGATATAATAAAAGAAAAAGAGAAAGGAAGGAAGAAAAGGTAGAAAAAAGAAAGAATCCCCAAAAGGGGGCAAATACTAAAAGATGGGCTTTTGCCATATGGAGGAGCTTCACATTTGAGGGGGAAGCAGGGGGGGAGGAGGGAGGCAGACAAAAGGGTTTCTTGCTACAAATGTGGGTATTCACATACTTTTGATTGATAATAGTTACCTTTCACAGACCCCTTAGACATAGACTCATAGATTGTTAGGGGCTGGAAGGGACCTTGCAGATCATCGGGTCTAGCCCCCCTGCTCTAGGCAGGAAGACAACTGGGATTAGGTGACCCCAGAGAGGTGACTGTCTAGTCTTGTCTTGAAAACCTCCAGGATAGGTGACTGCACCACCTCTGGAGGGAGTTTATTCCACAATAATTGGGAGCAATTGGACAGCCCCAACTGTGAAGGAATTTTTCCTGATATTAAGCCTGAAGCAGCCTTCCAGGAGTTTGTATCCATTTGTCCTGGTCTTCCCCGGGCGTGCCCTAGTGAACAGCTGTTCACCAAGCTCCTGATGCACTCCTCTGATATAGAGGTAAGTGGCTATCAAGTCCCCTCTCAACCTTCCTCTCTTTAGACTAAAGAGGCCCTGGTCCCTCAGCCTTTCCTCATTTGGCTTGCCTTCCAAGTCCTTGATCATATGGGTGGCTCTTCTCCGGGCCCTCTCAAGCTTTTCCACACCCTTATTGAAGTGCAGCACCCAGAACTGGATGTGGTACTCCAACTTCAGTCTCACCAGTGCCGAGTACAGCGGGAGTATCACTTCCTTAGTTTTACACGAGATGCATCGGCTGATACATGCCAGTGTGTTATGTGCCCTGCTGACCACCACCTCACACCGACAGCTCATATTCATGTGATGGGCAATCATGCCCCTAGGTCCCTTTCAGCCATCGTGCAAGTCAAGCTGTAGCCACCAAGCCTGTATGTATGTTGAGCATTGTTTGCACCCAGCTGGAGCACCTTACACTTGGAAGTGTTAAACTTCATTTGATTCTGGTCTGCCCAACTCTCAAGCCTGTCTAGGTCTGCCTTTATCTGCAACCCATCTACTGGCGTGGCCACACTGCCCAGCACCACAACTTGGTGTCGTCTATGAATTTGGCTAGCAAGCTTTTCACTCCCCCAGCCAAATCATTGATAAAGATGTTGAAAAGCATCGGTCCAAACACAGACCCCTGAGGGACAGCACTGGCCACTTCGCCAGGACAACACAGATCCGTTCATGAGAACTCTCTGGGTCCTACCCTGTAGCCAGTTTCCCACCCACTGAACCATCGAGCAGCTGAGCCCACAATCTTCCAGTTTTCCCACAAGGATATCGTAGGATACTAAAAAGCCTTTTGGAAGTCTAGCTATATAACATCTACCTCATCTCCCATGGCCAGGTGGTGAGAGACCTGTTCACAGAAGATGAGATTGGTAAAACAAGACTTACCCAAGACAAGGCCACGCCAGCTGTCATTCAGAACCTTACCTTTCACAGCGTATTGCACATAGATTATTTAATGAGCTTTTCCAGGATTTTCCCTGAGATAGGCCAGTCAGGCTAACCTCTATAGTTGCCCGGGTCCTCCCTCTTCCCATTCTTGAAGATGGGCACAGTGTTGGCCCCCTTCCAACCCTCAGGGATGTCCCCCGTGTGCCACAAATTCTGGAAAAGCTTTGCCAGGGATCCTGTGATGACCTCAACCAGCTCCTTCAGCACTCTCAGATGGAATCCATACAGTCCTGCTGACTTATGTCTAGCTTTTCTGACTGGTTTTGCACTGACTCAGCATCCACAGTGGGGAAGCTGCCATTCCCAGCATGCCCCCTATGAGCCTTATCTCACTTGTCTTTCCCCGGGCTGGGGAAATACGGAAGTAAAGTGGGCATTCAGGAGTTCAGTTTTTTCCTCAGTGTTGGTTACCAGCTGTCCCAAGGTGTTAAGCAGGGGTCCTATACTTCCATTTGTTTTCCTTCGAATGCCTACATACCTAAAGAAGGACGTCTTACTGTCCTTGACTTCCGTGGTTAACCTAAACTCAGTGACTGCTTTGGCTTTCCTGATCATTTACCTACAAGTGCTAGCTAAGGAGGACCATCCCTAGCTTCCACTGTGTGCGCACCTCTTTTTTATTTTTTTAGAAGGACCATAATGTCCCTATTAAGCCAGGAGGGCTTGCCAGACCTTCTGCTACCTTTGCAGGAACGGTTTTCTTTTGTGCTTCGAGGATTGTATCCTTGAGCAACAACCACTGTTTGTGTACCCCATTCACCTTCCCTTCCTGGTTCCATGTTGCCTCCCTGACCAATGCTCTGACCCTGTCAAAGTCAGCATTTTTGAAGTCCAGGACTTCAATCCTGCTGGTTGATTTGTCGACCTTGCGGCGGATGGTAAAGAGTTTGGTTCTCTCACTTCACCGCCCGTCCCCCCTCCCCCTCTTACTTCTCCCACCCCGCAGCTTGACCCAGAGGGTTTCAAGCTTCTTATCTTTGGAGTCAATGTCAGCCTTGAGAAAGGGGTACTGCTCTCTCATGTATAAAGAGGGGATTTGCTTACCACAGGTTGAAAACCACTGGCGTAAGGAATTTCTCAAATAGATTCAAAGACATGAAAACATGGACTTCTACAACTCTGTTTCCTTCGATTGCTAGACGCATCAGGTAAAACTTAAGATTACTAAAATGAACCTGCTATCTTGTTTATTTAAACAGGGCTTGGTAGGGTCAGTGTCATATGTTTACATTAGTTGAAAGTTTCATTTACTAGTATACTTATATCTTGGTGTTTCATTAGTCTGAGCTCCAAAAACCATACCAAAGGCCCAAAGGCAACACTTGGATTGCACCTGCTAGCATAGCTGCACCAGTGCAATGTATTTGATTTTCTGTTGCTTCCCTAGGTTTCAACAGGTGCCTTGTTGGGGAGTCCTGAACACCCCTCATCCCTTTTTGCTGTTCTGGGTGTCACTACATTCCTCATCCCAGATATTTTGATTCCAGAAGCAGTTCAGTCTGAATCATAATGATTACCATGTGAGAGAAGCAGCTTGTGAGTGACAAATTTCAAGGAAGTTGAGCTACACAGGCCAATAATCACACCCAATGCCAATATCCTAGGAAAGAACAATGGTCACAGGCCACGAGACCTTTCCCTGCTTTCTACTGAACTGGCCGAGATCCTTATCTGAGAGCAATGGAAATACAGAAATCTAAACCTGAACTGCATACAACTCCCCCATACAAAGGCAGACAGGTAGGGAAGTCTGGAATTTGCCTCAAACCCCGAGGACAGACTCTGAGGACCCCAAGACTTTGCCACCCAGCAGTGAGTATGTTTGTGTATTCTCTGCTGTATGCAACTGCTCTTGTTAATATTGTCCAACTCATAACATCCCAATAAAATGTGGTACATAGTTTGAAGGAACTTGTTTTGGTTTCTCTTGTACTTTTCCAAATAAAATAAAAGCCCCAGAGACATCCCAGGTGTAACAGCCTCACTAGCATAAATAGCACGTACCGCAGCTGTTTGTCCCTACTAAGCTCAGTGCAGTAACAGGCTTATAGCCATTGGCAAAGCTTTATCTAGGCCAGGGGTGCTCAACCTTCAGCCTATGGGCCAAAAGCAGCCCAGGGAGTCACCTCATCTGGCTCCCAGAGCTCCCAGTGGGTTCAGAAATTTGGTAGCAGGGGAGCAGTGGCCATTAATACAGCCACCCTCCCCCACCTGCCAAATTCCCAAACCCTAAGTCCCGCACAGCTGGCTGGTGCTCCCTTCCTCCCTGAGGGGAGCCCCCCACTAGGCCAGAAAAAGCTCCTTTCCACTGCAGGGCCACATTGGAGCTGACCCCCTTCTGCACGGTCAAATGGTGCCTGCAGCACCTGCGCCACATGCCAAATCAGGACCTTTGGCTGGATCCAGCCCACAGATGAACAGGACACTACCCATCAGGCCTGGAGGGGAAAAAAAGGTTGAGCACCATGGGTTTAGACTACACCTAAGAACAGTGAGGTATACACCTAGAGAAATAAAGTGGATGTTACCATTTCTCCCCATGTGAGAGAAAGAGCATAGAGAAAAATCAAGAGAAGAGCATTGTCTCACGTCTATGCCTTAGGCCCCTACCTGCATAGCAAAGCGCACTCAAAGGGCAGAGCAAAAGAGGTAGACAAAGCTGTTTTCACCCCATCCAAAACCCTGCAATGTGTGCACAGAAGTCTAGAGATCAGCCCTCTCAGTGTGAAGCAGAGGGGGGAAACAACCCCCCCCCCAAAAAAAACCCAAAAGAGATTCCAAAACACAGGAAGATTCCCAGGTGGGGTGCTATGGATCCTTTCAAGGGTGATGCATTAAAAAAAGAGAAAGAGAGAGAGAGAGAAAGAAATTTAAAAAAGAATAGAAAAATAAAAAAATAGATGGCAGATCTTTGCTCCCCAGGCCAGGCCAGGCCACGCAGGCAGCGCTAGCTGCCGGACAGGAGAAGATTCCCAACCAGGTGCAGTGGCTCCATCCAAGAATGCCACATGGGAGGTCGAGAAGGGCCCTCAAAGGCTGGCACCAGGCGTGCCATCATGAACCCCAAGGTAAAACCCAGGCACTTCAAACAGTAATCTATGGTGCAGCGCACTGCGCAGGTCATTTGTTTTTATTTTATTACTATAAAATATTTTTATTCCTGCACTTTCCACGCGGGGTCTCGCACCCACAAGAGCGGCCCGGCCCCGGACTGGCGGCGCTGGCAGGAGCCCCGCTGCACCTACCCCCGGCCCTGCCCAGCCCAGCCCAGCCCAGCCCGCGAGCCCCACCCCGGCGCAGGAACGAAGCACTACGGCTCACATTGCTTCACGGCCTCTGCTCCACCCCGCCTCCGCGCAGACGCACACGCAGCCCCCAGGCGCCCCGCCCCCACCTTGCCCAGCCGCACGCATGCGCAGCCCGACCCCCACCACCACCACCACCACCCGCTATCTACGTGCACTTACCGATACGCCCCCTCCTCCGGGCCCTATAGTGCGCATGCGCACACCTCCCCGCAAGCCGCTACACCACGTGTTCCCTCCGCCGCACTGTACCTGGGCAGCGTCTCCCGGAAGAGCCCACTCAGCTGCCTCACGGTCTCCAAACAGCCGGACGACAGAGCGGCCCCCGGCACCCCGTAGACTCGTGCGGCGCATCCTAGCTGCTCGGCCAGCGCGGGTACGTCAGCTACCGCCATCCCCGCTCTTAGCCCCGCCCCCTGCCCCGAGCCGGGCGGAAGTAGGGCACGGCCGCTGGGCCCTGTCTTGTGCTCAAGCCCGCGCATGCGCAGAGCGTAGTCCTCGTGCGGCTGCGGTGGGCGTTCTGTGCTCGATACCAGGGGAGCGCTTGAGGGTGGGGGGCAGAGCCCTTAGGGTCACTCTACCTATTACTTTATGATGTCATAGGTCCCTCAGTTTACGACGTCATTAGCCCCTAGTTTTGGGGCTCATAGATCTGGCACGTTAAAAGCGACCCCCTGTTTTGAGCAGTGGCAGACAGGCTTACTGTGCTTCCACCCCACTCCGGGCAGGGCTGCCTTCCCTGACAGATACTGACTGTGGCAGCCCAGGAGCCTCATGCCGAGCCCAGAAGCACCTGGCACATGGGGCACATCCACACATTAATGCACTTTAGGTAATGCATATTAAATCTAGTACCTCCATTGTGAGGTACTAGAAAAATGCATGTTAGCCTATTTTGGTGCATATTAGTTAAAAACATATTTTTTTTTGGTGATGCTTTAGTGTGCATTAAAATAGGTTAATGTGCATTAAGGCACACATGAAGACATGCCCATGGAAGTGAGCCAGGTCTTCCGCAAACGGCAGGCAGAGGACAGGTGTGGGGAGCCAAGCACAGGAGTGGGTGCTGCTGGATCTGTGGGGTCAGCCAAACCTCTGTGGCTAAGCAGTCCTGAACCAACTCCTGCACAGTATAGGGGCTGGAACCAACAATCACGTGCTCCAAAATCTTGAGCGTGGATCATCTTCATGAAGCAGTGGCACGAAAGCTGAGCTTATGTGTTACTATGATCTGGAGGTATTCCTCCAATGGGAAATTACAACTTTTGCTGCGATTGCACTTCACACGCATGTGTTTTACTGCTTGGAGTTAACGTTATCAAGATTA
Source organism: Alligator mississippiensis (assembly GCF_030867095.1). Taxonomy (NCBI): domain Eukaryota; kingdom Metazoa; phylum Chordata; order Crocodylia; family Alligatoridae; genus Alligator; species Alligator mississippiensis. Next base: position 134,914,612 of record NC_081827.1, on the reverse strand, counting down.
CATTATCAAACAGAATTCAAGGAACCTGAAAGTCCTCTCTCAGAAAAGTTTGTGACCAGTAGTTCCACAGTTGCTTTGTTTCTTCTTTTTCACATATTCCACAAAGTATCTTTGTGTGCGTCTGACATTTGCTATAATTTGTGGTACTGTAGCCAGGCTCAATATCGTTAGCAAATTCAAGGAACGGGTGTTACCTCTAGTCAATCCAAAATTAAACATCTGAGTAGGTTTTACTTCTACAAACATATTTCTTTTTCCTTTAGAACAGTGATTCTCAACCAGGATATTGTGGCATACTTTTAAGGGTGCTACAGGATGTCACACAATATTAGCATTGTTAGATGTGCAAACATGTACACATGATTCACAAGATAAACCCAGAGATTTCAAATAGGAATCCATAGTGTCAAAAACACTCACCTGTTGCAGTTTTTTTGAGTTCTTTGCAACATAATTGCAGTGCTCTATTACTTTTCTGTAGTCAAAAAATGAATGCAATCAAAGAGCTGGCAGTTTTGGAGGGGTACCCTGAGTCAAAGGAGGGGTACCTTGAGTCTGAAGAGGTTGAGAACCACTGCTTTAGAAACAAATGTTGTTGTTCTCTTTACCAAGCTCACCATGAAAAAAAAACTTCTTTCCCTTGGCCATCTTCTATCTTTTTCTGATTGTCAAGCAACAGACATGAAGCAGGCTTGTAATTTGTTCATTTAACAACAACTGCTGCTAGAAGACTCTACATCAACCATAAGGTCTGTTCAGATATCAGATGAGACTAGAGATATCAGGCAATACAGGTTAGAATTCAATAACTGGCTTATTTTGTTCACAAACCCTTTGACTTTTAAGAACAGTTCCTATGGCAAACAAATTGGAAGATATTTTCAAATAGCTATAAACTTTTAAAATTTTGTTTTGTTTAAATAAAATCTTAGGTGAGGACAAGTGAAACATAAAAATTGCCATGGATTAGACTGCAGATGCCTGAGTATTCTGTGTCTGAGAGCAGCCAGCACTAATTGCTTTAGGGGAAGGTACAAGATTCATTGCAATACACTGTTTTGTAATAACCCGCACCAGTAGAGTGTTTTAATCCCTCATTAGCCAATTGGTTTAGGCCCCAATGCATAAGAGTTTAAATCCTTTGCCAAACACTTCTTTGAAAAATCCTCATTCTTTTAACTGGGTAGTCTTCTAGACAGATAAATGTAAGAACAAGGTTTCTAGACCTCTCCTGTCTGAAAAAGGAAGCAGGTAAAGAACTGGAAAAATTATTCAAGCAATTCTAAATTGTCATGGAAATGAATGGTATTAGAGAGAAAGCAGAGAGTACAATGCTGCTATGTGTCAGGTTCAGCCTCAATATTCCCATCTCATTTGCCATCCATTTTATAACGTCTGCAGGAAATAAAGGATGTCCTAATTTCGAAGTGCTTGACTTCGATGTTGCAGGGGTTTGGGTTGTAGCTGTGTTGGTCTAAGGACATAGGCAGACAAGGTTCCTGGGGTGAATTTGATATCTTGTATTAGACCAACCCAAATGGTTGAAGAATAGTTATTAAGCAAGCTTTCGGGTTCAAAAACCCTCCGTCAAGCTAAGGAAGCTTCAGCAGTTGGTGTGTGCTCTTCCTGGATGGAATGAAAAGTAAACAAGCTAGGGGCTGGACTGGGGAGTCAGTTGCCAGGCAGATTATAATGTATCAAAAATCCAATGTATATGTTTAGTCCATGATCTCTAGTATCCAGCAGGTTAATGAAATGTAGCTCATAGGCTCGTCTCTGGGAAGTTTGATGTTAACACTGTTCTTTTATTAATTTCATATGTATTATTATCGTTGTTGTTGTTGTTGTTATTTTGGGCAAGGTGGAAAGCCAGGGTCCCTTGCTCTAAAACATATATCATTTAAAAAGACAAAGGCTTGAAAGGAACAGTTACAACATAGAACCAACTCAGTCCACTGACAGAAGCCTTATTCTGTGTTTTTTCAGGATTTTGTATTACTGTTTTTATGTATCATTAAGCGTCACCATCTACACATGCACTCATATAAGGTTGCATTAATTAACTAACTCTACTGACTGGGACAAGTACTATGTTACGGCGGAATAATTTACTCTGCTACCAACGCAACCATACACAGTGACCGGGACAGGCTGGGCATGAGGGTGCTACAGTATAGGGCCTGCCTACCAGCTAGCCCCACACTGTAGCACCCTTATGCCCTAACCAGCTCCTCTGGCACCTGTTGCCACCACTCATAGCTCAGGCCTGACCCCCATGGCTTGACAACCTGGGGCTGCTTTGCCTGAGCTCAATGTGCTGCAGTTCCAAGTGCACGTGTAAACACCACACCCGGGAGAAATAAACCCTGGTGCAATCTGCGCCAGAGTTTATTTCGTCACCCTAATTGCATGTGTAGATGTACCCCTTTTTGTATATTGTAAAATATAAGCTTAATTTCTTAATTTGTTGCAACAAGAAAAGGAAGTAGGTTGTAAAAGTTGAAGCAGGCCATCCATGCTTACCACCTCGATTTTTCCATGTGTCTTATTTCCCTGTGACCAAGGTTCCCTCTAACGTGCGCGTGTGCGGGGCCACGCACAACTAAAAGTGTGGCCACGCACAGCCTTTTCAAGGCCGTGCACCAGAAGAGGCTGGGGTGGGAGCCTGGCGCAGGCTCTCCAGCTCTGGGGAAGTGCTCTGCTCCCTCGCATCAGGGCCAGGGAGTGGAGCACTTCCCCGGAGTCGGCAGAGCCCGTGCCAGCCCCCCACCCCAGCCTCCGTCCCTGCCTTCAGCCCCTGGCCCTGGCCCTGCCTGGGCTGGGCTGGGGCCAGAGACTGAAGCTGGAGCCTGGCATGGGCTCCACTGGCTCCGGGGAAGTGCTCCGCTCCCCAGCATCAGAGTCGGGGAGTGGAGCACTTCCCCGGAGCCGGTGGAGCCCATGCCAGCTGCCTGCACCAGCCTCCATCCCTGCCTTGCCTCACCTCGGGGAGGAGCTGCTGCCTGCCCCAGTGAGGCTCCACTGACTCCGGGACACTGTTCCGCTGCCCCATATCACCTCAGGGTACAAGGAGGCACATGGTGTCAGGGCCGGGGAGCGGAGCAGTGTCCTGGAGCCAGCAGAGCCTCACTTGGGGCAGGCAGCAGCTCCTCCCCGAGGTGAGGCAAGGCAGGGATGGAGGCTGGCGCAGGCGGCTGGCATAGGCTCCACTGGCTCCGGGGAAGTGCTCCACTCCCCGACCCTGATGCTGGGGAGTGGAGCACTTCCCCGGAGCCAGCAGAGCCCATGCCAGGCTCCAGTTTCGGCCTCTGGCCCTGGCCCCCGGCCCCCTGCTCCGGCCCCCAGCTCTGGCCCCTGGCCCCCAGCCCCTGGTTGGGACCCATAGTGTAATGGCTGTAGTGATTAGTCGTGCATTCAACTGGAATTTTCCATGATGCTCTATCTTCAGTTTTAGCATTGTAGCATCTTTAGACCTTTTCTGCACCTTTCCTGCATAGTCTGCCTTGGTCTGATGCTCTCTTCTAAGCCAAGGAGCACAGGTTTTAACAGGTAGCTGTTCTTCATCCAGCAGATGTGTCCAAATAGCTGGGGCTTTCCTGTTATTGCCAAATCAATGGCCATCTTTTGCACAGATCTTTTTTTCTCATTGTATCACTTCCAACATGGTCTCATAAGCTGGCTACAACCAACTATCTATAGCATTAACTTCAAAGACTGGCACCTCAGCCTGCCCTTATCTGCTTGTCTCCCCACACCTGAAGCCTGAGCCTTACATGTTTCTCTCCTCACACTTGTCATCATCTTTCAAAGGATCTTGCAGTACCCAAGACTGCCCCAGCACCTTGGTTGAGAATCACTGTTCTAGAAGCTCCAGTCTCTACCATGGAGACCAGAATCAAGAACATGTACATCTTGAATAGCCTGATATTTCTGCCTAGGAAGATTCATTTCTCTCAATAGAAGCATCAGGTTGCCCAGAGTGGCTTCTGCCAGCTGCATCTTCCTCTTGATCTCCTTTGGGCAATCATTATCCAATAGGATGAGGCTTCCCAGGGAGACAACCTACCCTTGTGAGCATGTGACCCACACCTTAATTTGGTTTCCCTTACATGTTTTCAGAGTGGATGTAAGTAAGTAGGTATAAAGTAATTAAAACTTAATGGAGTCTAAATAAGTGGTGTCACAACCCAAAGTTGTGATTTTTTGTTTGTGTGTGTGCTTCAGCACTGCTAAATTATTTCCCGCCAATTTGTCGCTTTCTTTGCACGGTAGAGCTCTCTGCTGCGAGAGAGAACTCTGGTGCAACAGGGGATTTCCCGCCAGATTACAGCTTCTTTGCAGTGTGCATCTCTTTCTTGCATCGTAGTGATACACGTTGTAAAGAAGTTCCCTCCATTTGTATTAGGATCCGCGCCACGTTATTGGCCCATTCCTAATATAGGCACACGTGGCGGCTAGCAATTGGCTTGCTAGCCGTACAAAAGGCTTGGGTAGTTTCCGCCCAAGCTGGAGGAGGGAGGATGAGAGAGATTCTGTGTTAAGATCTCCAAGCGCTGCGGACCCTCGCAGACCCAATGCGCCTCCCCTAAGCAGGCAATAGAGGCAATAGAACCGAGCCTACGGAGCTTTCGCTTCTCGCCTCTCCCCGTCGCCGAGCGCAATCCTAGACGTATCCCTTTCCTGTAACTTCAGACCCGCGGAGCCTAAGTAACTCCGGGGAAACTTTTCGAACCCAACTTAACCGGACCCGCGGAGCCTAGCAAACTCCGTGGGAGCAATCGTTTTGTCAGAGTCCTCCAACGAGGGTTCAAGCGGGAGCTGTGCCTGGAAACTTATCCAGCCTACACCGATACCATCTTTGGGTGTAAGTAAACAATCTTTTCAATCAACCATTACGCCTCTGTAACTAATTCTAACTCGCGTGCGCTAAACCACCCCGCGGTTCTCTCCCGCCCCGCGTGCCCGGGCTGCTGGCCACAGCCCGTGTGCACCGAAGACGGGTCCGGTTCGACCCCGGTTCGCCCCCGGCTAGCCCCCGGCAGCCAGAATGGGATCGGAATCACCGCCGCACATGGCGACGAGGACGGGATCGGGGCCCGGCCCGCACAAGTGGAAGTGAATCTCTAGCACATCACCTCTAAACCTAGCTCTGTATTATTCTGATTTTTGACATATATCAGCTAGGTAATGCCCATGGCAATATTCATCTTTTCTATGAGTAGTTTTTGACATTTTTATCTTTGTAATGGCCATCTTGCAGGGGAGAGAGCAAAGCTGGTGGTCTCTTACCACCTGCTACCCCAGCCCCCAACATGCTTCAGACTGTCTACCCACACACACCTTCGTAGCAGGTTGCATTCCACACATTTCACAGCTGCTGCCTCTCCCGCACCCAAGGTAGAAATATCTCTTGCATCGTCTGAGCGTGAATTTTCACTGACTTCACTTCTGGAGTCTAATAAGGGTCACCTCACCCTCTTTTTCTACTCTTTTCCTCCACCTACCTCTCACACCACAATGGCCCCTTCTTCTAGTTGCATTACATTTTGTTGCCATAAGCTGCTATTCAGGTGTTCCAAAATAAACAGGGCAGAAACCCCACATGTCTGTCAGAGGCTGATCCAAGTAAATGTTGGGGTAGAACTGGGCTTCCCTGCATTTAGAGATTGATCCCTATAAATGAAAAATATATGCGACACAGAGTTTGACAATGTATTTGAGCTTTAATCCCCATCTTCAGGGTTTAAGCCTGCTTCAAATGAAGTGGGAGGCAAAACTTTGATTGATGCCGTGGTACAGGGTCAGCCCACATTGCACATTTCCCTGTAGAGCTTCATTGTGTACTTGTGGCTTAAACCCTAATTCTAGACTGACTACCACAGGTCAGTCCCTCTTTTACCCTCCCTCCTACACATACAGAAGAGCCATCACCTCGGTATATATGCAAATATATGCTCAGCAAAGCATCCTGTTCTGCTTCTCGTGTGTGTGTGTGAGAGAGAGAGAGAGATGGGGTTGGCGTGGCACTTTTTACAGAGGGGGAGGCCTGTAAAAATTAATGGAATGTTTTGGGGCTGTATTATGGGTGTTTGGAGAAAGAAGGAGCAAGAGAAAGGATTGCTGAGGTGGTGAGGGTTTATAGGAAGCAGATGCTGCAGTGGTTGAGGGAGAAAGAGAGAAAGCAGAATTCCCAAAGATAGGGCATTCCTGTGTTGGCTTCAGCCTTCCCGGCCTCAACCCATCCCTGTGTCTCTCTCTCATGCCACTACTCCTGGCAGGAATCAAAACCTGAAGTGCCTTTCAGGCACCCTTGCAGGGCCTCTTTACTATCCCTACAGCTACAATCTAGTCCGCCAGTCAAACTGAAACAGAAATGAAAGCAAACCACTTCAAATGAAAGCACTCAGAAGCCCCCTCTGCATCACCACACTGCTGCAAAAGCCACCTCCCCACTCACTGCCTCTGTCTTAGCCCCTGAGGATACCTGTCCTGGCCTGTAATTTATAATCCCTGCCAGCCCAGGCTGGCAGGAGCTGCTGTCATTGCCAAGTTCAGAGCAACTCTGAGCCCTCTGGCTCAAAAACCTAGGTTTATATCCCCCTGGGCCTAATCTAGACAGGTGTTTCCCTGACTGGCTGTACTGGCTCTCAGCTCAATGGGCAGCTGATGGTAGTTTTCCTGGCTGCTCTGGTAAGAAGCATTGCTTAGGTTAACAAAATGCATGTACTCAAATATACACTGGATACCTGGGACCCTCCTAAATATTATTTAGATTTTCTGATTTATGAATTAATTTGATTTTCTAAACCTGCTGATCATGCTAGTTGTTGCAACAATAATTGGAAATACTCTTGGGGATATCTGGAACAAATGTTTGTCACAAAAGATAAATAATCTTCCCTAGGGTAGAAAACCTGAGGAATAGCGTGTTTGCATTTTAGGATTGAAAACCTTGGGCTAGATTCTGATAATTTTACTCAAATAATAAGTAACATACTGCGTAAATAGTGTTATGGAACTCATAAAGTAAGGTACCTTGTAAGCAACAGTGTCAAAATCTGGTCGTCTATGAGTGAACAAAAGTTTGCAAGTACGCAGCAAGGAATACTGCATTATGCAGCACCACCTCCATTTGTCAACATCAGTGGATATTGTCAATGCTAAAAAATTTGCTAGAGGGTGAAGAGAAGGATGAGAAAACATGAAAGAAGAAACTATAATGTAGAACATCTGCTGTTTTAGATGATTCCTCATACCTGTAGGTGAAAAATTAGAAAGAACTGTGAAACTTGCAGTTTCTACTGTATAGGCAAGTAAACAACTCACACCAGATCTCTCCATAGACTGACATCTAGTGGAGAGAAGAGAATATTCTGCAGAACAAAACATTACTTCAGAATTGCAAACTTTCATTCATTAATTTCAAATTTCTGAGACATAAAAGTGAGTTTTTCACAAGCATTTTTATTTGTCATAAATTAAAAATACAATCAATGTAAAATAGTTAAATCAGCAACAAATCCATTACTCTGCCCCAAAATGAAATTAACGCCTAACAATAACGCAAACAAACCTTTATCATAGTCTTCCTACACCCTAAAAGAATTTGTAGGCGCATGCTTGAAGCACAAGGACAACAGATTTGAATTATTCTGTATCAAAGATGTTGCGTAAAAATAAACTAAAATAAAATAAAACATAAAAAAAGTTAAAAGAAAACAAGTGAAGAGGGCTTTGGGGACACTTACAAATACCAGAAAACTTTAGAAGTCTTGCTTAAATGGCTTTATCAGTAATTAACAAAAATACTAAAGTACCTTTGTACACCAACCAGCCAGCTGCATCAGCATCTACACCTGCACTGCTGCGGAGTAAAATACTTGTAAATACAAGTACCATCCTGCTGTGGAGTTAATTAGTTTCCTGCGGCCTAATAGGGCTGCACATACAGCCTCAAAAGGTTTACTGTGGAGCTAATTAGTCTACTCTGCAGTAAACGTCTCGGGCAGATGCACCTAATGAGATTATATTTGTGTCAATTCTTTTCTTCTCTTAGAACTGGCAGATACATTATTTTAAAATAAATTTCTCAAAGAAAGAAACAACTTTTACAATTAAAGTAAAAATAGCTTCTTTAGAAAACATTTAGCTGCTTCATGCTTTGGTGATTCTGTATTTATTGCCTTTTCATTTACCGTATTTAGCAACAAAGAAATCATTATCAAAAACTGTTATCATCCTCAGAGACCAGAAAAAAAACAAAACCTTTTTCAGTTGACTCCACACAACATCCATCTAGTTATACCTATGAAGGGAAGCATTGTATGATTTTTCCAGTGGACTGTTAGCAGAAGGAGCCATTGAAATATCAGTGATATAAACGTACCATTTACAAAACAGACAAACAAAAAATCGGCCACTTGACTTTATTTAACAACAATTATGTAGAGATTAAACTGGACAGTTTCATCCTGCATAGACTACAAAGCATAGCCTTGGCCAAAATTGCTATTTTGATTTATACAAAATGTCTGTGAAGCATCTCCTTTATTATACAATAATTAATTAATTGTTAGCAAAATGTAGCTGCTACACAAATGGTTTTTCTTGCATCAACTTTTTGCTACTGCTGCACATACGGAAAAGAAATCCACATTTGATGAGTGGATTTCCTTAATACCTGTCTTCTGCTAGATGTTTTCTCTCTCCTTTTTACAGAGGGCTGAGAAGCATAAGGGATTTGACTATGATTTTCCCACTTAGTGCATGCATAAAAGAAAGGTTTGAAGGAGCCATGTTGAAATACTTCCATACTGTACAGGAGCCCAGAAGTCTCAGATGAATAAAACAAGAGCCCTATTCCTGTGTACAGATGATAGTGCTGCAAGGTGTCATCCCTATAATGGAACATCATATAGTTTTGCAAGCCCTACCACATACCTGTCTGTGTACTTGCACACAATAAACCATAAATCTCAAATACAGTTTCCATTCTATCTGCCTGACAGTATGACACAAACACAAACAGCAACAAATAACATATCAAACCCTCTGTGAGAGATGGATGAATCCATTTTCTTAACATACAGGAACAGTCACTGCTGATGTCCCCTAAATACAGACACTGATTTACACTATCAAGGACAGGTGAGGCAATAGGAAAGGGCTGCTGACTACATGGTGAGCTAGAGGCAGCAAGAGGAAAGAGGAACAGATGCACCAAGAGGGTACCAAGAGGAGCTGGGTCACTATTATAGTTACTGTAGGTGAAAACAGACATTTAAAGTATGTGGATGGGACCATGCTCCCATTGAAATTAATGGGATATTTGCTACTGACATCACTAAGAAGTAATATCAAGCTCTCTGTATTCATATTAATCAAAATGCTGGCCAAATGGCCAGGTTTGTATAGTGAATGGATCTGAATAAAAGGTTTGTCACATACCTGGGGCTACATTCAGAGACAAGATAAATTTTGGTGCAAGTCACAGGCTAGAAAATCAGTGGGAATGAGAATCCAGGATACAAGTTCCCTGACAAGGAGGCAAAAAGGTGTGTTTGTAGAAAGTGAAACAACATATAGGAGAGTGTAAGAAGAAGTAGGCTGCAAAACCGATTCTACTGTGTGCTACTGTTCTTTTTTGCCACAGGTGTTCGAGTCCTATAACTTGCACGCCTTTGTGAGTTGTTTTTCTCTATCCATCCACAACACACTAAATCACCTTAGTCTTATTTAGTGGGTTGCAGTTTATGCCACCTTGTAGAGATAGCAGGCCTTAGCTATCTGAACACGGATCTGTTTTTCATGGGTCAGTAGAGAAGTCAAATGGTGTCAAAACTGAATTCTTAAAGCGGTGTTTCCTACCAGAATACTAAAGTGTACAATATGGCGCTGTTAGACGGAGTTTGAGGATGGTGTGTGCCTTCATTCCTGAAGAAAGGAGTGCCTAGTAAATCGGAATCTATTATAAATCACATTTTTAGTGAGAATGACAAAGTTGCCGTAGGGAATCCAATTTGTCAGCTAAAATTCATTCTCAAGATAGAAAACTAGTTCGTTCATGCTGCATGAAGGCTAATTACTCATGAAAAGAATCTGTTCAGGGAAACTGTCAACAATGACATAGTGTGTCATGATCATTGTGGTTGGAGCTTCCAAGTGGAGGCAATAAGGGCATTTCTTCCTGCTTCTTGTGCCATGCTTTAGGCATGGATCAGATCTCTCTCCCTCTCTCTTTTATACACATGCAGGTGCATGTCATTTCACAGCCTTGTAGGTGGAGTCACCTAAGGAGAACAAATGCTTTCCCAGACAGCATTTTACCTCTGTATTGTAACTGAAAGTAAAGGAGCACCAGTAAGGAATGTGGAAGATCCCATATACATGAAAGCCAAAAACAAAATTTGCAAAGAAATGTCATGCAAGTTCTTATAAATGTATAAGAGTAAAGCAATCCTAGACAGTGGCAAGCAGGAGAAACACCAACTTAAAGGGAGTTTCCTCAGATTTGCATCTTATCTATCAGAGGTGAATTTGTGCCTATTTGGGCTATATCAGGACAATAAAAGTTGCTCTGACAATTTTCTAATTGCGCATTATAATTTATTTCTCAAAAGAAAGGAGTCAAATTACAGGCACAGCATTCACAGAATCATATTCATCCCCCTTTATTGGAACAGCACTTAAATGTGATTAGTGCCCCCAGTTCCTATTCATACAAGGGAAGTTGTTGGACTTTAACTCAGACATTAAGTCTTACATTGTTGAAGGTGGGAGTATTGTTTGACCAAAGTTTGACTGCATTTGAGAAGAGATGATCGCACACAATTAGCATTCAAGTTAGGCAGGTGCAGTACACAACACATCTCCAGGTGAAGTCATATATCATGATTCTATCTGGCCCTTTCCCAACATCTGGAATTGAGAGAGTTACTCAGTTCTTCACAGGATCAGGCTTTGAGGAAAGTCTATAGGATTGAGTCAGTTCTATTGAAAAGAAAAAAAACAATGGTTTTGCTAAATAAAGCTTAAAATAAATAGGAAAGACAGGAAAAGGTATCTAGAACCTCACGCACATCTCTTCTTGTTTCACAGAAGCACGTTAAAAACAAAATCTTAGTGCCATTTGTTACTCAACATTATGTTGCAGTTAGAAAGCATGAAACACCCTCTCTCTGCTCCAGCCCTGATTCAAAAAGGTACTAAAGCACCTTCCTTGCTCTATGAACACAAGCAGCCATTCCAAGTCAATGGGACTATTCACATTCTTAAAATCAGGCATGTTTGTAAGAACATTGATGAACTGAGCTTTCACTGTTCTATTTGTTTCATAAGTGCTGTCAATAATGAGCCCTTTCTCAAGGTGAGCAATATAGAAAAGAGAGCATAATTGTCCAGAAGAGGCACTGTAAATGTTTACTTTTAAATTAAAGAACACTTTCAAAATATTCAATAAAGAGAAACAACAATATCTTAGTCACTCCAACTCATCTCAGAAAAAGTGGTATAAATTAATGATTTACTTTAGGTTTATATATCTGTTTGCTTTGGTATTCATAAAAATGCACTGTTACCTTGGGAACTTGAACATCACACAGAATTTAGCTTTTTCTTGATCTAAAGTACACCCTCTTAAAGCAATGCATATCGTTTCTCATGAAAACACTTTTACTTTATTCACTGTTTGCAAAGGAGGAAATAATGAATTGGTTTGCCTTAAATGGGCCATTTGTCATCTTTTCTTCTCCCCCGCGCCATCACTACTAATGATATCTAAAATTTAAACACCTATCAATGTCAAACTCAACCACTCTGTCCATTGTACACTGCTAACAATGCCCTTAGTCTTAACCAAAACACACTGGTTTTCTCTCATGTTTATCTGTCTTTAAATACCATTACTCTGTTTCTGACAAATTAAGTTCATATTCAATAAGTGTTTTCCTCCCCCTCCATAAAACCTGATTCTTCACTGTTTTGCATCTTTCACATTGATTTATACCAGTACAAAAAGGTTTTACTCTGTTACAATGACTTTTTACGCTACCTTTGCACCCCACAGAGCTGAATCCATGGTTGGCCCTGTGTAGTGGCAGGTGGCATAAGGGGATAGTAATGCAATAGTGTGGTCTCTTTTTCACTCCTGCCCTCCCAAACACTTTGGCAGCAGAATCCCTCTGCAGGAAACATGGAACCTGTGGGAAACCAGACCTTTAAAATGGTTTTGCAATCAGCTGTTGTATCGTGCAGAGTTTCCTGTGATACGATGCTGAGCTGTGTAATATTCAGAGACTGATTGAAGCAGACATCTTTAGACACTTTGGCTCGGAATGATTTTTGAACACCACAGAGCCAGCTCTGTGCCCTTCCTTCCTTTGCAAGCAGCTCTGCTGAGGTGGATTGTTGGGGCACAAGACACAGCTGGGTGACAAATGTCTCAGAGACTCTTAAATGCTAGCAGGTTTGCACTGTGGCAAAGGCCCAAGTCAGTCACTGCAGCAGAGACATGAGTTGGAGCTGTGGTGAAAACTCAGCTGGTGGTTCCTAAATGGGAAAGCACAAACCAGTTCCCTCTTCTTCCTATCTGACATTTGGATACCTGGAGGTACTGAACACAAAGGTGAATGACAACACAAGGACCAAGAGAATTGGGGCCTTCAGGAATTCAAAGGTCCAAAGAGGAGAAGGATCAATAGCTAGAGGCAGTTAGCTATGTCAGTCTGAAGTGAGGACAAAGGAAAGGCAGGGTTTCATTTTTACAGAAGAGATTCTCAACCAGGGTGCCATGGCACCCTAGAGTGCCATGAGATCCTTTAAAAAAGGTCCTTGAGGTGTGAAGAGATAAGTCAGTTGTGAGGAAATAAGCAGAAAAGTGTGCTCCAGGCTTGTCCCTGCCTGGCTGATCCCCTGACCCGTGTGCAAAGAAGTAAGCACTATAATATATACTGTACATTGGGGGGGGGGGGTTATATTGAATGCCATTTAATTCACCAAACTTATGGAGGGGTGCCTTATGTTCTAAAAGGTTGAGAATTACTACCTTAGAGACTGCCTGGCTGAAGAGACAGTTCATTCACAGCACCTGACAAAGTAGGTTTTTGTCTGCGAAGGCTCATGCATCTCTGAACAAATTAGTCAAGATGCCACCCTAACATACCTTCTGCCAGCTCTAGAAGTGGGAACAATGCAGACTTGCTCAGTTTCCTGTTGATAGCAAAACAGCAGGGAGACTGATCAAGGGATGTGGTTTTGTGTGACAGATTCCAGCTGCTGATTATTTTGAATTAGGAAGATTTATACAGATGTTGAAGAAAAAAACAAACTCAGACTTAAAGCTCAGAATAGATAAAGCTCATTACTGAATAACACTTACTTGCTGCACAATCTTCTTTGTCACCTCCTGACCTCTTGCTCACAAATAGCTAAGCCCACAAGGACCAGCTACTTTGTCTCTCAAGCCAACTTTCTCAATAGCACCTTGATTCTAAAATCACAGTCACACCTTTTATGATTGTTGGTGGGTCAGCTTATCTCTTAAAAACAGCATTTCATTTGTTCCACTGAAGGCAGGAGTCTCACCAAAAGGAAAATAGTATTTTTAAAAAACACTAGAATGAATGGCTGGAAATAGGGAAGCCAATGTGCTGGAAAGACTGAATAAATAAATAAATGTATTTAATATTTTCTTTGATTGATAAACTTGTATTATTCATTATTTCAGGCTTTGTTTAAGAAAAAACCCCAAAAACATTTGGATCACATAAACCAGAATTTAAAAAATGTAAAATACCCTGTGTAAATGAATCAGGTTTGCACCTTACCCTGAATGTTAGCAGGCTCTGCCAGTCAACAGGGTATGGTTGCATCTGTACATCCATTTACCTATGCATGCAGTTTAATAATTCTATCTATGCATGCATTTTAATAATTCTATCTATGCATGCATTTTAATAATTTGTATAGAATAAATATATATAGGCTCCTTCATTCTGGTATGGTCTATATAAACCTCACTAACCTCCAACGGGAGGAATAACTTTGTTTTGGTTTGTTATTTTTTAACAAAAATTAAAATGCCATAAGAACTTCATAAGGCTGTTATACTGTTAATGTATCAATCTGTCCATTTAATTTTTCCATAATTTCTTCCTCAAAATTTTGAATTGCTTACAAAAACATTCCCTCAAAAAATCTGTTTTTCAATTAGTGATAGGCCCTACTGAAATTTTCTGAATGTCAAGTTTTGGATGACAAAATTGTCAAAGCAGAATGAGAAGGTGTGCTTTTAAAAACCTTCCATTTTTGACCTGCTCCATCTTAAATGTACATATTGGCTTGGTAAGTCATCCAGTCTAAGCTCACAAATGTGAACATAGCTTACAGACGTGAACGTTTGACTACTGACAATCACATAGCTTGAATAATGATTTGTGAAAATAAAGATTGAAATGGATTTATTCACAAAAAGTAAGAAATGCTAAATTCACTGGACAATTGTTCATTAGAAACTGTTCACTTATCCCAAGAAGTACTATGTCCATTCTGGTCCTCAATGCAAAGGAAGAAGACCACTGTGTTCTGTGGCAGCTGCATCTTCTAAAATAAATTATCACAATCATCTGCTAAGTAGAGTGACAAGTCACCTTTCCCACTGAAGCTACATGGGGACCCAGAAGGATCTGGAGCATGCATTTCTGGAAAAGGATATGATTAGTCTTCTTAACAAATATCATCCTCCCAATATTATTTGATTGCTTCATGAAAAATAGGAACATCATTTTCATCAATTAGTCTGCCCTGTCTTGGTCAGCCATTAGAAAACATATCCACTGGCCCATCAGATTTCATAAAATACATCCACTTTTTTGTACCACGTTAGCCTATAATTTCATTGGAGGACATGTAGTGCATGCCACAACACTGTTATAACGTTGCATCAGGAGGGATTAAAAAATAGTTTAGCTTCTGTGACCGTTTGGTGTTTGGCTTTTCCACTGAGAACCACTAGCTAAAGTACTCATTAAGAGAATGGGTTTTGTGATCTGACCGTTAGAAACTCCACTGAGACCACCACCAGTTTATTTTAGACACATCTACAAGCAGCTGCCATTCATAATTTGTACAGTGGCAGTTCCTAGAGTTCCCTGCTTCATTATTTTAGGTACTGTATAAGATGGCCCTTACCTGGAAGAGCTTATGAAGAAACTACCATTACTTGATCATTCTCAACCTTAACATGATTTGAACTGAGCCATCACTTCAACTTAAAGAAGCCATTAACCTAGACAAGATTTGAGCCAATCCCTGAGCCATCATGCCCTGGCCCCTTGCTTTCCCTACCCTATTTAAGATTAGTTTTACCATGATGTAGAGAAGAAACTGCACTCAGCTCATTGGCTAACTGCAAGTGTACTCATACCTCCTTGCACAGCACCATAAAACCTTAGTACAAATTGTTAGTTAAATTAATACAGGTGGTCAATATTACAGTGGATTGTCATCTTATTACTAGCCCTATTCAATGTGATGCAGAAGTAGAGCTGCTTCTGGAGTGGTCACAGAATAGTATTTCAGAACTACCCTTCCACCACCACCTTGCTCTAGGAAGTGTTTATTTTCTAGCTGGCATTATCTTAGGTGGGGAGGTTTTCAGCTATTGTTCCATATCAGTGACAGACTGTTTTCCCTGTGCATGTGCTTGGCTGTGTTGGCTGATGAAGTGGTGGGACAAAGCCAGAATTCTACTCATGCTTCACCAATACTCAACCTCTCCTCATTTATCTCAGCAGTCGGATCAGCAGTATCAAGGAGCCAATTCTTTGGCTAGCGCTAAGCTCAGTGTTAAGTATTCATAAATGTGTGTGTCTTCAGAAAAGGGTCTCCTGTAAGAAGGAAGATAGGGCTGAAAATTGGAAACCTTAAAGTACATTTTCCTTTACATTATCAGAGTTTGGGGTTAGGAAGGAGAGATGTGATTCTCTGGTTGTATTGTGCACATTCTCAATTCAACTTAGCTAGGAGATACATGCTTGTGGTTCTTAACAAATTCCATATTAGGCCCTGAGCCAATAAAAACACAAATTCTCTGTATATATGCAGCAGAAAAATGCATCCAGGTTATTCCAAATTAGTGTTCTGCTGATAAGTAATAGAGTTACACTGAGCTCTATTCTTAATAAGTAATATAGTATTGAAAACATAACTTTTCTTAGCTGATGACATTTAAATTGTTGGGCAGAAATGAAAAATGTGTGGACCAAATTTTCAGACTTGGGTATTTAGGATTTTTCAAAGGACTTTATTGGGAATTAAGCTGCCTGATTTCCACTCATTTTCAAAGGACCTTAAAGACCTTTTCCATGGGCCAGTTTGAAAAATCTGAGGCACCTGAAAAAACAAACAAACAAAAGAAGTGATGCCATTTATTTATCACCAGGAATCCTGGTTTTCTCTGCTTTAAACAAAAATCCCCAATTTTTGGATTAAAAAAGTAACCCCAGATCCACATTTTTCTGTGCTTAAAATGAAACACCACTAATATATATATATATATATATATATATATATATATATTAGTGGTGTTTCATTTAAATCATGGAAAAATATGGATTTGGGGTTATTTTTTTTTAACCAAAAACTGGGGATTTTTTAAATCAGAGAAAACCAGGATCCCTGTTTATCACTAGCATGTTTGCAGAATGTAAATTTGGGGGAGGTGGGGAATATATTTGCAATATGGTTCAAACCAGTTCTTTTCAGGCAGCAATCTTGTAAGCTCTTTAATTTCCCTAAACTTCACTCATCTAGTCAGGGCACAGAAACATTATGAATGACAATCAACTTAAGAAAAGAATCCCCTAGCACACCAAAGTCTGAAATAAGAATATGTAAATAGTTTGACCCATGTTGAAATTTTTTTTAAGTTACAAAATCTAAGATTTTTGTTGATGATTTGCTACCAAAAGTTAAAACATAAAAGAGAAAAATTAACTGACTACATTATTTACTGCAAATAGCTTTTCTACTATAAATTCTATGAAGTTTTTCATTGAGAAAACTGACGTTAGTCTGGTTTCCTGGCTAAATTCCACCAAAACTGATTATATTCTGCCAGTTTCAACTTCCCTTTCAGCATAATATAGCATTTGTCTTCCTATCCAAAATTGTTTTCTACTGTGCTGTCAGAAGCCCAGGTTGCTTTGCCTGGGGTTTTATATAAGTATTTTTAATTATAAACTGATAGGTATCATATGGGTCAGACTATTAATGAAAAAGGGGAACAAGTCATAGGGTTGCAAAAGCCTGAAATTTCTATTCTCTTATTTATGTAATTTTAAAAATGTTACTATACCTAAGCCAGCTATTTCTGTCATGCTAAAACCATCCAACCAGAAAGCATGCAATCTGTGCTCAGCCTTCAAATGTTACTGCCTACTTTTATTAATATATTGGAGACATCAATTTCAGTTTGGCAGCCTTCTCTTGTCTCTTAAAGTTGTGAAAATTGTGTCTTAATGATTGCTCTGTGGGTTTGGGATCATCTACACTTGACTGAAGGCTCTACAGCAAACGGAAAAGCTTTGAAACTGTTCCTACAGCTCCACCTTTTGGGGGTTGATGATTACCAAAATAACTAGGATTGGTTATTTTGGATATAGGAAAGAAAAAATTTATTGTAGCTGTGGCTGACAGATTAATCTCTTGAAATACCTAAGACCTCTAAAAGGCTTTATTCTTTAAAGGCCTGTTGATACTTCACATGATGTCTTCAAATACATTAACTTTTCAGACATTTGATTTATGTCATTTCTTGTACTACTGGGGACACTTATATGTAATACCTTCAGTAAAAAAAAGTTTGCCGCCTCTTTATGCTTCACCCTCATCTAAAACCACGTGGCCAAATTCAACTCTGGTATAAGATAGTATCAGAAGCAGTAAACTCCTTCCGTGCTGGGGGCAGGATGAGGGGCAGGGATTATGCAGATCACTGGAGAGCAGAGGGGGAGGACAGAATCTTAGCTGTCCCTGCTTCTGCATTCAAGTGGGAGCTGCTATTGCTGTGGCTGCTGCTGTAGCATCATGGGCTCAGGCTGATGTCACTAAGGAACAGGCTTACTGCACGCTAGCTGCAGCATGGGTTCCCCAGGAGCCACCCCAACTTGTCTGTTCACTCACCCTCCTTGCCCAGATATGCTACTGAGCACTGGATGTGGGCATTCTATAGCAAAGACATGGTGGGGGCACCATTCTGCTCACTCTGCCTAATCCCAGATACATTTCTGGGTGAGGGGCTACACATGTCCAGCTCCTATGGCCAAGCAGTGCAAGGCTATTTCTATCATGGCAAAGATTCCAGGGGTAAAAGTGGTGCTGGTTATAGCCATGTTGGTCTAATAAAAGGGGTAGGAGGGTGATTCTGGTACCCCCTCTTAAAACAGTGCCTGAGATTGGTGCTCCACTCATTCTTCCTTAGTTATGCTACTGGATGGTATGATTACATGTATTTGGACCGTTTGCAATATAAAGTCATCCACTTAACAGAATCAGGTGTTGAAACTTTCATGATCTGGGACAGTAATGAGAGAAAATGACACATTGATCTGAATAATCACTGAATTTTTTTAAAAATCTAATCTGGATTACAGCACAAATCTTTCTCTGGTATGAACAATGGAAGTATATTGTGGCTGTCAGCAAAAGAAAGGCCTGATCCAAGGCCCACTCAAGGCACTGGAAAGACATGAGTCACTTTCAATGGAATCTGAATCAAGTCTGAATCTGAATGAGGAGGAATAAATACTACGGTTGCCAAGAATGATCTCCAAAAGAACAAGATTCCAATAGAATAAATGTCTTTAATTTAGCCATTTCATAATAAATTTTGAATTTTATAAAAAGGTACTATAACTGCCAGATAAAATGACTCCCACTCTTTTTGCCATTAGCCCAAGGATTAAACAGCCTTCCTGGGTAACAGATTTATTTGCCTTCTTCACTTCTCAGGCTGTAAACAATGTCAGCTGCATTTTAGACTGGTTAATATTATGGACACACAGAATCAACTTTATATGTATAATCATGGGCATGACTGGTAACTTGGCTCCCAGTGTCTAGAATCACAATTAAACACTTGACAAACCACATGTCTTCGCTAATCCTGCTTTAAAAGTCTCTGTTGGTAAGGATGGCATACTGCCTTACTTTTCTACTGGAAGACTGCAAAACCTAGTTTTACTTGGTCTCTTTTTAAAAACACTGTTTTTCCCCTTGGCTCTATGGTTCATGTTTCACTTGTAACATTCTGCCTCAGTTCACTATGCTATGTAACAATCTCCTCTTTGTTTAACCCTACTACCCCATTTCTCTCTATTAGTCTTTAATCCCTGTCAGGGTTTCACCTTTGCAACGATGAGGTCAGAGCTCACGTTGATTGGGAAAGGAAATCCTGATGATTGTTGCTGACAGAAAGCTGATAATGCTGTTTTTGGCAGCAATAAATTCTCAGTCTCCAAATGAAGACTAATCTTTGAGCCAGGAATCAGCTCTTTCAGTAGTTTTTTTGGCCTCATTCACAAATATTCTCCCATGCTCAAGCTGCCCAGCCTTTGGAGTATTCAATACACCTATGTTGTTGTGTAGAAGTGTTTATTCAGGGAGCAAAATAAGCAGCAATCCATCAGTGAGAGATAGAAAAATATTAAATAAATCATCAATATTATCCGCCTTCTCAAGTGCAGCACTTTTGAATTACTCATTTCTGTGTGTGTCTAGTGTGATAGTTGGACTCTGTCCTGCTGCTTAACTATTTCTTGTTCAAATTATGATAATTCTGTTCAATTTATATACACTTTTTACAAGAAGATTAAAACAGCAAAATTTTATCCATCCTAATTTATGCCAGGAATATTGTCTATTTAATAAAGCTTCAATTCCAATGAACTTTTCCCTGGACAGCTATATCTGAGACTACCCCTCAGAGACTGGTCCACTGGGTATTATATGCTTACATTGAGAACCTCAATGCTTTCCATTGGCTATTGTTTTTAGTGGCCCTTTTCTCTATAATAGGCCAAACTCAGTCTTTTGATCAGAATGTCCCTAGACTTTGATCTGAACGCAGACTTGAACTTCACAGTTTGGGTCTCTCTCCTAACAGTGGGTATATTTTACTCTCCTTCCCTCTAACAATAAAAATGCTTCATGCTACCCTGAACAGCTGGTAGCATTTTAATCCCTATATAACCAACTTTTTTTTTCTTCTGCTTTAGGCTTGGTCTTGCAAATGATGTTAGCTAAATATCATACAACTATAATTTTCTTGAATGCGTTTCAAGGGTGCTCCCTCTAGTTCTTTGGGAGAGGCAGGACCCTGCAGAACTTTCACTTAAGTGAAAGAGTTGTCCTGCATCCATTTTTCTGGATATACTCAAGCATATATGTATCAAAACTCTTAAATCCAAGGATCCCTAGTTTACTACTTTTTTTTTTTTTTTAATTATCTCCTGGTCTGTCCTCATGTGTCATATTTTCTAGTCCTAGTATCATAGAGATATTGGCCAGTGGAGTAATGTCACAGGAAAAATAATAAAAGCCCCATTGCCCGAGTCATTTCATCCTCACCATTCTAGACACTCCTGAGTTCATTTAAACCTTCACACTTGGCTAGTTTGTTTTTGTTCAAAAAGAGGGAGTTAGCCATGTTTGTTTGAAGCTAAACAGAAGACAGGGCTGGGTGGCACTTTATAGGCTAACTCATTCAAAGAAACATGACTTTCACAAGCTACAGCTTACTTCATCAGATGCTATGGTTTTGTTTAGAAATGAAGGAAGGCTTCTGAAGTGGGGAAGGGAGACTGAATTGGGATTCCTGGTTAAAGCCAATCTTACATCACTTCTCTGGTCTTCTGGGAGTTTTACCCTCTCTGCTGTTGAATCTTGCTTTATTTCTGGATGTGGTAATTGGCTCAGTAATTTGGGACAGGTGAAGAGGCAAGGCAGAGATTATGGTGGTGCTATCCTGAGGCCAGCTGCTAAAGATGACAGAGCAGACAGGGAACCGTGTTCTGCCTGCTTCAACTGGGAATCATCCTTGTGGATGCAGAGTATTAATAAGGCTATGTGAAGCACAGGTCAACATGAAGGGGGAAAAAAGCGGGAGGACTACTGCAGTGGGGAAGACTAAGGGAGAATTCCATTGCCTGCTTGAGAACCATGAGACTGAATTTTCTTAATCACTAGAAAATATACAAGAGAAATATGTTTTAGAAATTAAATGGATTGGATGACCTTGTATTCATTTCTATCTTTTATTTCTGAACCCTCAGATACTATGGTAATGATGAGTACTGTGTAAAAATACAACTGAATGAATACCAATGGAATGCCAGTGGGAAACTATACGACAAAGACAGCAGCATAAAAATACTCAGAGTAATGTATTTATGTTTATTCTGGTTGACAGACCGCACTGTTGCCTTCAAATATTAGACCAGTTTCTGCTCACATTGTACAACTTCATTTCACAAAATTTAAAAAGGAAACTGCAACTTGCACAAAACCCATTTGACACTTATGAATGCTTCCTAAGGCAGAGATCTTGGTCCATGCATAAACAGCTAATAGATAAAGTGCCAGTAAGATAGCACTCAAAAATATGCATCATTTTCCTGGGTATTGAACACATCCTGGTTGTTGTTACGGCTTCCTGTGAATACCTCTTTATATGCAGCTCTTAACAAATCTAGCAGCAAATCTAGCAGAGTACCTTTCCTGCAAATCATTTGCTGCAGAAAGTATGTGTTATTTTATTATCACAGTTTTAGTGTCTTTAATTAAGACCAGTTTCCTTAGATTACATGCTGTATTTATATTTTATTCTAAATCCTTCAGACACCAAGGAAGAAACACTGACTTGCTTTAGTCAAGCTAGTGCTGAAGCATGTACTTAACCATTTTAAATTGCTATTCTGAATCCAGTCAGATGGCTAAAACCAGTAACCCAGGAACTGAAAAGTCCTTGGCTGAAGCCCATATGAATGTGAAATATCACCATTTTTCAAGCCTAATTTAATTTGGTCACAGACTATAACTAATTAGTCACTAAAAGTCTCTCTTTTTTAGCTATTTTTCTCATTTCAAAATGTAATTGCTAAACTAAAATTACCACAAAGTTATTGTCACAAATCTATTTTGGTGAAGCTAGCCAGTATACCTTTAAATCTTTTTAAAAGTCACACAGTAATTGAATGCAGGATCTGGAAAGATAGTCCTACAGTGTTTATGCCATACCACAACTGCTTAATAGCCCTTGGGACTGAGTATTGCCTTGGGTTCTGGAAGTTTTACAAAAATAAGAGTGCTGTTCTTTAAAAAGGAAAAAAAAACATTAATTTCAGCAGTATTCTTTAACCCTGTTGACTCCATGCAGTTCTTCTTGGCACCCATTTTTTATTGTGTGATATTTATTTTGTTTTCTTACTCAAATGAATGCAGCAAATACTTCAAGGTGCTGTACATAAACTGGTTGCTTATCCTAATTTAGCAGCTACCAACCTTCTAGCCTGTAAATCACAGTGCTGCTGTGATGATGAGTGATCATCCCATAATGTATCCCTCTATCTTAACCCCTGATCTACTAGAGTTTCAATAAGATTAGAACTAGAGAACTATCCTAACTTCCAAGCTTGGAGCCATCTCTCCCAACTACAACCCCAAAAGCATCCAGAGAAGTGGCTCAAAGATTGTTGACCAGCACACCTGGAAATGTCTCTTGTTGAAACATACAGCAAGGTGGAGGCTAATCCCTTCTGATTTATCACAGTTCATATAGCACAGGCACCACCCTAACCATAAGGGAGGTTGCAAAAGTAAACCCCTAGTACACAGTGATTTGTGGTAGATTAAATGCATCCTATAGAATAGAACTCTGAAGAGAGACAACAAGCCCAAAGAAAGGAGATGAGAGGCTAGGTTCATGTAGTGTTGCCTAGGAACTACCTTTTTGTTAATTCAAGCAATTGCTGAGAAATGTTATTTTTGACAGTACAGGGATGTGTAACTTTCAGGGCATGGAGTGGTATTCAAAGATGGAGGTCAACACAAAAATATGAACATTACTGTGACACATAGATCCATCAATGGCACAATTTCCTGAAAAGTCTAGGTGCCCTTTCAAACAGAATTGTCTGATTTTGGCAAGTGGCAGCAGTAACTGCCATACCAGTGGAGGCATGCAGATATCCATTGCATCCTAGGTCTGAACGTAGCATTTCCACTAAGGCTGGTTTAAAAAAAAAAAAATTATTCAAAACTGCTTTCTGATGAAATATTGAGTTTCTTACTAAACAAAAAGATTATTTTTTAGTTTTGGGGAAATTTTTAAAATAGGTTTATGCCTTCTAAGGAAAATTTCATGGAAAAAAATAACCAACAACAAAAACAAACAGACAAAAAAAACCTTATAACACTCTCTCCTCTTCCTCCCCTCCCCCTTCCCCTCCCCCCCCAACATCTAAGGACACAGGCAGGAGTCCATCTCCCCACTGTAACTGAGAAAGCTTTGCAGGAAGCATCTGAGTTACAACAATCCCCCAGAACAAACAGAAGTTTGCTACAGATCCAGAGGGGAGAGGAATCTAGCTGCTGGCTGCCACCTTGCAGCCAGTTTCCCCTAGCAATAGCCCCTCCTCCCTGCCAGCCTGTCCCTGTTTTCAGAATGGAAAGGGGGAAAAGGAGCTCATTCTAGGGGTTTCCAGTCAGTACTGGAGGGTGGGATGGGTAAATTGGATCCCCCTCACCTCGAGGGAGCTCCAATATACCCACCCCACCCTCCAGCAGGGGCTGAAAAAACTCCAGACCAAATTCCCTCCTCTCCTTCCCCCCCCCCACTTTCTGACAACAGCTCCCAGCTGGAAGGCAGTGCAGACAGAAGTTACGGAAGCTCTGTTTTGAAACATCTTCACCTGACCCCTCATACAACAATAGGTTAGATGTTCACTCCATTGGCCATTTTTGAAGCAGTCTGCAGTCGTGCACTTGTGTTTGGTCATGGCTATAGGCTGCTTTCTGTGGCTAGATTGGGTGCAAATGTTCACTTCTATCTGCACCCTAAATGTAGAAAAAACAAACAATTGAGGTTCAAAATTGAACTATGCTTCAGGATGTTATGGCAGTCTCTCAAAAGTGTTATAGTTTTGGAGTTTCTTGCTCCCATTGTTCCTATATGGGCCAAAAAATATGGTCAGACTATTCATTACAACCAAGGACTCCTGTGAAGTTCGATCACTTCCTTTCTTGGAAAGGGGAGACTGGAGGTACTTTATGGAAAGAGTAGTCTGACTGGGAAGCCCTGCTACTTTGTAGAATGGGAACAAGAGGTACGCAATCAAAAATTCTATAAGGAACCACAAGAGCATTTCTCAACTGAAATGTTTTGGATTTTTTCCAAAAACGTCAGAATTTTCAGCAGGGAAAAAAACCCTTTTTCTGGCCAATGCTAGTCCTCACTTTTCAAATCCAGCCCCAAGATTGAATGTGAACTACTGGCATCTGGTTAAGCTAGTTCATACTGTTGAAATAAAATAATTGAAGAAAATAAAATATGTGCCGAAAAGATTCCAGGTGTTGAATGATTTACCCAAGGTCATACAGGAAGACTGGCTGAGTCAGGAACTGAACTCAGATCTTCTGTGTCCAACTCTAGTGCTTTAACCACAAAACCTTCCTGGCAGTTCAGTTAGTTTAACACAAATAAGAATACAATAATAGTTTGCAGACATTGCTGTTTGGGGCTCAACAATTTTGAAAATTGCCTAAATATGGAGATAAAAGCCTAACTACACTTTCCTAGCTATGGAAATCTTGGCCCCAACCTGCAAATAACCACATACTATATAGATCATATTAATATTAAGATCTATCAAAGCTTTACATTTTTTCCTCATCTAACAATATCACTACTGCTTTTGTCTCCTGAGAATTGTTTATTATTTTGTTTATGCAGTTTGTATGCTGCCCATCCCAACAGAGGCTCAGGGTTTACAGCAAGAGAAACAGAATCTTAAAAGGGCAACTAGAATAAAGAAAATAAGAAAATAAAGTGAAATAAAGCAGAAATCCACTAAACAACATCTGGTGCCTTCTTCTGTGCCTCTGAGGGCAGTTTCTTCCCTGCATGCCACCATCATTCCCCTGCCCAGCACAACTGTGATAGGTGAAGTTTTTACCCCACTGGTTTCCTCTCTGAGCTCACTGCCTTCCTCCAATATCTGGTGGATTCATTCTATCAGGCCACTGGGGTCAACAGATCTCGGTAATCCATGGACTACCTGAGGGGGTGGATAGTTGGGGAGGATGGCCTGAGCCTGACATCTCCAGACACTGATTGGGCAGAGACACAAGCTGAGATAAGTTAAACTCCCTCCCCACTCCCCATCTCTCACTTGGGGGGGGGGGTCTTCCCCCTTCCTCTGAGGTCTCCCCCACTAAGTCAGGCTATCCCTGGATGGGAGAGATTGATAAAATTCCTTCTTAACATTTCTTAATTGACCATACAGTATTTTTTCAACTGAATCAAAGCCATTACTTATCTAAGTAAACATCAATAGAAAAGCATTAAGGATATCTTTTAAAAACATGGTAAATCAGATTCTTTTTTGAAATCATGGTTATTTTTAAGTCCTGGTCTGCATACACATTCCAAGTCATTCTGCTCAAATGAATACCATCACATATATGACCTTATAACATCTGCTGCATATTATTAACTAATCCTTATATGGCCCCATCCCCACAGTATCTTGAGTTGTTCACACATATTATTTAATTTACCTTTGCAAGATTCCTGCAAGGTAGTTAAAAAATACGATTTTTGTTCCTATATTTTCCACTCCTATATGGGGAACTGGGATACTGAGAGATAAAATGACTTGCCTAAGTTAACACCAGGCATCAGTGGCAGAACTGGGAAATGAACCCAAATCTCTGGAGTTTCTTGTCATTAATTCAATCTATTTAACACAAAAAAGAATACAGTTACAGTCCATACTGGCAAAACAGTGTAGTCAAGTTTAGCTGGTTATCAGAACACCCATCTCATCTTTCACCAGCCACAATCAAACCAGACGCCCCAAACCACACTGAAGTGAACCTCTTATCTTTTTTTTTCCCCCACAGGAGATTGCATTCCTTTCCATCTCTCCACAGGGGAACAGTACATTTCCACCCACTGCTTTTGACAAACTAACTTAATTGTTGATGATGATATAATAAGACTAATAATGGGGCAGTGGTGTGAATACCTTGAAGCCAAAGATTATATAAAATGGTGATGACAGTCCATTGGCGCTGAAAGGATAAGTTAGTATTACTTTTCAAATGAGATTTATTGACTGTCAGCGTAAGGTGAAGAGACTGCAAGTTATTTTACTGATAGACTTTATTTTACTGTTTAATGAGTGATTATTTGTTCTGCTGTGTAGGTGTTTTACAGAACTCAAATTATGGCTGCCTTTATATTCTGCAGTTAAGAATCTGTCAGCATTTCTACTGGAGGGGTTGATAACGTAGCCAATTTACTTAAGTCTGAACATTTCTATAGAGAAATGTATTTTAAAATATTAATTTAAAGGTGAATAGAAAAATGAACTAAAAAAAAAGATTTCTACTCATGAGATGTTCTACTCATGAAAAACTGTGTTTCTAGAAAATACAACTCTGCAAATACCTTGGCATAGACTTTGCAATTTTTTATACAAAGTAAAAATTTAAAAAGTGATGAAGAACCAGAATAACAAGGTATTTTAATGTCTAACTTCCATTCATAGAATCATAGAACTGGAAGGGACCTGTAAGGTCATCATGTCCAGTCCCCTGCTATGGACAGGAAATTATTGGTCTCAGATGAGCTCAACAAGGTGCCTGCCCAGCCTCATCTTGAGCACCTCCAAGGAGGGTGACTGCACCTCAGACTCTGGTGACCCTTACAGAAAAAAAGGGTTATCTTATGTCTAGCCTAAACTTATTCTCTATTAGTATATGCCCATTGGTCCTCATCCTCCCTTGAGGTGCCTTCTTGAAGAGTTGCTCCCCTAGAACTTGGTGCTCACCCCTGACGTACTTGTAGGTGGCTATCAAGTCACCTCTCAGCCTTGTCTTACTCAGACTGAACAGGCCCAGTTCCTGGAGTCTCTCCCCATACGGCCTATCCTCCATGCCCTTAACCGTACGGGTGGCCACAGTACCACAACTGAAGCCTCACCAATGGTGAATAGAGAGGAGCATCTCCCTGGATTTATTGGCCACACATCAGCTGATGCACGCCAGAGTTCTATTTGCCCTTCTGGCAACCTCATCACACTGTTGGCTCATGTTCATCTTCAGGTTGATCGTGACCCCCAGGTCCTGTTTAGATGCTGTGCCAGCCAGTGGACCACCACCCATCATGTAGTTATGATGAGGGTTCTTCCTACCCAGAAGAAGGACCTTGCACTTCTGCCTGTTAAACCTCATCTGATTCCGTTCCACCCATGATTCCAATCTGTCAAGGTCACTTGGTATCAGCCATGAATTTAATCATTGAGCTTTCCATCCCATCATGTAGGTCATTAATAAATATATTAAAGACACCAATCCCTGGCGGACACGACTGGAGACAGCCCTCCAGGATGAGGCCATCCTATCGATCACAGCTGTCTGGGTGTGGCCTCTAAGCCAGTTGTCCACCCATCTAACTGTAGACTGGTCCAGCCCAGTACCCTCCAGTTTGATTTGACTGAGAGAATCTCATGGGAAATAGAATCAAAGGCTTTACTAAAATCTAAATAAATGACATCAACCTCATGTCCCTCATCCAGATGGCTACTTACCTGGTCATAGAAGGACACTAAGTAAATCAGGCATGATCTATCCTCAACAAAGCCATACTGGTTGCTTCATAACACCCCATCTGTTACCAGCTTGTAATTGATGGCCTCCTTAACAAATTTTTCAAAGATTTTACCCAGGACTGAAGTCAGGCTGACAGGTCTGTAGTTTGCCATATCATCCCTCTTCCCTTTCTTAAAGATGGGCACCACATTGGCCCTCTTCCAATCATCCGAGACCATTCCTGAGTTCCACGATTCTCCAAACAGCTTGGTTAGTGGTGCTAAGTTCAGCCGGTTCTTTCAGGACTCTCAGATGCAGATTGTCTGGCCCAGCAGACTTGAAAGTATCCAAATGTTGTAGGAAGTTCAGGACCGATTTCATGTAATCTGTTGTCTTCCCCATGTTCCCTGGGCCTCTGGTCAGGTGAACAGCTCCCATTTGATTTCAGGAATACCGATGTGAAGTATGTATTTAGGAGTTCTGCCTTCTTGCGGGCATCAACTGTGGGCTGCCCCTGCGCATTCAGTAGGAGTCCCACAGTGGATCCCAATTTTTCTTGCTCTCTATATATCTGTAGAAGGACTTTTGGTTGTCTTTTATACTGGTTGCCAGCTTGATTTCCATGCGTGCCTTAGCTTTCTGTGTCTCATATCTGCAGGCCCTGGTGATACAGATGTATTCCTCTCTGCTTGCTGATTCGTTCTCCCATTGCTTACATACTTCTTCATTCTCTTTCAATAGCTCCCTGATATCCCTGTTGAGCCAAGCAGGTGTCTTGGCTCCTTTCCCACTTTTTGTTCATATGGGGTTGGCCTGTTTTTGAGCTGTGAGAATTGCCTCCTTAAGGATACACCACCATTCCTGGACTCCCAAATCATCCAGTTGCTGGTCTCAGAGGGCCTCTCCAAAAGGCCAAAATCTGCCTTCCTGAAATCTAGGACTTCTGCTCTGCTGGCTGATTTCACTCTTATGGTGAATGGCAAGCCTTATCAGGTCATGATTGCTGTCGTCCAAAGTACCACCAATCTTCAGGTCATCTATGATATTCTCCCCCTTGGTCAGCACCAAATTCAGAGTGGCCTTACCCCTAGTAGGCTCTTCCACAACCTGTGTCAGAAACAGATCATCTATTGTTGCCAAGAAGTTGGCTGACTTTCTGGAGGTGTCTGAGTGGTCCTCCCAACAGATGTCAGGGTAGTTGAAGTCACCCATGACAATCATGTCTCTAGTGCAAGCTGGCTCAATCAGCATTCTGGATAATGCCTAATCGCACTCCTCCTCTTGGGAGGGAGGCCTGTAGTAGACTCCCACCATCAAGTCTCCCTCTCCTGATACCATTTGTACTCTGACCCAGAGGGTCTCAAGGGACCCTTCCCTGCTGTCAAATGTGACCTGTAAGGAGGGGTACCTCTCTTTCACAAAGAGGGCTACACCTCCTCCATTTTTCCTGACCCAATCCTTCATGTAAAGCCTATAGCCTTCAATATTCATTGCCCAATCATGTGTGTCTTCTTACCAGGTCTCTGTCAACCCAATCAGATCGAATTCCTTGTCAACCAGAAGGAGTGGCAGTTCCTCCTGTTTGTTTACCATGATTCTGGCATTCCCATACAGATACCTGAGTTCCCCCTAGTTGCCTAAGGTTTTCTGTCATGCCACCTGTCTCTCAAGATGTTAGTACTTATCTGGATGTCCATTGCTTGAATGCCCTCCCGTGTGTCATTGTCGCTAGAGAATTCGTGCACAGCAGTGGAAACTTCTCCCCGGCCCCAGACATGCCTAGTTTAAAGCCCTCCTCAACAAGTTGGTGACTCTCATAGTGAAGAGCTTCTTCCCTCTGCCTGTGAGATGAATACCGTCCCTTGTGTGTAGACCACTGTAGTTAAACTGCATACCAAGGTCAAGATATCCAAAGCCCACCCAGTGACACCATCTCCAAAGCTTTCAGTTGATCCCCTCAATGCACTCCTCCCTCTGATGGCCACAACCCCTGACTGGGAAGATTGAGGAGAAGACCACTTGTGCTCCTAGGTCCTTGAGCTTTGCTCCCATGGTCTTGTAGTCTCTCATGATCCTCCTAGGACTACTTGCTGTGTCATTGGTGCCCACATGGACAAGGAGCATGGTCAGTAGGACGGATCAAAGGGGTCCAGACAACAAATGGCTCCTGTGCCACGGAGCAGGGAGTCTCCTATGACTATCACCCTATGTTGTTTCCTTGCTGGGGTCAATTGATAGGTTGATTATTGCACACCTGTTAAGGTTCTTTTGAAAATCCTACTTGGCTCCTAGAAACTTTTAAAAATCCAGCCCTCAATGACACGAGGCTATGGACAGATGTACCATTTATTCTGAGGTGAATGGGCATGAGGATGTCTCATTCTTCAGAAGCTCCACAGTAACTGTCTGTGTATTCTCTTAACCTGCAATGGATGAAAACAAAAACTTTCACTGAGAACTTAGTCCTCTTTCAAAGGGAACTAAATTACCATGTTCAGCTTTCATCTACCAAGGGATAAGAATGTGCACAAGGGCAGTTAACCTGAAAAAGCTGGCTCATGCTTTCTCCTCCCATTTTACTTCAGTTGGTTGTTCATTTTAAAAAAGAGATTTAAGTACTTAGGAGTTGAAGTCCCCTTAACCTTCAGGAAGATTTAGGGATAAAAGCACCTAAATGCCTTAGGATCCTTGAATGGCTTTTATCTTTCAAAATAGGCCTTAACTTTCTAAGTCTCAGTAATTATCAATGAGATTTAGGTTTCCTAAGTGCCTAAGATTCTTTTGAAAGCACTTAAATGTTTTTGAAATTTTCACCCTAAATGCCAAAGGGCTTCAGGTGACCTAAGGAAGGGCATCTGATGCCCAAAACCTTATCCAGCAACTCTCCCAATTATACAGCAGGTCCAATAAAAGATATCATATAAAGCCTTACATCTCAAAGTTTCCTGGATACTCCAAACCTCCTACAGGTTATTAAAAGGTACTCAAGTGCCTACAATGCAGAGAGGTACAAATGGGACGTAGGAGACTAAGGGGGGATTTTGAAAATCACAGAAGGCACACATCTGCATCTTCAGGTGCCTGGAGATATTTATAATTTTGCTCATATATCACTATAATATTTTACCCACTGTTTATCATTTTGGCAGCACAAAACTCCAAGCAAAATCTGAATTCTTTCAGCAATTTTGTGATAATTAATTACTATATAGATTTAATTCAGTACAGGCATCTACCACTTTGGAAGCCTCAGGGACAAGAAAGCCTGATCCCGTTACACTCAGCAACACATCCCCACCCCTCATAGGCAACTGGTAGGGGGTGCATAGGGCTGCACATGCCCTCCCCCCCGAAGGGGCCGGTGCCCCCCCTGACAGCCAACACTGATGCTGTCAGTAGGGCTAGTGCCCACCTGACAGGGCTGCCACCGTTGGCATCTTCTGCGGGTGCCCTCCCCAGATTCAGGAGGCATCACTCATGCCACCCCTCCTATTCCCCTCTCCCTCACCTGCTGCTGCCACTGTCCCCAGCTGCCCAAAGGCAGGGAGAGCTACAGAGCCACTCCTGCTCCTGCTTCAGCTGGGCAGTGGGGGGAGCCAGGCTCAGCTGGGGAGAGAAACAAGAGGCAGGTTCCGCCTCTGCCTAGTTCCTCATGTGTCTCCTGCCAGCCCAAGAGCAAACTCAGGGAGGGGGGAATCCACCCACTGCCAGCACTTGCTAAGGCTTCCTTTACAGTTACTCCCCACAGGCCCAGCTGAAGCAGGGCAGGAGCAGCCAGGACAGCAGTGGCAGGCAGATCTCCCCTACTGTTTCCTGTGCCCAGAGGCTTAAGCAGAGAGGGAGGGTGGTAATAGGAGGGGAGGGAAGAGGATGCTAAGAACAGGGGGGTGGGTGAGATTCTTACCTGATTCAGGGACTTAAAATGCCTGGATGTTCTTCCCATGGCATGGATGGCCCACTCCCAAGGGGTAGATGTAGCCATCCCTGCAGTATCAGTTGCTGCTCCCATTCTCACCTTTTTAAAACCTGCATCCATCCATCCATCCCCATCTGCCCCTGACACCTTCCCTGCAGCAGCTCCAACTCAGGCAGCAGAAACTGCAGTGCAGAAGCAGTGACTGGAGGTTCACAAGGAGGTGTCACCTCCTTTTTTTGCTGCTGAAAAAAATCAGTGTTTAAATGGCCACATGATTCACATGTTGGCACCAAAAAATGGAGGTGATATCCCCGCTTGCAACAGTGAACCTCCAACCACTACTTCTGTACTGTGCACTGCCCCCACCCAGACACAATACTGACTAGCCTGTTACACCTCCACCTGTATTTAGTGACTTACATCACAAGCAATTCTAAAAAATTCTAAACTTATAGACAGGGCTTATTTCAGCCCTTGTTGAAATGCTGCCACCTCAGGGTTGGAATGTGGCAGTTACTGAAGAATAAATGGCAACTATAGAGTAAATGGCTAGACAATAAAGTATTACACAAGTAAAACTTTAGGTGAATTTCTGTAGGTAGGATGAACATAATTACCCAGTTGGCATTTGGCTTGTGTACTGGGTTTCCCTGCTTGGATAAAATGCCACTTCACAAATAAACTCTTTTGTATAAAAATCATTTAATATTTATTTTTATATTTCCTTTGATTTCCAGCAGATAGAATATGACATCCTCACTTGTCTAACTTATTTGCAGATATCTAACCCAACTTGTCTGCCTCTGATGGTTTTGTGCTGTAATGATTCTACTGGCTAGTTAATTTATGCCAACTGAAATGTGCTCACATGGACCATTCTACTACTACTTTTTGATGTGATGTGATGCCCCTCTGAATGAGTGAACACTGTAAAGACTGGGATTCATTCATGAATCTTCTGGTATGTGCATCACCCAGACCAGATTCTAATTCTAAGGGATCTTACCCTGCTTTTTTTGGGCCCACTGGGTACATTCATTTCCTGCCCAGTATCCAAATGAGTTGGATTACATCTGTCCCTATCCATATAAGGCAATTTTCAGCATGGGTCTGATCATGTTCCTATAGAAATCAACACTTAACTCGCAATGACTACACTGGAAAGGCCTTGTCTGAATATGACAACCCATTAGAAAAAGTCAAGCTTATCTTCAAGTTGCTAGCCATTCCAGTCTATAACTTTGCTCCCTTGGCCATACATTTGCTCTCCCAGTGAGATCCCCAGAGCCATTTTGAAGCACCTGCCTCCAATATCACTGGATTGGCCATTGGATGAATTGAGGATTAACATAAAGGTTGGTTTTCACCAGAACAAATCCCCCAGTGATCCTTGAGCCAATGTCTGTTTTGAAAGCCAAGCTCTGCAAACCTCCATGTCTATTTATAGGCAGGCATAAATTCCACTGAAATAAACAGCAGCCCAGAGTAATGATTGCAGCAAAGCCACCAGCGAACCATTTAGGATTACTAACTAGCTGGAGGACTCCCAATGCCACAATCTTTAGGGATTCATGAGAAAGTAGCTCCTTCCCCTGCCTTTGCAACTGATAGAGTTATAAATGTAGAATTAACTGAATCCCTTGAAAACTCCAGATCTGAGGGTTTTCTTGCAGGGAGGCAGGTGTAAGAAATATTCATGGCAAAAACTAATGCGACCAACAAAAATATCACACTTCTTTTTTTAGTATAACAGCTACTAACTTCACCCAGATATTCCTATCAGCCTATGTTTTCACACTAGGGCAGTCATAACAAGAGTTATATAGCAAGTTGTTTTCTTTCTGCATCTCAGGAATTTCTTGTGATTTGGGTGTACTGTCTCTTTAGGTGTGTTTTGACCCAGTAATCCCTTTCAAATGCCCATCAGTGACTTCCATCATGGATGGAAGTCACTCATCGTGGTGTCCGGTGACCAGTGGGGTCCCCCAAGGCTCTGTCCTTGGACCCATACTGTTCAACATCTTTATTAATGATGTGGACACTGGAGTCAGAAGTGGACTGGCCAAGTTCGCTGATGACACCAAACTTTGGGGAAAAGCATCCACACCAGAAGACAGGCAGGTGATCCAGGCTGACCTGGACAGGCTCAGCAAGTGGGTGGACGAGAATCTGATGGTGTTCAACGCCGATAAATGCAAGGTTCTCCACCTTGGGAAGAAAAACCTGCAGCATCCTTATAGGCTCGGCAGTGCTATGTTGGCTAGTACTATGCAAGAAAGAGACTTGGGGGTCATCATTGACCACAAGATGAACATGAGCCTGCAGTGCGATGCTGTGGCTAGTAAAGCAACCAAAACGCTGGCTTGCATCCATAGATGCTTCTCAAGCAAATCCCGGGACGTAATTCTCCTCTTGTACTCAGCTTTAGTGAGGCCGCAGCTGGAGTACTGCATCCAGTTTTGGGCTCCACAATTCAAAAAGGACGTGGAGAAGCTTGAGAGAGTCCAGAGAAGAGCCACGTGCATGATCAGAGGTCAGGGAAGCAGACCCTACGATGACAGGCTGAAAGCCCTGGGGCTCTTTAGCCTGGAAAAGTGCAGGCTCAGGGGTGATCTGATGGCCACCTACAAGTTTATCAGGGGTGACCTGTATCTGGGGGAACGTTTGTTCACCAGAGTGCCCCAAGGGATGACGACTAGGTCGAATGGTCATAAACTACTACAAGACCGTTTCAGGCTGGACGTAAGGAAGAATTTCTTTACTGTCCGAGCCCCCAAGGTCTGGAACAGCCTGCCACCGGAGGTGGTTCAAGCGCCTACATTGAACACCTTCAAGAGCAAACTGGATGCTCATCTTGCTGGGATCCTATGAACCCAGCTGACTTCCTGCCCTTTGGGCAGGGGGCTGGACTTGATGATCTTCCAATGTCCCTTCCAGCCCTAATGTCTATGAAATCTATGAAATTAGTTCTTCAGACTATGAATTTCCAATGTTTTGTGGGAAGTTTCCAAGTTTTAAATTTAAAACGATCTGAAGTTTTCTAGATTTTTTGGCAAGCAATCAATACAAAGAAATACTTTGTCCTTCTATAGGATATTTCAGCAGAGCTAGGAAATATTTTCCCTGTGATTTGCTATAAATTGGCTTTGCTGCAGTTTAAGCCCTTCATCTTGTGTCCTGCCCTCCATGGAAAAGGGAGAAAAATGAGTCTTTTAAATATTTGAAAATAGCTGTCATGTCCCTTCTTAATCAACTTTCCTGCAAGTTAAAAAATGCCAATTTTCTCCACCTTTCCTTACATGGTTTTCCAATTCCATCATCCTAGTCCAGTGGTTCTCAAGCTAATTAGACTCAAGATACCCTTCATACAGTGCAAGCTCTTAGTTTTCACTCATTTTTGCAGCAGATGATGAACCTGATAATTTCATGGTCACTGTCACCCAGGTTACCCTCAATGTTCAAGCCACACACCAGATCATCTCCCTTGGCCAAGACCAAGTCTAGGACAGCGTTACCTCTGGTTGGCCCTTGTACTTCCTGGGTCAGGAAGAGCTCCTTGATCACAGTCAAGAAACTGCATGAACAATCTGACCTAGCCAAGTGTTCCTTCTAATCTATGTCCGGGTAATTGAACTAACACCCTTGATTTCCTGAGATGCTGTGGGAGAACTGATTGGTTAGTTCTGACAGCCAGAACCAGAGGGATTAATAAGCAATAAAATGTGCTTCTTGGAGGCATTTGGTATTTTGCCTAAAAAGGTAATATTAGTTAATATAAGTTTGTAAATCTGTAAACTGCAAATGTAATTTGTCTGTCATAAGTTTAACCAAAATGATAAATTAACTTCATGGAACTGACTGGGCCCCATAGGCAAAGCTGTAGCTGTGAGATTAGCTGGCCTAACAGTTTTTTGCTCAGGGCTCAGCCTTAGTGATAAAAACTGGATCTAACTGCTTGGCACACCCACACATTCCAGGAAAGCATATCCCAAGAAAGTATATTCAAATGAAGCCTAAAAGGGGTTGGGATTTAGGTGGGGTGATGTCAATTTCAAACCTAAAGGTGCTGCATCATAATTTGCTTATTGGATAAACCGGAGTCTGGGTAGTAACCTTTTATGATAATTTTAACACCTTTCAATCCCATAGGGTAACAGCTATAGCGTAACATTGTGAGTGGCCCTGAGGCCAACAGATTAACATAAAACTAGGTATAAAAAACACACGCATCAGGTAACCAGCAGGAAGGAGGGAACAGAACGGTCATTTCTGTTCCACGCCCGGACCCCAGACTCCCGGTGTGAGTGAGGATCGGATCCTGATCAAGGGACCTTCCCCAGTAATCCCTCTGACAGCATCGATCATCAGGGATACCTGACTTCACTGGAATCATTTGGCGTGCACCTGGCATTGAGGGGCTATCGATAAATTGCCAACCCATGTCTGTCTATCTGTTGTTTTGAACAGCCCACTGTGGCTAATACCCTCACAGTGCCCAGTTGGCCTGTGACAGATTGATCTATCTATCTATCTGTTATTATTATCTGTTGTTATTATTTACTATTAGCTCTTTTATACTGCCTTATCTGCTTATCACATTTATCTTTCTGTTAACTGTTGTGTGTGTGTAAGCTATAATAAATTTGCCTTTATCCCACTCCCAACTTTGCCTCCTCAATCCAAAACTGAATCATACATCCCAGTTGGCCCATGATAAAATTGATACACTCACAGTGCCCAGCTGGCCTGTGACAGTTAGCATTTTCAGAAACAGTTATCTTAGTGTCCTCCACAAGGGAGCTTTCCTGTGTGCCAGTCCCCGAGAATGCTTCACTTGGAGTTTCCCTGTCCCCCAGCAAAGTCAGTTTAAAGCCCTGTCCAGTAGATCAGCCATCCTGGCTGAGAACAGGGACTTACCTCTCCACGTAAGGTGGATGGCATCTCGTCCCAAGAGTCCTCATGTTTGCACATCTAACAGCGCTAATATTGGGTGGCACCCCATGGCACCCTTGCAAGGATCTCAAGGCACCTCAGGGTGCTGCAGCACCGTAGCTGAGAATCACTGTCATGTTTGCTCAGCTCTGGACCCTCTCCAGTTATTTTATATCCGTATATCTTTAGCTGGAGTATTGTGCCCAAATCTGAGCACAATACTTCAGCTAAGGCCTAACTAGCATTGAGCAGAGTAGTACTATCACTTCCTGCACCTTTCATATAAACCCTTCTGTTAATGAAACTCAAAACTGTGTTGGCTTTCTTTTGGCAGCAACACAAGGCTGGTAAGGTTGTATTTGTCATCCCCTAAAACCCATAGATTGTTCTCTGCATTGCTACTGTCAAACCAGTTATCCCCTATTCTTCATTTGTTTCAGTGGATGTAGGATCAGACCTGTACTTGCAATGGCCAAAGCTGGAATAAAACACAAGAGCCCTGCTTCCAGGTACTACAATGAATAGTAATTGGGCAATATTTAGGGTACACTCTGATAAGCCTCCCTGACTTCTATTGCAGAAGCCACTGAGACCTCTGCTAGTGCAGAGTGCAGAGGTACCCAGGCCTCTTATATTTGGAATCAAACTAAGCCAGTGTGGCTTCTCCATATTTTTGACAACATGTTGAGAGCACAGATGCATCAAGCTCCTTCTCATGTTGTGATCCTTCTCCCACTGCCAGTACAGTAGTTCTGTTTTCCCTGGATCTTTGGAGCCATTTCCAGTCTCCTGAGTCTAAACTCTACCCAAGTATTTTTATGGCTCAGGTGACCTTTAATCTGTTACAAGAATTTTATTGGTTCTTTTTCCTTGCTGAGGTGTTCAACAGCAAGATTGTCTCAGTTCTACTGAGATGGAATTTAATACCCTGGAAAGAGGCTGCAACAATTTGAAGTCTCTGTGCCATGGTTGGGATTGCATAAAACCAATTTCAGGTTCTGCTATGAAGGTATCAGAGAGGTAGGCCTGTGTGAAGTGGCTAGTATTCACTTCGGATTCGGCCAATTTGGGGGACAGTGATTCGATTCAGTGATTCAAATCACTGTCCCGAATCGATTCAGCCGAATCTGATTCAGAGACTGGGATGCTGGTAAATCTCCAAATCAGCCAGGCCAGGCTCATCCCCTGCCAGCTCTCCCAGCCCGGCAATGGCTGCCCTGGCCACTCCAGATCCCGGCACTTTGAAAAAAAAAGCCCCAACTCACCAGGTGCTGCTGGGAAGGGGGGCAATCCCTGCTGCCCCCCACTGGTCCTTGCTGTGTGGGGGGGGCTCTGCACAAGCCTCCTGACCCCACCCCCCTGCTTCCCCAGTCCCCCCCATTGGCTGTCCTGCCCGCCCCAGCTCTGAACCTTTAAGAAAAAAAAAAAACCCAAACATTGCAACTCACCAGTTCCTGCCTGGCCGGAGGTGATCCCTGCTGCCCCATGCTGCCCCCCACTGCATGGGGGGCTCTTCACAAGCTCCCCAAGGCCACTGCAGGAGCAGTGAGTCCCAGGGTTTTTCTTTTTTTTTTTTTTCTTGAAGGGCCAGAGCTGGGGCAAGTGGGGCAACCCTGGGGGGGCTGGGGGAGCAGGTGGGGGATGGAGGGCTCATGGCAGGGCCCCCCACATGGTGTGGGGCAATGGGGGGGCAGCAGGGATCGACCCCCTGCCCAGCACCACCCAGTGAGTTGGGGCTCTTTTTTCAAAGTGCTGGGAGCTGGGGTGAGTGGGGCAGCCATTGCCGGACTGGAAGAGTGGGCGGGGGCTGGGGGAGCAGGCAGGGGATGGGGCCTGGCAGAGGTCCCCTCATGGTCCCCTACCCCCTCCTCCAGCCCCTCCTCCCCCACCCCTACTTACCAGCTCCGAGTCCACCTGCAGCTCCCTGCTGCAGCGGGCAGTGACTGTCCAAATAAACAAAGGTCTCTGAAACTTTTCCAAAGATTTGGAGAGCTTCAAATCAATTTGGACCTTTTAATTGGTCCCCTGATTTGATTCAGATTTGGAGATTCAGCCACTGAATTGGACCGAATCTCCTCTGAATCGAATCAGCACCCAAAGCTTCGCACAGCCCTACAGAGAGGCCCTGCTGGAAAGGCAGTCTTTTGAATCTCTTGTTTCCTGCCTCATGATTCTTAACAGATAAACTTCTTACAGATAAATACAGCATCTAGACCATGTAGTGAGTATAAAGCCACTGTAAGACCAGTTTTTGGACCCAGCAGTCAATTGGCTCCTTGTGGTCTTTGAAAATCCTTGTGCTACTGCCTAGGGAAGACCATCTCTAGCCCAGGCTTGGATCTCTCTCTTAGTTCCCCTTTGTAACCCTGCCTTAGTAAACTGTTTGACTGAAAGGCTGGGAAATCTTGTGGCTTTGGCACTGCTTTGTCAGTGCCCTTCAGCTACAGCAATCTTTCAGAGCAATCTTTTAGGCATCCACGCCTATCAGCTAACTGTGCTTGGCCAGACATCAAAACAGAAAATCAAGTCACTGCAGCCAATCATTTTAGACTAAAGTTCAGGAATCCCAAATGCCATCAGCCTGCCCTAACAGCAGCCAATTCAAGAGGCATACTACAAAAACAACTTTACTGCACCTACATGCCTCTCTCATTCATATAACTCAATCACATACATTTCTATCTGACCTGACATTAACAGTTGTGTAATGAGTTTCCTTTATATGGGTAGAAAGGGCATGGAGATTATAGCCTGGAACACAATTTATTTGTACAAAATCAACCACATCTGAAAATCTTCAGTGGGAGAAACTGAGGTCAGGTGGGAAAGGAAGCCAAATTGGAGACTTGTTTCGCAGGACTTATAAGAAATAGAGCAATAAAAGTAAATGGTAATATAAAGATGTCACAGGCAGGGTCCTACAGGAGGGCCATGATCTCCTTAAGGCCCCTTTCTCCGTGCCAAGTCAGCCCAAGGGCACCCTCTAATTCTCACCTGCCACGTCTTTGATGTTTAGATAAATTTGGGAGGCTGCCTTATGCCCTCTTGGTCACTTCTTGGTGTTGGTTCAGACCCCATGGTTTCCCGGGCTCTTCGTGGGTCTCACTCTATGATGGGTGCTTCAGGGGCACCCTAGCCTTAAGGGCTATGCGTGGCTCCAACCACCCCTTATACCACGCCCCAAGCCTCGCAGCTGGAATAGACGTTGGTCTGTCAAATATACACTCGCCCTCTCTGCGGTCCTCTCTGTAGCGCCGCCCTCTCTCTGGGGCCTTCGCAATAACACTGCCCTTCTCTCCAGGGCCTTCTCCACAATGCTGCCCCTTTTGATAATACTACCCCCTTCTCTGGGGCTCCTCAGTACTGCTGCCCTCTCCTCGGGCCTTCTTAAGTGCTGCCCCCACCTCTAGGGACTTCTCTGTACTGCTGCCCCCTCTCAGGACCTTCTCGGTAAAGCCGCCCTGTCTCAGGGCCCACCGCACTGCTACCCCTTTCTCCGGGGTTTACCACAATGCTACGCCCTTCCTCAGGGTTCACCGCAGTGCTACACCCTTCCTCAGGGGCTCACCATGCCTGCACTGGGGCTTCTCAGTAGTGCCTCCTCTCTGGGGGCTGGGGTCTATGCACCCTGTACACCACGCCCTTACTGGCGCTGGTGTCCCCAAGCTACTGTGGGTCCCCTATGAGGCCTCCTCCAACCCCTAATAGCCTCACCCAAACCACCGGTGTAACAACAACAAAGCAAAACACAAGCCCCTAGGCTGTAACATAACTTAAAGCCACCTGGCTAAAACCATGTTGCTCAGACATCTTAGAGCTGCCATCCTTTACTCAGCTTAAGCTGTACCTGCAGTCAGGCTTCTTCTCGCATCCTGGCCTAGAAGCTCCTGCCTCTCTGGCTGCTGGCAGGGGACTGCCCTGGCCTCAGCTCCTGGGCTTTATAAGAGCCAGGCCCTGCCCCTTACAGCCAGCTGACTGCTGGCAGGTGTGGGTCGTTTGCTGACTCCAGTTGCCCTGGCAACCAACAGCTGGGCTCCTTATTCACTGCTAGGGCTTTTTCTCTAGCAGTTTCTCCTCTTTAGGAGCAGGGCACCTCAGTGCTCTGCGACAAAAGAGTTAATAAAGAAATGAAAGGGCAATTGAAGGAGTTGTGATGCTCACCTGAGATCACAAAGCAGGAAGAGAAACAGCCTCATACATATAGTTAAAAGAAAAAATGGGTTCAGTATTTACCGTTTGAGAAGGTAAAGTTTGCCATGACCTTTGGACCAATAATATCTGATAAAAAAGCCATGAAAATCAATTAGAAACTTTCCACTGGTTTCAATGGACATAGGATCAAGGCCAAAAAAAATATGTAGTTAAAACTTTCACTATTAGCACTTCTGCATATACAACCTCCTGTGTGAGTTGGAAGAATAAAAATAGCTGCTTAACATATGCCTCAACATCTGGTTATTTGCATGTTCTGAATTACACAGTGATGTACTGTAGAGGTGGACAAACTACCAAATGCTCAGCACATACAAATGTGCAACAATTTTTCCACTTTGGAAAGGGAAAGCATTCCTTTCTAATTTCTAAATACTATACAGCTGGCCACAGTTAAAGCACCATCTAGTACTTTCTGGTTAGCCTTACTTAAACACATATTTGTAATTTTCAAAACCTAAACTGTAGTTACATAGTTATGATGGTATCCATTACACTGGTGCTTTTTTATCATTATTACAACTTCTGCCTCAAATGCTGGCAGTATTGAAACAATTCTGAAGCATATAATTTAACTTACCTCCATCCAAAGACAGGGGTGGTCCTTTAGATCAGGTCTGAGGTCACTGACAGGACAGGTTGGGAGCAACATGCCCCACAGTTGCCTGCATCAAATCTGACCAATGAAACATGAAAACAATTCTCGTGCCAGCTTTGACAGTCCCCCTCATAAGCACAATGATTACGCTATGGGGGTGGGGTCTGTATCGTTAGGGCCACACAGTATTCCCCTATTGGCCATCTAAATGGATTTAGGAGCCTAAATGCAATTCTACTCCACCCAATTCAAGTCCTGAAAAGCCATTAATACAGGTACTTTTCTAACATACCTTTGTCTTAGCCCTAGAACTGAGTCACAAAAAAGTAGTGAGGAGGACGAGTCACCCACTTCTTGTATGATCTGTTTTTCAGGGACTCAAGCAAGGTGGAATAGAATCACATTTAGGTGCCTACTAACACACCTAATAAATGGAACAGAATCTGGCCCGTGGTGTCCCAAACTACAACTTAATTAACAGTAAATCGCCCTTGGCCACAGGATGAATTTCACCCACCAACATGAGTGAATGTCATGCATGCTGAAGGTCAGAAAGATAATGGCTGCTCTCATGAATGCTAGTAAGCATTGCCAACTATCTGAAAATTTGCAGAAAAAAACAAACAAAAAAATAGCTGAAAGCACTTGTCCATAGACTCAAAAAAAATATTTAGATGTCCATTAAATTTATAGATGGTTAGCAATCCTGCTCCCCTCACTGTTGTCTGCTGGGACCTTCAAAAGTTTTCAGAAATGCTTTAGAGGCTATGTATGTGGGAGAGAGAATTCCTCCTTGCTTGCTCTTGGGGCAGGCAAAGGTTGGCCTAGCTTCCAGGGAGTATATTCCAAGCACACGGGCCATAGTTAGGTTTGTCCCCTCCTGCACTCAAATCCCCTCCTCCCTCCTGTCCACTTTGTGGTGCAAATCCCGGCCTCCTGCCCTAGTTACATTCTACCACCTTGCTCCAGCCTCCTGAATGGAAAATTTCACAGCTGCAATGGAAGAAGAGAATCAGACTTTTTGCTGCTGCAACAGGTCTGTATTTAATAATATTCTGAGGCATAGGGGAGTGGATTGAAATGCTCTCGTGCCTATGAACTACACAAAAACATGTGGATTTTTGTACTTTGCGTTCCCTTTGCACTCAATAAAAAAGTCTGGTTGTCCATAAGAAGTTTGCAGGTTGTCAATAAAAATATGTTCTTGGGTATCACTGGCAATGCATGGTAGGTGCACAAGGGTGCACATGCAACCCCCGAGAGTGCTGGTGCACCCCCTGACAGGCCGCACTCCTCACTTTGGTGATGGACGGGGGGAAGGCAGGAGCGCCGATGCCCCCCGCCCCATGAGTGGCAGCTGGGGAGTGGGGGCATGGCACCGGTCACCCATGCTTGGGTTGACAATTCTGGTACCAGTGCATGACTGCAGGCAGGTGAGAGAGAGCCTTCAAATCTCCCTCTACCTTTTATGATTAAGCTCACCACATGAATCTGGGTGCACATGGCTCTAATACCATCTGCACCAGTTTCTTGATTATTTTCATATTTGAAATGTCAACGTTGATGTATCTTTAATTTGCAAGGAAACACATGTAAATTGGATCATAACTAAACAATCATAAGGAAAAACAAAACCTTCCTGAGATGGGTTCTCACAGAGACACTAAGGGCATGTCTACACATTGCCAACTGGTGAAGTTGCTATGGCACAATGCTTTAGTACTTCCTTGTGGAAGGGAAGAAGGAGGACCCAAGTAACTATAGGCCCGTAAGCCTCACCTCGGTCCTCGGGGAAGATCTTGGAGAAAATCATCAAGAAGCACATCTGTGGGGGGCCAGCAGGGGAGATCATGCTCAGGGGCAACCAGCATGGGTTCATCAAAGGCAGGTCCTGCCTGACCAACCTGATTGCCTTTTATGACCAAGTAACTAAATCCTTGGGTGATGGTGTCGCTGTGAACGTAGTCTTTCTAGACTTTAAGAAGGCCTTTGACACTGTCTCTCACCCCATTCTCATTAATAAATTAAGCGACTGTGGCATTGATGCCTACACAGTTGGATGGGTAAAAAACTGGCTAATGGGGTGCACCCAGAGAGTAGTGGTGGATGGGTCGTACTCAACCTGGAGAGAAGTGAGCAGTGGGGCTCCCCAGGGCTCAGTCCTTGGGCCCGCACTGTTTAACATGTGCATCAGCGACTTGGACAAGGGGGTTGAAAGCACATTGTCCAAGTTTGCTGATGACACTAAGATGTAGGGTGAGGTGGGTACACTGGAAGGGAGAGAGAGGCTGCAAATAGATTTAGACAGACTACAAAAGTGGGCAGATGAAAATAGGATGGGGTTCAATGTAGACAAATGAAGGGTGCTGCACCTTGGGAGAAGGAATCCACAGCATACATACAGCCTGGGGAGTTCCCCTCTTTAAAGCACAGAGGTGGAAAGGGATCTTGGAGTCATTATTAACTCCAAGATGAACATGAGCCGCCAATGCCAGACGGCAGCCAGCAAGGCCAGCCATACCTTGTCATGCATCCAAAGATGCATCTCAAGCCGGTCCAGAGAGGTGATACTCACCCTCTATGTGACATTGTTCAGGCCGCAATTGGAGTACTGCATCAAGAACTGGGTGCCGCACTTTAAAAAGGATGTGGCCAGCCTGGAGAGAGTCCAGAGGAGGGCCACCCATTTGGTGAGAGGGCAGCAGCAGGCCCTATGAGACTGAGGGACCTGAACCTGTTCAGCCTCAGCAAGAGGAGGCTGAGGGGGGACCTAGTGACTGCCTACAAACTCATCAGGGGAGATCATCAGCAAATAGGAAGAGCCCTATTCTCCCCAGCTCCACCCGGGGTGATGAGGAACAATGGTAAACTGATGGAGAATAGGTTTAGGTTAGAGATC
Source organism: Alligator mississippiensis (assembly GCF_030867095.1). Taxonomy (NCBI): domain Eukaryota; kingdom Metazoa; phylum Chordata; order Crocodylia; family Alligatoridae; genus Alligator; species Alligator mississippiensis. The sequence continues at coordinate 134,870,185 of NC_081827.1, read as the reverse complement.
AGGTGACAATATTTTACAGTTAGGGTGGCCAGAATCTGGAACCAGCTTCCTAGGGAAGTGGTCTGTCCCAGCCACCTGCGGAGGGTTCAGGATTAAGAGTATGATGGGGGTAGAAAGGTAAGAAAGGTTTATTGACTTAACAAAAACACAACTACGTGTACTAACAAGACAAACAATGACAGACTAGAATAATTTGCATCAGCAACTTATCGGCAGCCCCCTCTGATGCCTGATGTACAACAAGTTTCTTTTTCCACAAAGTTCAGTGAAGTCAGGCATCCCTGATCAGTGCTGTCCGAGAGGTACCAGGAAGGACCCTGGAGTTCAGTCCTTCGGCTCTGTCACAGAGCACTGAGGTACCCTGCTCCTAAAGAGGGGAAACTGCTAGGGAAAGAGCCCTAGCAGTGAATAAGGAGCCCAGCTGTTGGTTGCCAGGGCAACTGGAGGGAGGAAGAGATTGCACCTGCCGGTGGTCAGCTGATTGAAAGGGGCAGGGCCTGGCCCTAATAAAGCCCAGGGGCTGAGGCCAGGTGGGCAGTTCCCTGCCAGTGGCCCAAGGGGAAGGAACTCTCTCAGGGAAGAAAGGGGAGACCTGACTACAGGAGCAGCATTTGACACTGCTGAGGGAAGGAGTGTTTCCCGGTAGGCTTGACTGATGTTTTAGCCGGGCGGCTTTAATTTATGTTACAGCCCAGGGGCTTGTGTTTTGTTGTTATTTAAAGACCGGTGGTTTGGGTGAGGCTACTAGGGGTTGGAGGAGGCCTCATAGGGGACTCACAGTGGTGTGGGGACCCCAGCGCCAGTGAAGGCACAGCATTCGGGGTGCACAGACCCCAGCCCCAGAGAATGGCAGTTGAGAGGCCCCAGAGAAGGGGGCATTGCTGAGAAACCCAGTGCAGGCGTGGTGAGCCCAGCGAGGGGGCAGCATTGCTGAGGAGGCCCCAGCGAGGGGGCAGCATCGCTGAGGAGGCCCCAGAGAGGGGCAGCATCATTGAGAAGGCCCCAGAGAGGGGGCAGCATTGTTGAGAAGGCCCTGGAGAAGATGGCACATAGGGAGATAGGGCCGGGGAGAGCCCTAGCGCTGGAGAGGGTGCGTGTCAAAGGAAGGAAGGCCCAGAGAGGACAAAAGGGGCCAGATTGTAAAAGGACATAATGTTTATTCCATCGGAGGCATGGGCTGCAGTGTAGGGGAGGAAATGGAACCGCAGATAGCGCCCCCTAGCATCGGGGCAGCACAAGGGCAGCCTCCTGCTAATTAACATCAATTAATCAATTAACAGCAAGGCATGGCAGGCAAGAAGGTGGGCGATTGCCTGAGGAACAGGTGTGCAGGCCTCGTGTGGATCGGCTCAGAATGGACACCTGTTACAGGCTCCTCGAGATCTATGGGCCCACTGATCCAGGTCAACAGCTAACTAATCCTTTTTACAGAGCTGTATCTTCCTTCAGTATGATTCCGGATGTTTTAGCTAATTTATAGCTTCTAAACGGTACTGATAACGTACAGCCACTTAGATTCTTTTTACTTCAACTGTCCTTAGACTGACCAATAGTAGTACAAGCCTTGCATTCCTTTGATAAGGTTAATTTTAACTAAGCCACAGGGCCTTACTACTTCAAGGCTTTGCTAAATTTACTAGGCTTTACTTTATACAAGGCCTTACTACATTTTAAACTTTAATTCGGCTCGTAGCAACAACGTATAGTTTAATATCTAAACAAATACAGAAAAACACTTTGTCTAATCTTCATAGAGCCTTCAGCAAGCACCTTTATCACACAGACATACTTTTCAGCTGTCACATGGCCCTTGCTCCCACCTTGGGTAAATGCAAAAATAAGTTAGATGATCACCTGTCTGGGGTCTTGTGAACCCAGCATTCATTCCTGCCTGTGGCAGGAGGTCAGGCTAGATGATCTGTTTAGGTCCCTCCTGACCCTAGCTACTATGAAACTACTTGCCTATATGTATTTATTTATGTATTTATACAGTATTGTAAATAGCAATCATATTTATTTGGAAGGACTTTGAGGTGACTTTGCTGGACTGTTTGAAGGGTTCTTGGCTGGGCTCTTCTCAGGAGTCTTGTCTGCTTTCTTAAAGAAAGTGCACAAGGAAGTTTGGACAGATGTTCTCTTCTTTTGCTGGTAAATTTCTCTGTAGCAGCTGTACAAGCTGGTTATGCCCCTATTCACTGATGAACTGCATTCAATGTCAGGGTCATGTTCCTCAAACAGGGACATGGCAGCTTCCAAATGTTGAAATGCCTCAGCCAACACTTGTGTTGTCAAGACTTTACGAGGAGGAGTCTCTTCAACAGTGGGCACATCTTCTTCCTCTGCCACTTTTTGCTGTTCCAATTCAATGAGGTCCTCATTGGTTAAATTTTCAGAACAGGATGCCAGCAACTCATCAACACCTTTTGGTGCAATGTGTAATTTGAGTTCTTTGCCCATTTCAACAACATTTTTGGTCACTTCTTCAAAAGTGTCTGTAAAACCTTGGAAGACAGACACAAACTTAGGATACAATTTTCTCCAAACACCGTTCAAATTTGATTGTTTAACTTCATTCTATGTCTCACCAATGTTCTTAACTGCACGTTAAATGTTGAAGCCCTTCCAGAAGTCCTTCAGAGTTGGTCCACCTTCCTTCTCAATTGCCCTAATGGTCTGGGCAAATGTGCACCTAAGATAGTAGGCCTTGAAAGATGCAATTACCCCCTGGTCCATAGGTTGCAACAATGAGGTGGTGTTGGGGGGCAGAAACACCACTTTGATGTCAGGGTGCATGTCATCAAGGATGGTTGGATGACCAGTAGCTATGTCGAGGATTAACAACGCTTTAAATGCAAGATTGTTTTTGCTGCAATAATTCCTGACACTTGGTACAAAATTATGATTAAACTAATCCTCAAAAATGTTCTTATTGACCCATGCCTTAGGATTGGATGTCCATATCACTGGGAGAAATGCCTTGGAATGTCCTTTCATAGCTCTGGGGTTTTTCGAATAGTACACAAGTAAAGGTTTAAGTTTAAAGTCACCTGCAATATTGGCACCAAGCAAAAGAGTGAGCCTATCTTTAGCAGCTTTGTACCCTGGCATGGTTTTGTCCTCTTTGGCAATGTAGGTTCTCGACGGCATTTTTTTCCAAAAGACTCGAGTTTCATCAACATTAAAACCTTGCTGAGCACAATAGCCATTCTCTTCAATGATTTCAGCCAGTGTCTCAGGAAAAGCATGAGCTGCCTCTTCATCAGCACTGGCAGCTTCACCTGAGACCTTGATGTTATGCAAATTGGCCCTGGCTTTAAAACACATAAACCACCCCTTACTTGCAGTATAAGGCTCAGCATTAGAAGTCTCCCCCTGTTGTTTCTTTAGATCATCATAAAGACTCCTAGCCTTTTCCTGAATGATGCCTAAACTCACAGGAGCACGGCGTTTATTTTGATCCTCTAGCCAAATGATTAACAGTTTCTCAACCTGAGTAATAAGCCCAACACAGTGCTTAGTTATCAGAGTTGACTGCATAAGAGCTGAGTCCTTAGTATGCTCCTGAATTCTTGCCTTGTCTTTCAGGATGGTCACAATAGTCGTTCGGGGGATATCCAAAGCTCTACCCATTTCAGTCGGGGTCTCACCTTTTTCAGACCTCTTATTTTCATTTTTGTTTCCATAGTAATTGTTCTATGTTTCTTAGAAGAAGAAATATCACTTCCAACGGATTTATGCTTTTCTGCCATTATTATGCACAGTTTGGAAACAGAACAGCACATGGGCCGCACAGCGAACTTGTTGTAAAGTACTGTACTATACAGTACTGGGACTTATTTTGTTTTCAATACAGGTACAGTACTGTACCATAGAGCTGTAGTTACAGCAGCAGCAGCGATGACTGAGCACCAGAGGAGTTGCCTAGCAAATGGCTCCCAGGCGAGTGGCACACTGCTTCTCTGGCCACGTGTCTGGAAGTACATGGGGGGGAGGGGGCATGTGCCCCCAGATCTGCCCTGAGTGCAGCCTGCCCCTCCCAGACCAGATCTGGGGGTCACATGTCCCTCCCCCACACCCCACCCCATGCTCTCCTGGACAAGTGGCAGGAGCCTCTGGAGTCGCTGGACAGGCTGTGGCTTCTTCCACGGCCACCTGGCTCAGCCCCAGAGCTGCCTGCCTTGCCCCAGTGGGGGCAGCTGGGGGAGCAGGCAGATGAGCCGTAGCTTCTCCTGTGGCATCCCAGGCTCAAACCTGGAGCTCCCTGCCTCACCCCGGCAGGGGCAGCCGAGGGAGCAGGCAGTTGAGCCATGGCTTCTCCTGCAGCTGCCCGGCGTAGCCCTGGCACTGCCTGCTTCACCCCAGTGGGGGCAGCCCGAGGAGCAGCAACACAAGCTGTGGCTTCTCCTGCTACCCATAGCCCCCACTTCCAGAGCCTGGCACAGCCCCAGCTGGGCAGTATTTGCACCAGCCCCTGCCCTTCCGCAGGGGCCCTGATCTGCCACCCCCCACGGCCCTTTCCTTCCCCCTCTTCTTCCACCAACAGACCTGTATCCTACATTCAGTGTCATAAAGTTGAAACCCATGTTGGAACTTCGAAACCCAGGTGTCAATTTACAAACATCATAAATGCAGATCATTGGAACTTGAACCATCGTAAGTTGAGGACTGCCCGTATTCAAGTAAGAATGTAACAAGAAGCCCCTTCTTGCCTGCACCCCCCATTTTGTGCTTTTCTTTCTCCTTCTGAGTATTGGCAGAAACCTAGCACATTCATTGCATGGGTGTGACAAGGCTCAGAGCAAGCCAAAAAGCTGAAGTGGCTTTCTGTAGGAGAAACCTACAAACTACACCTACATATCGATTGAGCTAAGTGTCACTAAAGAAAACAAAAGAACTAAAATATCCACTTCAAAGACTGTAAATATATCTTGATGCTAACCTAACTCACTTACTGTCTCCAGTAGCCTTTGATCCTCACTACTTCACATTGCATTTTTATATACTTCTCACAGTGCATGTTTATATTTTATCTGTCTCATCTTTGCAATAGCATTTTGTATTTTATATGTTATGCTTTTAAACACTTAAGGAATGTACTCCCTGTAGAATGAAGTTATACCCTGGACCATTGTTAAAAACTGCATTGAAATTGTAAGTGTAAATTGATAAAATCTGCTATATTGGGCTGATCCCTTGAGTGAATGTGAGTATGAGTCAATTGATAATTGAATTACAAAGCAAGAGCCTCTGGCTGTTAATTGACAATAGCCTAACCGGAGGAATTTACCATCACAAAATCTCTACAAGCCATTTTAACCTAAAGAAGCCACCTGAAACCTGCAAGGACACAGCCATTAAATCAATCAAGTCAAGGGTGGACTCCCAAAATTGCACCATTGGGCAAAACCCCAGCGACTGTGACTAACAGCTGTCATGCACTACTCAAGACCCATGTGGGACAGCAACTTCTGGATTGCCAAGATGATGCTGGGGGATCACACAAGTATGCCAGAAAGGGATAAAAGGCAGTGAAATGTGACCCTCCGTGGCACCCTCTCATCCAGCACCAAACTTACTGAGATAGAAGGACAAGCAGGAGACCCTCTTCTGAAAAAGACATTGCCTTAGAGGAAGTTAACCATCAACAGCATTCTCCAGGGCCTCAGACAGGTAGATATACTGACACCAGTGCTCTCACAATCACTACAGCAGCTACTTACTACATGGGTTTAAATGACATGGGTCTGAATGAGTGCGTGTGTGCGTATGTGTGTGTGTGTGTGCATGCGCACTTGCGCACGCACACACTATGGTGACCGGTAACCCTCATAACTCAAAGTTTTCATTTATGATTATATTGGTAACTTCACATTCCATACAAGAATTCATTATGATCCTGTGAGTTGGTCCTCTGTAGCCAACAAGAAGAAAGAGAGAAGAAGGAAAGATGGAAATAGGATAAGGTGCAGGCAAAGAGAAAGCTTGTTATGGAACAGATAGTGCATTCTTAGCCCTAGCAGGAATGAAAATCTTTCATCAGATCAATGATTCTGGAGACTTTGTGGGCGTACTTTATGTCTCTCTTGTCTAGTAACAGCAATTTCCACACAGCCTCACACCTCTCATGTTCACCACAGGCCGCAGAAAACAAAGACGCTCAGAAATCAGAAGTGATCATGGGAACAACTTTGGAATTCATTGCATTTGCAGTGCAGCTACATCAGTCAACATCAAGATTGCAGTGGTAATTTGAGGGTAGGGAATCATCTACAGACACATATGGGAGCAGTTGAAACTTTGGTTATAATGAGCATAAATTGATCTCAGGGTAACAAGAGACCAAGGAGCAAATGAGGATATTGGAATGTGTACAGGTAGGTTTGAAATCTTAGACTGACCCAGACAGAGAAATAAAATTTGTGTCCTCCTCTCTTTCTCTGCAAGAATATTATTTTTTATCTGACTAAATGGACACTGGCCAACCAGAAGTAGCTTAAGAATTTCTATCAAAACTCTGAACGGCTCAAAACAGAAAACTGATTGCAAGCTTCTGGAATGAAAAGCTGAGTGACACCTCACTTGATAGCCTTTAAAGGACAAGCTGAACTATCAAAAAGGGTAAAAAACTATATATATGTATTTCCTTTCAAACAAAATCACCTTCTCTACAAATCAAAACAAGGTAATCGAAGATCAGCTTCAAATGCATTTTAAACAGCACATTAAAAAACAGGCTAGCAGCTGACCTACCCAAACCTGAAAGTAACCAGAAGAAATAATATACAAACAATTTCAAACACTGTCAGCACAACCACACAGGAGAACATTGCACAGAGCATTGTTAGAAAAAAATTGTGATAACATCACAAGTTTATTTCAGATTTACTGAATTATACATACCAGTTTTAAATTCTGTTTATGGCTCAATTCTGTTTCCTTGTGAAGCTGATATTCCAGATAACTCTACTATCCTTAGTATTCCTTTTTATTGCATTCCAAAAGTTGTTTCCCCACTGTAAGCGTTTTCCCTGCTGTTCTCTATTGTCACATATAATGACAAGGCTAGCACAGACCTTCAGGAAAAGAGCTCTGTATATTTTATACTGTTTTTATTTAGGTGGTGTTGGAGTGATGTAGTCATGATAGTCCAGGAAGTATGTGAGCCAAGAATCTTTTTGGATGATATCTTTTACTGGACTGACTGTATAGTTGGGAGGGATCTTAGACAAACTTTTAGGCACAAGGTCTGGGAAAGAAGCAGACCCAATTTGTAACAGATAGAACAGCAGCCTGTGTAAAATCCATATGTAAATAAAAATAAACAGTCTTCGGTAAGAGAAGTCTAATAGAAAGGATAGTCTGACTACCGGGAAAGCAAGACCATTCATGAGGGAAAAGGGTAGTTACCACCTGGGGGGTGCAAACAGATTAGTAGAGATCCCAAGTAAATTGAAATGAGTCATAAAGTCAATATCTATCTTTAGTCCTTGTTTTTTTTAGTGTCCAGAATTTTTGTTCCCAGGCCTGCCTTCTGAAGATGTTCTGTAAATTATCTGTGAACAGGATGATTGCGAGATCAGAAAGGGGGTAGCTGTTTTATAAAAAATGTTCTCTTACCCATGTTCATGTGCCTCAGTCCTTAGTGTAAAGGCAGGGTTGTGTCTCATTTGGTGTCTATTGAACAGCAGGGAGTAATTGTTGTGTTCTTTCTAGAAATTCTCAAGAGAGATAGTGATGGATTATGCATAGGAAATGTGATTATGTTGAGTCAGCAACAAAACGAGAATCAGGGGAAGTGTGGGTTCTTTTCTAAATGGGGGAGGCAACCTAGTGACACAGAATGCAGGAAAGGCTGAAGTACTCAATGCCTTTTTCACCCCGGTCTTCAGAGGCAAGGTCAGCTCCCAGAGTACTGCATCTGAAAGCATAGTTTGAAGAGGAGGTGAGCAGACAACAGTGGCAAAAGAACAGGTTAAGGACTATTTAGAAAAGCTGTACATGTACAAGCCCATGAGGCCAGATGGGATACACCCAAAGATGCTGAGGGAGTTGGCTGATTGTAGAGCTGCTGGCCATCATCTTTGAAAATTCGTGGTGATTGGAGAAGGTCTCAGATGATTGGTAAAGGGCAAATATAGTGCCCATCTTTAAGAAAGGGAAGAAGGGGGATCCAGGGATCTATAAACCAGTCAGCCTCACCTCAGTCCCTGGAAAAAACATGGATCAGGTTCTCAAGGAATCCATTTCTGAGCACTTGGAGAAGAAGGTGATTAGAAACAGTCAGCAAGGATTCACTATGGGCAAGTCATGTCTGACCAACCCGATTGCCTTCTATGATGAGATAACTGGCTCAGTGAATGTGATATACCTTGATTTTTAGCAAGGCTTTTAATACAGTCTCCCACAATATTCTGGCAAACAAGCTAAGGAAGTACAGGTTGGTTGGATGAATGGACAGTAAGGTGGATAGAAAACTGGCTGGATCATTGGGCTCAGAGGATAGTAGTTGATGGCTTGATGTCTAGTTGGCAGCTGGTATCAAATGGAGTGCCCCAGGGGCTGGTTCTGGGGCTGATTTTGTTCAGTATATTTATCAGTAACCTGGAAAACAGGATAGAGTACACCCTCAGCAAGTATGCAAATGAGACTAAGTTGGGGGTAGTAGTAGATATGCAGGAGGATACGGCTAGGATTCAGAAAGATCTTGACAAATTGGAGGACTGGACCAAAAAAAAAACTCATGAAGTTCAACAGGGACAAGTGCAAAGTCCTGAACTTAGGACAGAGAAATCCCATGCACAGTTACAGGCTGGGGAGTGACTGGCTAAGCAGCAGCTCTGCAGAAAAGGACCTGGGGGCTACAGTGGACCATAAGCTGAATATGAGCCAAATGTGTGCCTTCATTGCAAAGAAGGCTAACAGCATACTGGACTACATCAGTAGGAACACTGCCAAAAGAAGTGATTATTCCCCCTATTCAGCAGTGGTGAGGGCATATCTGGAGTACTGTGTCCAGTTTTTGACCCCCTGTGGCAGTGCACTTTTGGTGCTTGCCATTTTAAGGGCTGGGAGCAGGCAGCCTGCAGGTGCAGGCCAGCCCCGATGAGGTGGCCATTTTAGGTTCAAGCTCACAGGGCTGATGCAGCAGTTTGCTGCTAGCAGCCGAGGAGGCAGCATCTGGGTGAGCTGCTGCTCAGAACATCCTGGAAGTAAGGGCAGGAGCTATTGGGGATGGCAGGAAGCTCCTGGTCTTGGGTATGACTTGAAACTGCACCCTGCCAGGACAGAGCAGCCCGGTGGGGCTGTTCTTGGCAGAATAGTCCCCCAGAAATGCCAGGCCAGTTACCTCCCTGGTGAAAGGTGGGTAGGGAGCCTCATAACCCTAGCCCCTACTCCTCAGTGGGTAATTATGTGTGTCAGGGGTCAGACCCACCTATAGAGGCACCTGAGCCCCATGAGGGGGGTGAGTGTATGACCTCAGAGGCCCCAGAAAGAGGGCAATAGTGTGGTCCGAGAAAGGGAGTGACAGATCATGTGGCCCTCACAGAGAAGCATGTGCAGCAGTGGCCTGAACGCCTGTGCAGTACGGGTGCTGAGTAGGGCCAAAGGGATGGCCTGAAGGGCAGCACAGGGGGTGTGTTGAATAGGGCCAAAGAGACGGCCTGAAGGGCAGCATATGGGCCAACCCCCATAATTGTGTGTGTGTGTGTGTGTGTGTGTGTGAGAGAAGTCTCCCGGTGAGGGGATAGGGGCAGAGTCAGCCTAGTGTTTGGTGAATTGCCCAGCCACCATGCAGATGAGGGTTGCGAAGGGCCCAAGAGGCTATGCGCCAGCTGTGAAGAGGCTAATGGTGCCCTTTCATGGGAGCACAGCACCCCTAGCCATGAGTTACCTGTAAAGAAGATTGCCATGCTTTGGAGGGAACTCCTGGCATGCCTGGAGCCTGTTTTATTACCTCATCAGGTGTGCCAGATTGGCTGTCCTAGCACCCAGGGGCTATTTCTGGCTGGGCAGCTCCAGCAAAAGGGAGAGGAGAGTGAGGGAAGGCGGGCTGGATGGACCCACTGAACATTCTGTTTGTGGAAAACTTCCCCGGGAAACGGGGAGGCAGATGGATTGATCTGAGAGCTTGGAGGAACTCATTACTCATAATGGGTGTTAATTGCCACTGCAATCTCTTAATTATCACAGTGCCATGTTAGTTAATTGATTTCACTGTAAAGATTATGTGGCAGGATCTGTGAGAGCTGGTGGGCTGTAGGCAGGGCAGCAGCTAAGCCTGCTAGTCAAGTTTTCATTCCTTTTCTTCCTTTCTTTTTTTTTATTCATTGTTGTTTTTTTTTCTCTCCTGCAGCTGAACCCACTGGAGATGCCCACAGCTGGTCAGACTGGGTGAACACCATCCCACCCAGAACTCAGTAAAACACCAATGTCATGGCATATGAGAGCAAGGAGGAACTCCAGTCTGGCTAAGTCACCAGGGTTTTCTTTTCAGTGAGGGCAGGCTCCCAGATGTCATCAGGGCGCAGAGGGCCATGTCCTTAGGCGGTGATCCCCTGACACTATCCAACCAAGGAGTGAAGAGGCAAGCCTGATGGCCTACAGGAGCCACTCAGGGGATCAGGTCAGGATGGATGTGGCCCAGTGAGGGCAGTGTGCAAGAGGCCCAGTGAGAAAGGGCAAAGTGGTAGACGCTCCAGTGAGGGGAGAGAGGGATCGTATGAGGGAGGCCCAGAACAGGGCAGTATGTGAGAGGCCTAACAATGGTCTGAGTTTGACCCAGCCTCAAGCTGGGGTATGATTATAAGTTGGATGCCATCTGCGAGGCAGGGGCCATGGTGTAGGGGAGGTATGGAGACATGGATTGTAGGCCTGTGCGAGTTGGCAGCAATCCGATTCAGCTTCGGATCCAGCCGCTTCGGGTGGCTGTGATCTGATCCGGAGCTCCGGACCAGATTTCCGCCTCGATCCAACTGAAGCAGCTCCGAAGCTGCCTAGGAGATCCGGCCATAGGGTATTATGTGGGGAATCAATGAAATATATATAACTTTGGTTTTTTTTGTCTGATTTGGATGAAACCTGCAGGGGTGGTAGCCTCTGCTGAGGGCATGAAACCTGCCAAGCTTGAAGAAGATCAGTATAGAGGTTTGGGGGGAACTGTACCCCAAATTCTTAAAAGCCAAACTCATGTCACAGCTGTGTGTTACACCACAGTGGGGTCATAACTGCAGGGTTGGTAGCTCTTACTGAGGCCACAAAGCCTTCCAAGTTTGAAGGAGATAGGTGCAGGGGTTTGGGGGGAACTGCACCTCAAGCTGTGGACAAGCAAAACTTGTACCATGGGTGACACTGTGTGTGTTAAGGTGCAGCGGGGTGGCAGCTGCAGGGATGGTGGCCCCTGCTGAGGCCACAATGCCTGCCAGCTGTTGACGAGATTGGTGCAGGGGGTTCTGGGGCCCTGCATCCCTAGCTGCTGACAGACAAAACTTGAGCCAAGACTGTGTCTGTCTTGGGGCAGTTGATTGTCTGTATTGATTCTTTCCTCTCCTTAGCTTGGTTTTGTAGATGCTAATTGATGCTCATTAAGTCATTATGTAGTAGCTAGGTCCTGTGTATTGAGCTGGTCCCTAAGTCCCTGGTCCCCTGAGTGTGATTGATTGACTGATTGGTAACTGGTAACACAGTAGCTTAGCAGCCAAGCTTGCAGTAGTCCCCCCTCCCCGCCCCAAGACAGACACAGTCAGTCCCACACGATTTTTGCTTGTCCGCAGCTTGAGGGGAAGTTCCCCCCAAACCCTTGCACCAATCTTCTTGAAAACTGCAGAGCTACCACCCCTGCAGTTTTCACCCCGCTATCTTGTAATGCCTAGACGTGACATGAGTATTGCTTTCAAGAATTTGGGTTGCCATTCCCCCAAAACTCTGCACTGATCTTCTTGAAACTTGGCAGGCTGCATCCTCTCTGCAGAGTCTATTATCCCTGAAAATTTCATCCAAATTGGACAAAAAACAACAAAGTTATAGATACTTTATTGTTTCCCCATTATACCCTATGGCTGGATCTCCGAGGAGGCTCTGAACCACTTCGGGAAGCCTAACGAGGCCAACGCTTCAACCCGGATGTGCTGCTTGGACCACAAAGCATCCAAAGCTTCTCCAGATCCAAAGCTCTGTCTGAAGCCTCGCATAGCCCTAATGGATAGTGTCCCCTGGCATCGAGGCAGTGAATGGGCAGCCTCCCACTTACAATGTCAAGTAGTACATCAAGTCGTGGCAGGAGAGGCAGGGCCAACTGCCCAAGACAGGTGGGCGGGCTGACATGAGATGTGGCCTTGCGGAGGCCCCCTGTCACTCCTCAACCCCTCCCCCACTACAGAAAGCATGTGGACAAATTGAAGAGAGTCCAGCTCAGGGCAATGAAAATGGTTAGGGGGCTGGAGCACATGACTTCTGAGGAGAAGGTGAGGGAAATAGGCTTATTTAGTCTGCAGAAGATAAGACTTAGAGGCTTTGTATTTCCACAGAACCAGGACAAATTGGGTAAAAGCAGTGAAATCATCCATGCCTCTGCCACACCACTGCATTTCATAACAATCCTAGAGTAACCAACACCTCTGCAGCTACAGGAGCAGTTTGGTCTGTGTGGTCTGACACACAGAAAATGTATAGCTTAATAAGCTAATTTATTTGGTCCATACACCCAGTTTATCTGTGAACTAGAGAGACCAAGGCACTCCAATGATCTAGGGCAGTGGTGTTCAACCTTTTGGTGCTATGGGCCAGAGGTGAGGCATGAGGTATATCCATGGACTGGATCAGGCCTCAGGTGCTAAGCATGCCCCCTCCTGCCTTGCCTCCCACACTGGGCTTGGGCTTTGGGACCCCACTACTGCCCACTTCTGTCCCCACCCCGCCAATTCCCCCGCATTGGGTCCTATACACTGGATCGGGTGCCCACTCCATTATGCCTGGGGTTTCCCCTGGTTCTGAAAATTTGGAAGCAGGGAAGCACTGCCACCATGTTCCCACTGCCAAATTTCTGAACATGAGATCCATACAGGCTGGATGACATAGTGCCATAGACCAGATGAGGCCTGCAGCTGGGGGTTCAGAACCCCTGATCTAAGTTGCTATGATACAACTATTATTCTGTAGTTATACTGAAACCACTCCAGCTTTAACCCTGCTTCATCCAGGACCAAAGTTAGGGTGATTCTGGGAGCATCTACACATGTGCCAGATTGCACAGTTGTTACTGCACAGTTGTTTAGTACTTGCTTAAATACTAAACAGCATTACTGCACAGTCCCGATGCCGCATGGGTTTTCCCTAATGCTACTGTGCAGTAGCTCGTTGCTACTGCACATTAGCATCAGCATCACAGTTCATGCCTGCTGAAACTACATGACCATAGCAACGAGCTACAGCAATGTAGCTCACCATAGCATCTTGTGTAGGCATGCCTACTGTTAACTTACGTTGCTCCAGGATCATGCAACATCTCTTGATCCCCTTTTAAAATAGCCAAAATGTATATTTGTCCATCTCCATATAGCAATTTGGCTCTGTGGAATTTCATTCCGTCATCTAAAACCCAACTCTCCAGTTTCTCAAGAGCTTTTTGAATTCTAACCTTTCCCCTTTGTCCACGTCTAGTAATTAATCAAGGAAAAAAAGTTAAATGATTTTTCTCCAGATCTCCCATGTTTATAGTACAGCTGGGCATGGAAGTTCCATTCTTTCAACTTGGTGCCCATTTTTTCAGTAGTCAGCCCAGTAAAGACATCACAGCCTGGATAAAGCAGGCTTTACTGAGGTAGGCTGTACTCCAGCCTGGCCCCTGAGTGCAAATACCCATGTCTGCCAGTCCTGTTTCAAGCAGCCATGTCACTCCAGAGCACACTCCTACAAAGCTAATAATACTCCTTACTGGAAAAAGAGCTGCTGAACGCCATTGATGATTCTATTCTGCTTCCTCTCTGGCATGCCTACAGAAATGCCCACATTTTTTTAACACAGAAGAAAACTAATTGCATTTTTTTAACCAAAGACACAAAATATTTTTTTCTGTATAATATTCTCTACTCCATTACAGAATACAGAGAAGTCATAGGTCACAGCCACAACCAAATCCATCTGTAGAACACTATATATCCAAGATACTGGGATGCCGGGAGGGAAACATTAAAGGTGGTATTAGAAGGCTGACATTTTCAGGGGCCTGGGTTTCTTCTAGGTCAATACAACCAGAAATCTCATTTTTCCATCAACAGCCTTTACACCAACTGTGAATTCAGGCACAGACAGCAACTAGGGAAGCAAGATCCCATTTACTTACGAGCACAATACACTTTATAAATCAAAAGAAAAGAAAAACAAGTACGCATGAGATTTTTCTGATGTAGAACTACAAAGAGCTGTCTTCTTGTATTTTTACATTAAAAATGCCAGTTAATTTAAGGAATCTGCCAATCATTTAAGTTACGTGAGTTTATGCCACCCTTCAGAATTAGATACCAATGAACTCTACTCAGAAATATGTACATTTATCCTTTGATTTAAAACATAGGTTATAGTTGATATTTAAAAGCTAATTCAGCTTTTAAGTAATTAGAAATGGCTAAATTCAGTAATCTGGAGATAACCTCCCTTTTGATCATTTCATACTATCATGCACCTGAATGAATGGGGTTTTCTTATATGAAATATGAGCGGCAAAATAGCATTCAGGGCGGTGTGTCCTGCTTCCCTTTGGTATCAAAGTTTTGCCATGTAACATAGATAGATACAACCAGTTGGCCGATATGACAGCCAGATGATGCACTGCTCCAAAAGCCTGCTGCTGCTATTTCCTCACACTTCACTATATGTCATACAAGTCAAACCTATCAAGCAAAAGTTAGGTTCATGGCATTGATGTTATATGTGTTCACTGACTGAACTGAGTGAACACTATTATAAGACATATTTGTTTTTTATTTCAATATTGACCTTGACTTTGAGGCTCCTTGCAAAAATAAAACTTCTACTAAGATTCCTTACACCATATTATTTTGCCTTCTCTATCTGCTAATGAATTACAAGTTCCCTCAAGATCAACATTTTTCCTTAAAGATAAAGGGTTTCTGTTTAAAAACAAAACAAAACAGTCTATCTACAAACAGATCAGAAATTCCCCTGTTTTATTTTTTAGTCATAACTGGGTGCATCTACACATGCATTTGATCTGGGACCAGTTTACTTGCGAGTAAACTAGTCACAAGTAAACGCTCCCAGGCAGGCATCTACACATGCAGGAACGTGGGAGTAGATTTGCTGGTCCTAGCAGCAAACTGCTCCCACTTCCTGAGGCCCTGCAATGGACCTGTGCCACCATCAGGGGGAGCTCAAGGCTCCTGCTGCAGCTGCCAGCAGCTGGCAGCCATTTTGAAAAGGCAGACCCACCCTCTGCTCCCTGGCTAGCAGCAGCGTGAACAGTGCAGGGGGAGCATACAGCAGCTATCTAGTCACCACCTCTGCCCACACCATGGCTGCTCCAGTCCCTGCCCCTAGCAGTGATGTCCAGCACCCCAGGCTCTTGCTGGCCACTGTGCTGGCGCTGTTGGCCCACTGCACCAACCACTGGCTGCTCCATTGCCATCTGGCCCCTATTAGCTCCCCTACATGTAGCGACTGCCTGCCCAGTCACATTGTGCTATCCCAGGGCCAGAACCATCATGCAGCTGCCACCTAAACCCCACCCTGCTGGCTGGATCCCAGCAGGAACACTGACAACAAGCTCCAGGACACCACCGCCAGGGCCGTCCTTGCCCTCCTGGGCCTCCAGCCCCACCACCCCTGGGTCTGCTGGACCAACCAGAACTGGTGGCTGCACGTCATCCAGCAGACCTGGGATGAAGACCAGTGGCTGGAAGCATTCTGGATGACCCAGGCCACCTACTGGGACCTCTTGGAGTAGCTCCACCTGCATCTGGAGTGGCAAAACACCACTATACAGCAGCCCCTCCCCCCAGACACCCAGCTGGTTATCACTCTGCTGAAGCTGGCCATGCCTGCCAACCTCCATTATGTGGGTCATCTCTTTGATATAGGCAAGGCCACTGCCAGGAAGGCTGTTCTGGAGGTCTGCGGTGCCCTCCAGGATGTGACTAGTGTAGTGGTAAGCTGCTACCAGGTCCCCTCTCAGCCTTCTTTTCCTCAAGCTGAAGAGTCCCAGATCCCTCAGCCTTTCCTCATATGGCTTGCCTTTTAAGACTGATCATATGGGTGGCTCTTCTTTGGACTCTCTCAAGCTTGTCCACATCCTTGTTAAAGTGTGGTGCCCAGAACTGGATGTAGTACTCCAGCTGCGGTCTCACCGGTGCCTTCTTGGTTTTGCTGGAGATGCATTGATTGATGCATGCCAGAGTATTATGTGCCCTACTGCCTACAGCATCACACTGCCAGCTAATATTCATACTGTGGCCTATTATAACTCCCAGGTCCCTTTCATTCATGGTGCTAGTCAGTTTGGTGTCACCAAGCCTGTAGGTACGTCGGGGGTTGCTCGTCCCGAGGTGGAGCACTTTACATTTCTTGATGTTGAACTTCACCAGATTCCAATCCACCGAACTTGCTAGCCTGTCTAGGTCTGCATTCTGTTGTGTTCTAGGTAGCACTCTGTTGTGCTCCAAGCTGTCGTTAACCACTGTGGCACCTTCACCAATGTGAAAACTGGCTGGCAGTGCCCATGATGCCTGCGTGTTTTGGAACACCATCTTGCCAACCCTGGTACAGAGCAGGCTCTTAGTGCTGGGGTGCTGGACCTGCAGCTGGGCAATGTGGTGGTCCCACCCTTCCTCATCAGGGACCCCACCTATTCACTCCTGCCCTGGCTCATGTGGCCCTACACCGGCCAGCTGGACCCCAACCAGGACCACTTTAAACAGTGCCTGGGCTGGACCCATGCCCTGGTGGAGTGCACCTTCAGATAGCTCAAGGGACACTGGTGCACCCTCACCACCCACTTTGAGTTCACCAAGGACAACATCCCCCATGTCATTGTTGCAGCCTGCATGATGCATATCAATGAGGCCTGGGGGAGCAGTTTTGCAAGGCCTGGGCAGAGGAGGTGTGGCGGGTGGAGGACACCTGGCAGTGGGAGCACCAGCTGCAATGGTGGTGCCAGTAGCACGCCTGCCGTGAGGCCTTGGATGAGCTGCATGCTAGGCCTGTGCGACTAGAGAACTATTCAATTCAGATTAGGCCAATTCAGAGGACAGTGATGCGATTCAGAGATTCAGACTGCTTTTCTGAATTGATTCAGCCACGTCGGCTTTGGAAGATTCAGCGCTGATACGGAGATTCGGCCATACAGTATAATGGGAAATCAATTACATATCTATAACTTGGTCATTTTTTGGCTGATTCAGATGAAACATGGAGAGATGGTAGCACCTTCTGAGGGCATAAATCCTTCCAAGTTTCAAGGAGTTAGGTATAGGGATTTCTGGGAAACTGCACCTCAAGCTGCTGACAAGCAAAACTCATGTCATGTGTATGTGTTAAGCCACACTGGGTTGAAAAATGCAGGGATGGTATCCCCTGCTGAAGACATAAAGCCTGCCAAGTTTCAAGGAGGTAGGTGCAGGGGTTTCTGGGAAGCTGCACCTCAAGATGCTGTCAAGGAAAACCTGTAACATGGGTGACACTGTGTGTGAGTTAAGGCACAGGGGGTTGAAAATTGCAGGCCTGATAAGCCCTGCTGTGGCCACGAAGCTTGCCAGCCGTCAAGGAGATAGGTACAGGGGGAGTCTGGGTTCTGAGGCCCTGCACCTCAGGCTGCTAACAGGCAAAACTCGTGACATGGGTGCTTGTGCGACTGATTGTGCATGTGTTAAGGTGCACCCTCGCTGGGGCCTCTGCACAATATGGTAGTGTGCTCCAATGAGGTCTCCTCCTCCCCTACAGCCTCAGTTCAGTCCACCACTTTACATGACAACAGGTAAAATAACTTAGTGACCGACTGAGCACCAGTAGCACCAGCAGCATCTCAGGTAGGCAAACTGACAGAGAGCCCTTCTTTCCTCTCAAGTAGGAGCTGTTTCTTCTCCAGCATGTCTGTTAAGGTGTGCCCTCACTGTGACTCTGCATGTGTGTGTGTATTTGTGCTAAAGTGCACCCTCACTGGTGCTAGAGCCTCTACATCAACATGGTAGAGTGCCCCAATGAGGTCTCCTCCTTCCTCATAGCCTCAGTTTGGTCCACCACTTTACATGACAACAGGTAAGAAAATCTGGTGTCTTTTTAGTAGGGCAATTGTATAGTTAGAGAAATGTATTTTAGCAAGCTTCAGGGTTGAAAAACCCTTTGTCAGGCTAAGGAAGTACCTGCAGTTGGTGTATCTGCTGGTCCTGGATGGAAGGAATAGTAAAGAAGCCAGAGGCTGGCCTGACATGCGATGCAGGCAAGAAAGCCAGTCAGTGAAAATGGAAATGGAGGCATGAGGGGGTGAGGGACAGGTATCTTGACTCCCCAGGTACCTCTGTACCTCTTCTGCTACATCACCCTTCCTTCCCTCAACCCCAACCTGTCCCTCACCCCCTGATGCCTCCATTTCCATTTTCACTGACTGGCTTTCTTGCCTGCATTGCATGCTAGGCCCGCCTCTGGCTTCTTTATTATACCTTCCATCCAGGACCATCAGACATACCAACTGCAGGTGCTTCCTCAGCCTGACAAAGGGTTTTTCAACCCAAAAGCTGGCATCCCAGGCAGCTAAGCTGAGCTCACCTGGAGCTTCACAACTCTACTGCAACCAGCAAGCCTCAGACCTGTTAAACATGTGACAGTTCTGGGCTTTCTCCAGCCAGGACTTTGTGCGTGCATGCATTAGCTGGAGATTATGGCATCTCCTACCCACCTTTCACCAGGGGATCGTTGGTCCTGGCATTTATGGGGCTGCTGTGCTGCCAACAGTCCTACCAGGCCTCTCTACCATGGCAGGGTGCAGTTTTAGTGGTCATGCTCAAGACCTGGGGCCTCCTCCTTCCCCATAGCCCCAGCCCATACCTCTGAGTTTGTCTTGGCATGGAAGCGAGCTCAGCAGAGACATGTTCTTCCCCTGTTGGCTGGTGATGCAATGAGTGGAGTGCCCTCTCCAGCTGAGAGCAGGGCATTAACTGGTTTTTAAAAAAGGAAATAGGTGCAGACGGAGTGAGGAGGGTGGCACTCAGTCCATCTGCAGGTGGAGCTTGGGGACCTCCAGCAGCAGGAGGTTCACTTTCAAGAACACCAGCTGCTCCACCAAACCAGGATCCAAGCAGGTGTGGTGGGATGTCACAACATCCCCAGCAATGCTGAACACCCTCTTGCTTGGAACACTGATAGGTGGACAGGACAGGTGTTGCCGAGCAACCGTGGCCAGATCCTGCCACATCTGGCTGAGGCTTGCCCAGTAGGCCAAAGGATTGTAGTCCAGTGGCTCTATGTCCTCAGTGAGATAGGTAGCCACCGAAGCCTTAGTGCTACGACCCCAAGGCTGGAGTCTGGTGTGTTTGGACACCAGCATTGAAGCCATGCCCTTGGCCCAAATTGGCAGTGGCTAGCATGGAGGAGACTGGCTGGTGCTGTTGCTTGTACTGGGAGTGCTGTCATGGGAAAGTGAATCCCACTCTTCCACAACCCTTCACCTCTGCCCTTCTGCCTCCCTGACTGTTGACCAGCACCTGCATCCATTGATCAAGGGTTTTGGTGCTGCCAGTGCACATGCACCCCTTCACCCTCAGGTCACACATGCCCACCAGCATGTGGACTGTACTGGACAGCAAGGGATCCAGCCATCTGCTGATGCCCTCCTTCAGCTGCCTCACCAGTGCCTGCACATCTGGTAACAGTGGCTTGCCCCAGCCAGGAACATTGATCCACTGAAACTTCTCCATTTGGTTCTCCAGTTCCGTCATTATGGGGATCACCTGGCTAAGGAGTCATTGGCAATGCTGAGGGTCTAGGTGGCCTCAAGGAAGGGCTTGAGGACCACCAAGATCTGAGAGATGGTACCCCACTCAGCTCTGTTCCGGGGACTGCTGATCCTGATCTCCCCGAGCAAGGCCATCTCATGGATGGCCTTCTGTTGCTCCACCAGCCTCTCAAGCATCAGGTATGTGGGGTTCCACCGAGTCTCCACATGCCGCATAATTTTGTGCTGCATGATGCTCAGCTCTGCCTATTTCTCCCATAGCATCTTGCCCCCCTTGAGGCTGCGGTGGAAGTAGCCCACCACCTTCCTACATTTTTAAATGAGCTGGCTCATAGTGATAGTGGCAGTGCCATCACCGGCAGCCCTGTACCCCTCTCCAAGGCATCTCTGACTATGAGGTGCAGCCAGTGTGCCACACAGTGGATGCCAACAAAGTTAGCATTACGGACAGCCTTGACTATATTGGCCCTGTTGTCCATGACTATGAACCTGCGGGTGAGCTCCACCTGAACCCTGGCCACTCAACTAAGGAGAAGGGCTGGCTATCCAAAGCAGGCATCTCCCCAATGGTCTGGGTGATCTCACTCATCTTGGGAACATGCCCTCCTCTGTCTGCAGCTTTCCTTCACTGCTCCAGGGTGGCCTGCCTCTGCTTTGGGAGGATGGGGGCTTTGGAGTGAGTGGGGGAATTCCCTTTGGGCATGCTCATACTGATGCCAGGCTGAGCAGGAAGAAAGGCAAGGGGGTGCTGCCTCCTGAGATGCAGCAGCATCGCTGTGGTAGTGAAGTGTTTCACTTCCTTGCCCCAGCTGATCTGCATTCAGCAGTGCTGGCAGATAGCATACTTGGGATCATCTGCCACCTTAAAATGATCTCACACTACACTTCTCCCCTGCTTCTGGGTTGAGGGTGGGGATCCTGCCTTATCCCTCTCCTCAGCAGGCTGAGGCACAACAGCAGGAGGAGCTGACTCAGCTGAGCCACTTGCCTGAGCCTCCACAACCTCCTCTGAGGTGCTGCTTTCCAGAGAAGGAAACCTAGATCGAGGGGAACTTTGAAAGGTATGGAGCACAAACTCAGATTCCTCCTCGGTTCCCAGAATTGCTTTAGTCAGGGTGCTCAGGTCCCCTGGTTTCAGCTCCAGCTCCTCCTCTGGCAGTGGGAGGCTCACGCAGGGAGATGAAATTGGGGTGGAGGAGATGGTCATTCTGCTGCTGGTGCCTATTTCTGGATTTAGGGGAGGTGGTGCAGGTGCAGGGATATCAGGTACCTTCCACTCATGGCTGCTTGGGAAGAGGATGAGTCTATTTTGCCCCTCTCCCTCCCCTGCCAGAAGACCTGGCACCTGCCTTTCCAGCATGCTTCATATTAATCTTTCCTGTGCTGCAAAAGGTGTGCGTGTCTGTCTGACTTCTTCTGAGTTGTGTGGTTTCTTTACTTAGTGTTCTGTGTGGGCTCTGCTATGATTATGATTTATTATTAATAACTAATATGCTGTCTTCTTCTGTGCTGTGATATATGAATTAGGAACATGAATGTGTGACTTTTTTCTTCTTCTGTGTTGTATGTTTCTTCACTCTGTGTTGTGTTGACTCTGCTATGATAATAATGATTAATAACTAAACTATATATGCTGTCTTCTGTGATGTGCTATTAATGTGAATGTGTAACTACTACTGTTCTTCTTCTTCTTGTGTTGTGTACCTAAAATAATATACCTCCTTCTTCTTCTAGGACTCTGAGTTGTGTTGCGTGTGTTAATCTCAATCTGAATCTCTAGCTGACTTCTTCTGTGTTGTCTTTAGTCTGTATATAAACTATTAAAACTAACTATAATAATATTAATAACTAATAACTATATACAATCTCCTCTTCTATGAATATCTGACTTCTTCTATGATGTGTGTGAGTGTGTAATGCGTGCTTCCTTGCACAGTGATGGATCACACTGCCATGGAAAACTCTGAGCTTTCCTTTTTAAAAGTATTGCAAAAAAAAAAAGAGAACAAATATAAATTGCAAGAAGTGAATTGGATAAGTAAAGTACAGTGATTCTAAACTAAGCTAAACTAAGTTAAGCTAAGCTATATCCTATTCCAATCCTTTCTAAGAACGAAAAGGAGCAGGTGGCTGACTAGGAAGCCAAGCCAATCCAGTACTTTTCTGATGCTGTTGCTCAGAACCAGCTCACAAAAGGCACAGAAAGCCTTCAGACAGAGGCTTTTATGCTGCTGCTATGTCCCTCCCCCAGACACTGTGATTGGAAGGGGACTCTGGGAGAAATCACACTCACTAGTCAACTAGAGATGTCAGTCCTTCCCACCCCTGCTCCTCCTCCCCGCTGCCCCCCACCCCCCCTCCCTCTTCTAAGTTTCTGTTTCCTTTCAAAGACTATCTCCAAATCACTGAATCTCTTCTGAATTGATTCAGAAAGTTTTAAGCTTTGAGCAGTTCGATTTGGATTCGGAGATTCGACCTCTGAATCAGGCCAAATCATCTCCAAATTGAATTGTAAACCAAAGCTCCTCACTGCCCTAATGCACACCCACCAGTGGGCTGGGGCACCAGGTGCAAGAGGCACCGGCCAATTACCTCTTCCTGCACTCCCCACTGTAACCCACCTGGAAAGCTGCCCACGGATCCCCCCCAACCCCCATCCACCCCCAGCAGCACACTCACTGCAGGCATCTCAAAAGAACACTTTTTATTCCCCTCATATCAAACAGACCCCTTCTCCACTCCCTCCAACAGACCCTCCTTCCCCTCCCCAATACACGGACCCCCCCCCCAACAGAGCCCCTCTGCCATCCATCCCACCCAACAATAAATCACCCTCTTCCCCAAGCAAATTATTCACAACAATGTGGTTTGTGTGGGTGCCCTCTAGGGGTGGGCAGCTGTGGGATGGGGGCACCTAGGGGGTAAAGCCTGAGCAGGGCCATTTCTGGGGGGGGCAAATGCCCCGGGCCCCACATTTTGGGGGCCCCCGCAGAGCCAGGCCGACTTCGCGTCTGACTGCTCACCGCCCCTCCCCCACAATGCTGGGTCCGGGTCTTGCACAGGCTGATTTGCCGTGGGCCCTGCACCCTAGTACAGTTGTCAGGGTCAGCAGGGTGCCCATGTAGAGCTGGGGCAAGTGGCAGGGCTGGACCTAGGTGGGGGTGCTGAGTGGGGTGGGACCCAGGGCAGGGGCTGGGGCAGAGGTTTCAGGCCTGTGGAGGTGGCACTCGACCTCTGCCCAGGCCCATGAAGGGGCCTGCTTCTGGGTGGTGGGTGGCTGCCTGCTAGGGGCCAGGCAGGGTTACAGGCAGGGGCAGGGCAGTGGGTGGCATGAAGGCAACCACCAGGGCCAGGACAATGTCTAGCAGTCAGCATTCAATCTCCATGGTCTTCACTGCCCTGGCCACAAGTGCACCCAGCTCCCACAGGGCCTCTATGTGCTCCCACTCCAGGGCCAGGAGCTGCACTCTAAATTCACAGTCCACCCAGTCACATGTGTCCTCATGAGTGATGTCCTCTGCCCACCACACCCATGCATCTACCAGACAGTCTTCTGCAGCCAGGACTGGTCCTGGGTCCTCCTTCTGCAGAGCTCGCACATCTGCAGGGCCCTGGGTATGGGTGGCGATAACCCTGAGGCTGCATCCTAGCTGTCAGCTGTTGCCTTCCTCCCACATGCAGCTGCAGAACCTGCAGAGCTTCATGAAAAAGAAGCTGTTTGTGAGAGTTTGCAACATTTCTGAGATAAGATGCTCTGTACCAGGGGCCCGTGCTCTACCTGGCCTCAGAATGGGGGTCAGGCATGCACAGATGCCCAGGGACCATGGTAAGTTGGCCAGACAAGTCTGGGGCCAACCGGCAACCAGCCAAACCCTGTGTCCCCACTTACTCCCAAGGGGCCAGAGGTCTGCTGGGTGCTGGCTACAGGCAGCCTGACTCCTCCTGTCTCCTTCCCAGGCTCAGACAGGTCAAGCTCCTGGCAGCACTTGCTGCCACAGCTCCAGATACTGCTTCCCTTCTCCTCCTGCAAGCCAGCTGGTGTTCTGTGCTGCTGCCAAGGCTAAGGTGCCTGGGCTCAGGAGACTTGGGGCTCCTGAATTACTGAGACATGGAGTTGCCCATGCCCCTCCCCTCCCCCCAGGGGGCCTCTCTGGGAAGGTGCCCTGGGGCCCGCCCCATCTTGTGGCTGCTCTTGCACCCCAAGCATACCCCTGTTGTGTGTGTCCTGGGTGCAGTGCAAGGAGCTATTTGCACAGTCTGAGTGGTGCCCAACCCACTATGCCCTGCTGCTGCTAATGGCCATGGTGTCCTGGGTGCACCTGGCACAGGACTCTGAGCTTCAGTGGTGCAGGGGACAAGCCTGGGCTACCCTGCAACCTCTGCTGCCACCTGGAAGACTACCTGTAGCTGCACTACGTGTCCCTCCCCACAGCCAAGACGGTCATTGCGGCCGACATCAGTGTGTTCCTCGGTATGCAATAGGCCCATGCCCACCTAGCTGCAGGGGCATAGGCTGCTCAATAAAGTTTTACACTGTCTCCCACCTCCCTGCATGCTGTGGGGGGGGGGAGGGGGACCCGGGGACCAGGGGAGTATGGCTGGGCTGGGCAGGAAGGAGGGCAGGAGCAGGGGCAAGATCCAGGGCCAGGGCCAGGGGCCAGGATGGGGACGGGCTTACCACATGGGTGGGGCTGGCCTGCCCAGTGACTCTGATCATTCCCAACTGGTGGTGACAGTGTGCAGCTCTTGGTGGACTCCTCAGTCGAAGAGGCACAGCACGCAGGTGCCTGGGCAGGGCCCCACCCCCAGGGAGGAGCTGGCACTTCCGGTGGCTGGTGATGACATGGTTGGCCACACCTCATGGCTGGGGCTGAGGTCTCAGAGCTCTCAGTGCAGGCACTGACCCAGGCTCCCTCAGCTGGTGAAGGCTGAGGGGTGGGAAGCTCAGTGGGATGGGCTGCTGGCATCCTGAGGTGCCTCCCCTGGTTACACATCACTGCAGGTGCCAGGCTGGAGTGGGGGCTCGGGCAGGCCACCCATACTGTAGTACACAGCACGGCTGTGGCCTGGGTCCAGGATGTGAAGATCTCAGTCAGCTGCCACATTAAGGTCATGGACTTGTGGGCACTCTCTGACCAACAGTTGTGGTCAGAAATGGAAACCCACTGTGCTTGCAAGACCTTGACCTTTATGTGGCACTGCTGCACCAGCCAGTTGTACTCACATTCCCACATCTGGCCTGACAGTCCCTTGTAAATATGTGTGTTGGAGCACCAAACCCATGTGAACTGTCACTGCACCTATGCCTCACCCCACAGCATCACAACTTCACCAGTCTCCTCCATTGACCAGTTGGGGCCTTGGGTGACGGTGTGGGCCATGATGAGGCCATTGGGGCTCCCACACTAGCTCTCCAAGCCTCCGTGTGTCTGTCCCTGTGTTGCCAGGCCTGGGCAGCTGCCTGCAGTGCTCCACAGTACCTGCAGGCTCTGAGCAAGCTTCTAGGGGTTGACTATAGGCAGCTGGAGCTCACCCCAGTGGCCAGGAGCTGCCTACACCTGTACCTGGGTGCTGGTGGGCCTGGTAGGAGCCTGCAGCACCCTGCAGGCCTGGATGTCATGGTCCTGGCAGCCATGTAGCACTGCGGTGCCAGGCAGTGGCTCCGAGGTGCAGCCAGGCTGCCACAGGTAGTCTGTGGCTTGTACTGGGGAAGCAGAGGCAAGAGAGGCTCCCAACTACAGGGTCCTGGGGCTGAGCTCAGGCTGGCTCCCTAGTGGCAGGGCTGACTGGAAGCAAATTTGCTCCCAGTTGGTGTCTACACATATGTTACTGCACAGTAACTACTTGCAAGTAAATTTTCTACTTGGCTTTGCAGGTAGCAAATTTACTCACAAGTAGCAAAGTTTATTGTGCAGTCGGCATGTGCATGTGTAGACATGCATGCTTACTGTGCAGTAAACTGTGCTACTGCACAGTAAGGAGTCTCATGTACATGCACCCTCTGATTACCAAAAGGTATTGCTTGAACCAATTAATGATGTAGATTTGATTCTCTAGTGTTCTTCAGATATCTACACTGCTCTAGCTGTGCAGATTTCCCACCTACATTGGGAAATACTCTGGTAGTAATTCCTGTAAGACAGCAGGCATGGTCAGGCAAAATGGGCACCTCCCTATGGAACAACAGTTTTTGACTGCCAGCCCTGACTCTAAGAACAGTGCCTTGTAACATGGAAGAGCTGTCTTTATGTTGCTCTGTCTCATGCTGGGGACCATACTAGCAAATACCAACCTATGACTAGAGAGCAAAACCTTCACTCATGTAAAACCACCTTTGCTTACTTTCAACAGCCTAGTGCTGAAGACATTTTGGCTTCTGGAGGACTTGGACATGTAAAAGCTATTCAGCTTTCATACTGTTTGGTAGGAGTGAATGGTTTCCTCGGTCACATGGAGTTGTTTTTGATCCCAGAGTAGACAACTCAAAAAATGCAAAACAGCATATAATATGAAACAGTGCATGGTCTTGTTTCTATCAGAAAAAAT
This sequence comes from Alligator mississippiensis, assembly GCF_030867095.1. NCBI lineage: Eukaryota > Metazoa > Chordata > Crocodylia > Alligatoridae > Alligator > Alligator mississippiensis. The sequence goes on along the minus strand of NC_081827.1, from coordinate 134,843,682 downwards.
AAATGCTTGCTTGTGAATGGAATACAACTATCTGTGTGAAAATAATTGCCTACCCCAACATCCATGCAGTCAAAAACAGTCTTGGCAAAAAAACCCAGACATGTATGAAGAAAATTGTAAGTGGATTTTGGTGACAAGTTCATGAATAAGTTCTCCCATTTGGCCAGCTCTAATTATTGACTTCCTTAAATAAATGCTACATATTATTTTATATGGTTTCATGTAATTTGCAAAGTTTTAAAATTTGAGCATGTCAGGTTTGAATTAGATCAATATTTATCCTTTCCTATCCTTAGTAAATTATCTAATTTTCTCCATTGGTATTTTATAAATGAAGACATGTCATGATGGCTCAACACTAGGCACTCAAAGCCAAATACAAAGTATAAAATCAGATACTGCATAAGTGATATCATATGACATAAGTAATATTTTAAAAGCTGGTTGCAATTTTCAGAGATTATTTGGATATACTGTAAGAAATTAATTTTCTAGGAAATAGTAGTTATGCCTTTTTCCAGTCTCATTTTCAATATTTTACCACAGAAAGAAGGGAGGATGAGAGGTGACGGAACAGAAGGAAGGAGAACGTTGTAAATTAGTTCATTCAAATTTGAGCCTAAAATTATATTTTTATTATCACAGTTCTTTCCAATGCAACTAAATGCCACTTATAGATAGGGTGAACATATGGGACAATGTGAAATCTGGGGCACTGCACCCCCCCCCACAACTTTGTTACAGGCTGCAGGGAGTCAATGGCCCATTAGTAACCTATTGTGCTCTACAGTCAAAGGTGTTAGCAATCACCTGCGAGGTAACAATTAGTGTTGATGGTCATTCCACTAATCAAGCTAGCCTATTTTAGGCAGTTTGCTGTCTGCTAGGGCTTCTTATTTCACAGCTCCGTCTCTCTGTCCTGTGCCTGGGACACTTGTCTTAATTTTCACTGACCAGTCAGGACTGACCCATGAAATCCGGGACTGTAATGTCCCAGTCAAACAGGACCTATGGTCACCCTACTTATAGAGGAAATAAATAATCATAAATTACAATCTAGACAATTCAGATGGTACTGAAACTATTACCTTGCATTGGCAAGAAGAACTGGAAGACTTAACAGATCTTTTCCATCTCTGTTGTATTGGGTTCTGTTAATTCTGTTAATAAAATGGTGGTTAGTTTATAAACCCAATTTAATGTCACTAGTCATCCCTCGAATCAGTGGAATACCTTGTAATTTGCAGTTATTCAACAGCTCCTTCAGTTAGTTGAATAATGAAAGTCACCTGCTCTGAATCTACTTGCTTAACCAGCATCTTTCTACCTAAATAAGGAATTATTTAATTAGATACTAAATATCGTACGGTTAACTGTTCAGGACATTAAACATTTAAAGTATTACTGTTTCCTGTTGGCATCCTGAAAGCCAAATTATATACAATTATCTGGGGAGAAGTCAGTATTTAAGATGGAATTTAATATAACCAATATTCCTTATTCAAAACTGATTTAGAAAATGGTATTACTATACATTCCCAATTTGTATATGGAAGGTGCCTTGAGGAGGGTGATATATCTACCTCAGAGACAACTAAAGAAAGACCTCTGGGCTCTGTGTAGATAATAAAATATCATTTAGCTTTTTACTCAGAATTGATATTTGGAGGAGGGTCAGGTTTCTTCTCTTACTCAGTCTTATGCAAAGCTTGTTGGAGTCAGTGAAAAAATTCCTATTGACCTCAATAAGCTTTGGATAAAAAACCTACATCTAAAGAAGATGAAAATGTCTCTGGCTAATGGGGGAATGAGCTAGCACAATATCAATGGGTGCCATATATAACAAATACATGTACTTAATTTTATATATGATTGCTTAGATAAGCAGACATTTTCCCACCATAACATGCAACAGAATACAAGAAACTGAAACACGGAGCTATTTATTTTCACTTTTGTAATTAAAAAAGACACTACTTTGATGCTGAGGAAATTCAACCTTCAAAGAGGTTGAGGAAACTCAAGAGAGTTTCATTGTATTATTGGATATGCTTTGGTCTGACACACAAAAAGTTTACAGCCTAATAAGCTAGTTTCTTCATCAAGTAAAATATTGTACTGTGCTTGACCTTCTAACAGCCTAGAGGTATCTATCAAGGAATGTAATGTATTGTTGCATATATTTAAGTCTGGCATGCAGACAATATGCTGTATCTGTGTAGCAGGTTAATTTTTGTTGGAGGTATTTGGTTAAGTTGAATCCAACATACTTCATTTTATAGTCTATTTTATCTGATAATCTGAAAAATGTAAGTATTTTATCTGATAGCTGCACTGGCTCTTGTTTTCCACTTGCTACCTTTATTCTTTTTTCATTTCCTATTGTAACTGCAGTAAAACAGCTTTTTTCAAATCTTGAAGTCAAGATTTTCAAAAGTGGCGAGTGATTTTGGGTACCCAGCTAGAGTTACCCAAAAGGAGCTGGAGTATGGATGTTTCATGTTCCCTTTAAGATATCTCAAATTGAGGCAAAATCCTTAATCACTTTTCACTCTTTTTTTCCTTCAAAGGAACTTTGTATTCATCATATCAGCCCCTGAAGAGTCCATTTCCCTCACACATTATATAGCCCGGGGTTATCTGGTAAAGGAGCAAAAGCTGTAATTTGCCCAAACATTTGGACCATTTTTTAAATTGTTAGGCAGTTGAGCACTTTTACACACTACTTATTTATACACAACTAAATCAGGCTCATTTAATTTGCTCCATCCTACTTCTAGTCAACATAACTTTGTATTTGTCTTAATTAACCTATAAACCAATATTAAAACAAACACTAATACATTTTACAAACAGGCATATAACATAATAACTTGTGGTAATGTTTTCCTATGGAGCAGTCTGCTTGTTTGGGATTGGAAAAGCTCTCTCAGAACCAGTATTCAGAGACAAAGATGTGCACATTGACAATATTACGATGAGAGACAACCCCACCCATGACGTAGTTCATCTCCAGTTTCAGGATAGCATGGAAAGGTCCAACAATGGGCTTCACCTGACGAACAACACCTGTAGTAAAAACAAAACAAATCACTGAGATCACTATACAAATCCAAATGGTGAGAGATGACCTGTAACTTAGATCAACCCTTGGCTAACAGTAGGCATGTCTACATATGCGCTTTAATGAGCATTAGCCTACTTTAATGTGCATTAAAGCAGTGTTTCTCAACCCGTGGTATGCGTACCCCTGGGGTACACGAGACATGGGCAGGGGGTACGCAGGTGCTGCGTTTTGATCTTTGCCTGCTTGGGCCAGAAATTCCAGCCACTGCTCCTCCCACCATGTCCAGTGCACTGAAGCTTTCACTCCCCAGCATGCGGGCTGCTTTGTCCCAGGCCGCGGTAGAAAAAGTGGGACTCTGCTCACGGCAGTGAAACCGGAAGTGCCACAGTGGGACTTCTGGTTTTGCTTTTGCTGCATCAATTGGCAGGGAGTACGTAAGGTACCAAAGGTTGAGAACCACTGCATTAAAACATCACCAAAAAAAATGCTCTTTAGCTAATGCACTTTTCTCTAGTACCTCAAAATGGAGGTACTAGGTTTAATATGCATTACCTAAAGCATATTAATTGAGTGTGTAGACAAGCCCAGTGGACCAAATTAACAAAGCTTGTACCTTCTTGGCCTGGAGGTGGCAGCTGACAGAGGCAGCCACTAGATGGCTGGCCTATGGGATGTAGGTTGCCAATCCCTGGCCTAGAGGGGTTTGATCTTAGCCATAGAAGGCTAACATTTAAGCCATAAAAGGCTGAGATGCTAATTAGAACCATATATTACAAATGTTATTAAAAACATACTTATCACCCTACGGTTACAAAGCTACACATATTGAGCATCCTTGTTTTACCAAAATTTCATAGCATAGAAACACCTACATACCAAGAACTATCAACTACATATATTGAACACTTAAACAACATTCATCAACTTCCCACAGAAAAACCAAGCTCTTAGCAATGGGGTTGTGCCTGTTACTGCTCCCATGCAGGCAAGGGATGCGTCGCCAGGGCAACACAGTGCTGCAGCAGGGAGGGGGAGCTGGGCTTTGCTCTGCTGCAGCAGTCGCCACTGCTGCGAACCGGGTCCTTGGCCCTATAGCACTGGCAGCTGGGGGCCCCCTCCAGCAGGGCTGGGGGAGCAGGGGCTGTGGGTTGCAGGCAAGGGCCACTAGCAGGGCTGGGGGCAGGGGCGCTTTCCTGAATAAAACCTCACCAATTCCCTTCTGTGTCCCCATGATGAACTTATAGGCAGCCACAAGGTCGCCTCTCAACCTTCTCTTGCGGAGGCTGAAAAGGTCCAGGTTCTCTAGTCTCTCCTCGTAGGGTTTGGCCCGCAAGCCCTTAACCATACGAGTGGCCCTTCTCTGGACCCTCTCCAGGTTATCCACATCCCTCTTGAAGTGCGGCGCCCAGAATTGCACACAGTATTCCAACTGCGGTCTGACCAGCACCCAATAGAGGGGAAGTATCATCTCCTTGGATCTGTTCATCATCCTGATCCACTCTGCTATAACTGTGTTTATTTTCCTTTCCTTGATTGGGACAGTGTATCTCTGATCACTGATTGGTTCATAGATACTTCTACCTGGTACTGCACACACTTGGTCTTCATGTAAAATCTTTTTGAGGCTTTTCCTCATCCTCAAAGCCAGTGTCTTGGCTATTAATTTAAAGTCAATATTAAGGAGTGTAATTGGCCTCGTTTTTCAGGAGTTCCTTCTCCCATTTGTTCGAAGAGTAAGATCACAACACCTCTTGTAAAATCTTTCACTGCTTCTCCTGTTTCTGCTGTTTTCTCAAACACTTCTGTTATAGCCTTCCCTACACATCCCCAAAACTTCCCATAAAATTCCATAGGCAAGCCATCTGTTCCTGTTGATTTCCCTCTTTTAAATGTTTTTAAACACTTCTCCACTTCCCTTAAGCTCCTCTATCTCTTCTATCTTCTTTGCTTCCTCTTCCTCTACTTTCTCTTTCATCTCCTCCACTCTTTACACACTGATGCTCTTTTGATCCCTTTTTCTGTCTTTAAGGCATAGATCAGGCTTTCAATGCCAATCGGACTCTACCACAAAAATAGTTTAATGCAGTCTATCTGAATAAGATATACAATAGTGTCTACTGAGCACAGTCCCCCCTCACCACCAACTCTTGTACAAGTTACAGTGAGCTCTACGTTAAATACATTTTGACTTCCTCTTTACTTCCACAGCTGATATCAGATTATTACTTCTGATCTGATATCTGATCAGAAATAGCTGATATCTGATATTACTGTGTATCAATAAAATTTGTGTATTATCGAATGCAGAAGTCATAGTCCGCCTGAAGATTTGGGTCTGCCCAGAACAAGGTATCTGGGCCATAAATCCAGTGCCAACAGTGACAAACTAAACACACTATTCCAGATGTGGCCTCACCACAGATGAACAGAGGGGAATAATTACTTCCCTTGACCTGAGGGCAACACTCCTTCCAACGCAGCACAGTATGCTGTTATCTTTCTTGGCAACAAAGGCACACTGTTGGCTCATATTCAGCTTATTACCCACTGTAACCCCCAGGCCATTTTCTGCAGAGCTGCTTCCCAGTCAGTCAGCCCCCAGCCTGTACTGATGCATGGAATTGTTCTGTCCTAAGTGCAGGTCTTTCCATTTGTCCTTGTTGAACCTCATGAGATTTCTTTTGACCTCCACTTTGTCTAGGTCACTCCAAAGACTGATCCCAAAGCATTGTAATTGATGGGAGAGCCTCATCCTGGAGGGCCATCTCTAGTTATGTCCCCCAGGAATTGATGCTTGGACCCATGCTCTTTAACATATTTATTAATTACTTGGATGGGGTAGTGGAAAGTTCAGTGATTAAGTCTGCAGATGGTACCAACCTGTGAGGAATTACAGGCACATCACTGAATAGGGCAAAGATCCAGGACGACCTTGACAGACTGGATTTATAAACTGAATGGAATCAGATGAGGATTAACAGGGAGAAGTGCAGGGTTCTTGATCTGCATAGGAAGAACCTTCACCATAACTACATGATGGGTGGTGGTCCACTGGCTGGCACAGCATCTGAACAAGACCTGGGAAGATGAACACAAGCCAACAGTGAGATGAGGTTGCCAGAAGGGCAAATAGAACCTTGGCTTGCATCAGCCAATGTCTTGCCAATAGTTCCAGGGAGGTGCTCCTCCCTCTCTATTCAGCATTGCTCCAGTTCTGGGCACTTCACTTCAAGAAGGATGTGGATAAACTTGAGAGGGTACAAAGAAGGGCTGCCCATATGATTAGGAGCATGGAGGATAGGCCCTATGAGGAGAGCCTCTGGGAACTGGGCCTGTTCAGTCTGCATAAGAGAAGGCTAAGAGGTGGCTTGATAGCTGCATACAAGTACATCAGGGGCAAGCATCAAGATCTACAGGACCAGTTCTTCAGGAAGGGTCTCAAGGGTCTCAAGGAAGGACAAGAACCAATGGGCATAAGCTAATAGAGGGTAAAAATTCAGGCTGGACATAAGAAAAAATGTTTTCTATGTAAGGGTCACCAGAATCTGGAACACACTCCCAGCAAAGGTGGTGCAGTCACCATCCTTGGAGGTGTTCAAGATGAGGATGGACAAGCACCTTGTTGAGCTTGTCTGAGCCCAATAATTTTCTGCCTATGGCAGGGGACCGGACTTGATGATCTTGCAGGTCCCTTCCAGTCCTTCAATTCTATGATTCTATGAATTCTAGCCCTATCCTCCAGCATATCTACTACTCCCCCCAGCTTGGTGTCATCTGCCAACTTGCTAAGGGTGCACGCTATCTCATCTTCCAGGTTGCTGATAAAGATATTGAACACAAAACTGACCCCAGGACAAACCCCTGGGGCACTCCACTTGATATCAGCTGCCAACTAGACATTAAACCATTGATTACTACCCTCTAAGCCCAATGCTCCAGGCCAGTTTTCTATCCACCATTCATCCAGCCCATACATCCTTAGCTTTCCTGCAAGAATGTTTCAGAAGACCATATCAAAAGCCTTGCTAAAATCAAGGTACACTACATCCACCAGTCTCCCTGCATCCACAGAGCCAGTCACCTCATCATAGAAGGCAATCAGGTTGCTCAGTCATGACTTGCCCCTTGTGAATCCATGCTGACTGTTCCTAATCACCTTCTTCTCCAAGTGCATAGGAATGGATTCCTTGAAGATCTGCTCCATGATTTTTCCAGATACTAAAGTGAGGCTGACCAGTCTGTACTTGCCTGGATCCTCCTTTTTCCCTTTCTTAAATACGGGCACTATGCTTGCCCTTTTCCAAACATCCGGGGCCTCTCCCGATCACCATGAGTTTTCAAAGATGATGGTTAGCAGCTGTGCAATCACATAAGCCAACTCCCTCAGAATCCTTGGGTGCATCCCATCTGGCCCCATGGACTTGTATAACTCCAGCTTTTTTAAACAGTCTCTAACCTGTTCTTTCACCACTGTTGGCTACTCAGCTCCTTCCAAGACTGTGTTGCCAGGTACAGTAGTCTGGGACCTCACCTTGCCTGTGAAGACTGAGGTGAAAAAGGCATTAAGTACTTCAGCCTTTTCTGCATCCTCTGTCACTGGGTTGCCTCCCCCGTTCAGTAAGAGACCCACACTTTCCCTGATTTTCTTCTTGTTGTAGAAATCTTGTTACCCTTCACATCCCTTGCTAGCTGCAGCTCCAATTGTGTTTTGACCTTCCTGACTTCATCTCTGCATGTCTGAGCAATACTTTTATACTCCTCCCTAGTTGTTTGTCCAAGTTTCCACTTCTTATAAGCTTCCTTTTTGTGATTTAGTTTACTGAAGAGTTCCCTGCTAAGCCCAGCTGGTCTTCTGCCATACTTGCTAGTCTTCCTGCACATCAGGACAGTTTGTTCCTGCAGTCTCATTAAGGCTTCTTTAAAGTACAGCCAGCTATTTACTTACTGCTTGTACTACTACACAGTAGGTCATTAGGACTGATTAGTACTGCATAGCAGTATTGTGGGGCATGAACTGTGACATGAAGCTACCACACAGTAGTAATATGCTACTGTGCAGTCAGGGTCACCAGAAAGCCATGTGGGGACACTACTGCATAGTAACACCAGTTACTGCACAGTCATTTAGTACTTGGGTATGCAAGTACTAAATGACTATGCAGTAACTGTGCAGTCAGCATCTCATGTAGTACTACTTCATGTAAGTAGGTGCCAAAGTACTGCTAAAAAGCATGTTTATGGAGTACCTGTGCTAAAATTTGCTGCAGTTTAAAAAAAAAAAAGTAACATGCATCAATTGTGGATGAACAAAACATATAGATACTATATGCAAATTGGTAGAGCCATGTTTAATTTCAAGTTTATTGTTTTCAAATTTTCTTGTAACTTCTATGTACTCAGGGAGAGCAGAGTCTGATAGGAAGGTGAGGGGGAAAGGGCTGCTAGAGGAAAAAGGTGGGGGAGAAGCAGAAAGCAAATGGGCCTAGATTTATTCTCCCTGCTGTAGCAGTGGAAGGGGGACAAAGTCAAAGCAAACTTCCAATAATTAGATTCTACAGCTGACAAATTATAACAGATTCATAAATTTTCCAAATATAGAAACTAGTTATTGGAGGGGTTGTCTTATAATCATGGTTGTCTTCTATTTGACCAAATACGGTATTCTATTTTGTTATAGCTTCATGTTTTCTCTAATTTTCACTGTCACCGTAGAGTAGCCATGACCACATCTACATTGGAACATAACAGCGAAGAAAGAAATGATACAGAGAATTTATGTGTATGTTTTAAGGCCTCAAGCATGCAATTTGTTCTGCTTGGGCAACCCCTGTGGCCAAACTGGACGACTACAAAACTAGTATCCCTGGGCCTAACCCTACACCAGGAATGTGAAGGCAAGCTTTGCTTTTTATTTCAGTGAGTACAGGATTCAGCCTTAACCCAATATCAGTACACAGAAGCAAATATGTTAGTTTCCAAGACAGAAGGCAGCTACTGTATTATTAGTACTTGAACGACAGGTCAACGACATATAAATCCAAAATTAACTGGTAAGCATTAGGAATTTGGTTTAGATCCCTCCTTTTAGATACTGTCTTCTGACATCTGACTTGTTTGACAGTGGCATTTTATTTGGTAGGAAATATATAATTGAACAAAGGATTATTTGAGATATATTCATTTTAGATCTCAGGGGTTATGTTTCAAAAGCATGTAGCACAACAGTCTTTATGGAATTCCAAAATAATTCTTACAGCAGTTCTCTAAGAACACATTGGCTTAAGATCTGATGGTAGAGATAAACGTTTGCTTATGTAGGCTGTCAGCACCTTTTTTCTAATGCTGTGATGATATTACAGTTTTGTCCTATTTAAATACTGACTAATATCTTCAGCATGCAGTAAAATAGCAAACTTTTCACCACATTCATTTCGCTTGCCATATTTAATGAATACACTTCTTTTAAAGCATCCTTTCTCCCTACAATTTATATTTTTAGTCCTCTTGGCCAGAATCCTGCACCTTGTAACAATGATTTCTGTTGGCAGAAGTTGTACTGAAAAAAACCCAGAAGAGTCTCTCTGGAATTCCCCTCCCTCTGTGGTAGGAGGGTTTTAATAGCAATGCGTGTCATGACTGTGGACATTATCTTCTACCTACAACCATGTGAATATGAAATATTGAATTCAGATACTTTCAGATGATTTTGACCCAATTCATTTCCTTCTTGCTTTGTCACCAATAGATAAGAGTTGCTGTTCCTATTTAATAATCATTTATTACTTAATGGACATTTTAAATTTGACATCTTCAATAAATTTGCTCCCAAAGTTGGATTGTGATTTGTTCAGTGATACAGTCATGTCTAAGGCTGCTTATACTACAGTATGGAACATCTCTGAACATTATAGTGATAACATAATGCAACTGCAAAATGCATTTCTTATTTTCTCTTCTGATTCATTCTTAGGATCATAGGAAAGCAGAGCTCAGGTCACCTTGTCCAGCCCCCTGCTCAAGTCAGGATCATTCCTGACTAAACCATCCCATCCTTATAAAACCTTGGTAAAGGATACAAGAAATTAAAGTTTACTTTAAAATATAAAATGCACTGTGTACACTGTATCAATTCTTTTTGTGTGGATATTTTGAAGCTGTTTTAAAAATCAAGACTAATAACCAGGGATCCATGTTTTCCATTTCCCATAGAAAAATGCAGATTTTCCCCTTTGAAGCAGGAAATGGCAGGTTTCCCCTTTTGCAAACAGCTGTCTGCAGGCTGGTGTGCAGGTGACACTACCAGGGCTGTGGGGGGAGGTGGGGAGTGTGGGCCTGAGCAATCACCCTGTCCCTTACTTCAGAGCGGAGCTGGGGCTGGGTCTTAACACCCAAGCCCTGGCTCAGTATTACCTGGCTCAGGCAGGGCCCAAACCTGTGGTACAGACAGCAGCAACTAGCATGGACAGGCCCCACCCCACTCCCCCACATCAAGGGGCTGAGCAGCCCAGTCCCCCCATAGGCCTTTGGGCCCCCAAGCACAGTCCCTACCAAGGGTGGCCATTGAGGTACCTCAAGAATAGAGGACAGTTGCTTTTAGTGCAACAGTCCCCACCACCATGAACGTTGCATGCCTCCTGAGGCTGGGGGGGAGGCACGGCAAGCTCTTGCAGGCAGCAGTGGTGGTGTCGGCAGTGAGGGCATGGCAGCAGTGAGCAGGGAGCTCCTGCAGGCAGCCACAGAGGTGTCAGCAGCAGGACTGGGGGGACAGGACAGACATAAAGGTGTCCGGTTTCATATCAATAGAGGACAGAGGACCACAAACTGAACTGTCCTTTATAAAACCAGATGAATGGCCACCCTATCCCTACCCCATGAAGGAGGGGACCAACACCCAGCCACACCCCTCAGGGGCCCCTGCCCTCCCCTCCACACTTCCCTCAGGGCTCCCTGTCCCCACACCCCCCTCAGGGTCCCCACAGAACAACCTTCAGGGGCCCCAACCCCCCTACACACCCCTTTCAGCAGCCCCTACCACCCTTACATACCCCTCTCAGGGGGCCCTGTCCCCCCACATCCCTTTAGGTGCCCCTGCCTCCCCCCCCCACCTCATCCCCCCCAACATGCCACTCAGGGATCCCTGCCTCTCCTATACATCCCCATTAGGTCTCCCTGCCCCACCCTATCCCACCCCCATGCCCCCTGCCCTCCCCTCCTACACACATGCCCCTTTCAGGGGTCCCTGACCTTCCACCCCCCCCATACTCCTATCACAGCCCCCTGCCCTCCTCCCTATACCCCCCCCCAGGCTCCCCTGCCTCACACACACAGACCCCAAAACACACACCCAAGGAGTTTGCTCTGCCCCCCAAAGACATACAGGGCTCATATCTGATATTCTGTGAGACACACCAGCCCCAGCCCTGAGTACCCCTGCCAACACTTTCCTAGCATCCTAGCTCACAACAGCTATGTTGACTAGCAGCATGTGCGGCCACAGGGTGCACTCAATCTACCCCCAAACCTCATGGAAACAAGATGATAAATGGAAGAGCTTGTGTGTTCCTTCACATATTCATATTGCCTGCAACACTGGAGATAAAGCACTCCAGTGCTCCACAAGACTTTTTTTTCCCCAAAGTCTCCCAGAAGTGCCAAGGAAGGTACATAACCCTCAGCTTTATGGCATTTTTGTTCTCTAATGAGAAACCTTATGAGTGACTTCAGGCATTTATATCAAAGGATCAGCCACAGTTGGACCCACATCCTGGTCCACAAAGGGGGCAAGAGGACCTCTGAGTTTCCATGATAAAAAAACCCAAAATCAAGTGCCAAACTATATTAGAACGTATTTTATTATAATGATTGAGGCACTGATAGGCTTCCAAATTGCTTTAAAAATGTAAATATATCAATAAAACATTGTGTTCAACTGATACTTATATATATATATATATATATATATAGTGGTATTTCATTTTAATCATGGAAAAATACAGATTTGGGGGTTTTTAATCAGAGAATTTAGATTTTTTTTTAACAGAGTAAACCAGGATCTCTGCTAATAACTGATTAAGGGATGAATAATGCACTTATTAGCAATTCTCTTTTGAGATTGGCTGTTGACCTTGGCTGGAATTTGGTACTCTATGGACATATAAAAATAAAAATTAACAGCCTAGTTAGAGTTGTATAGCTAAAAAGAATGAGATCTTTCCTATACTATGCATTATGTGCCCTGCCATAATAACAAAACAGAAATAAAAGTGAACAGTCACTTCCCTCCACTCCTAGCCACCAAATACACAGAACGAAGTACTTGAACAGGCTTCCTTTAAGTGACAGATGAAACTGTAGCTACTTGACCTCTGATTTCCAGATCGATTTCCCTGATGTTCCACCTTACTATATTCTGTGTCAAAAAACCCAATTAATTGTAAAATAATACACTCTACGCACTTGTGTACCAGGGATACCTGCTGTATAGCTACTGGTAACAGCTACTCATCAAGGGCTTCCATTTTCTTCTTGGTGTTAAGTGACATGCAGAATAATTTATCCTTTTCCTTCAACAAACAGATGACAGCCATGGAACAAGGGTGTGAAGTCCTTATTATGTGGCCTTGGAGGCCAACAACTATTCTTTTATCCAAATTCCAGTAATTCTGCTACAAAAAGGAAATTTCTTTCAAAGAAACTGCTACAGATCATAAGCCGTAACATACAATCTTTTTCTTAGAACTTCATAAGTGGCCAATTGTCCATAGACCTCTGCTTTCTGTGTTCACTTACACCTGTGCAATGAGCCAGTGAATCAGAATTCTCCCCATATATGCAACCATAAGTACAGTACCCCAATGCCTACTTTGCATAAGGATGAATAACTATGCCAGAAACAATTTGCTGAACTATTTAATATACACATATTTGACTATTATCATCAATCACTGCTGCAATAGCTTTCATCAGAGAATTCACTCCAAGATGCCACGTATAGAACTTACAACTGTTTTTAAATTAAGTAGATTTATCAGTCACTGCACTGCTTCCCATACATATTGTTTCACTATGCATTTTGGCAAATGAAAGATTTGTGGTTTGGCAACTCTCAGCATTTTTAGCTGATTATTAATATTAAGAATAAAAACACACTTTAGAGTAACATAAAGGTTACAATTTTAAACATACTCAGAAGTCAGGAAATGTAATAATTAAGCAGCCTGTTTCTAATCTTCCTTATTCCAGTGTAAATTCAGTATCATTCTTTGGTAGCAATGCAGACACTCAGAAATAGCGTAAGAGTAATGGAGATCAGGATCTGGCCCAGCATTCTCACAGTGGCCCAAGCTGCCTCATGAGCTACTGCTACAGTATGCCAATAAAACTAACTACTCTGTTACTCTGAAAATGGTTTGAAAAACCAAATAAAGCGCTCCCAGATGCTGCCACCACACAGAACTTTCTGTGAACAAGACAGAAGCAGTTCTACATATGGAAAGGTGGCCGAGTCTATATGACTAAGAGATGGGCCGCACAGTCCCTCCTTTCTGAAATACGAAAGTTTGCCATGTAGAACCCCTTGGGGTGGGGCGGGGGGGGGGGGGGGGGGATGGGGAAATCAGATACAATTGCATAGGTTAATAGGCCCATATCCTGTATTAACTACAGTGCAAGTCAGTCTTCATAAACCCATGTATTGCCATGCCCCAGGCTTCTTGCATGAAATTGCTAAGAGGCACACACTTTCAAGTATTTAATTCCCTTTTTCTGGGTTACATTCTGTGGATATCACCGAAGTCTGTAAAGAAGTAGCTACACCCTAAAGAGCCCCAAGAGCATCTCACTCAGGATTAGGCTATTCATTATGGGAAGGCCAATGGAGTGGTCTGCAAAGTGGAAATGCTCTTAGTGTTATGGTCACAACATATGGTGAATTCACTTACAGCTCACTTTTTGCTACTGCTTTATACAGCTGAACCTCATTGTCTGAGATGACATTTCAGAGTTTCCCTTGAGACAAAGTGGTCTTTTGATCCTAAGTATCCACTGTTTGCAGTGCTGTATTGGCAGAGGGAACCTTCAATTTGCCAAACCTGTATACTGATTTTTATAATATTATCTCTGCTCCCAGAAATCAGAGATAAAGTCGTGTTTAATCAGCCAAACATTCCAGATGAAATCCTGCTCCTATAACACCAGTAAAAGTTCTGCCACTAATTTAAGAGGTGCTGAAATTTTATTCTCTATGTGTGAAATGCCACTCCAGCAATATAGGCTGGATTGTAAGGCAGACAAACCTACTACACAGCCTGCAAAGCAATCTGTCCATAGTCAGATAAATATAGCAGTCCCCAGCTCCACAGTACTTGGCATCCACAGCCACTCCAAACAGAAGGACATGCCACTCCAATAAAAGACTGTTTAGAGTGACTCCATAGCAAAACCTACAGTGGAGTAGACAGCCAGTGCAAAATGCTGTCATCATAAGGTATAGCAAGGTTATTGACCTGGGCTCATGCAACAACCAGTCACAAAAGTCAGGCATTAACATTAACTTGAATCTGGAATATTTAGCCACATTTGAGTTCCATAAAATATTTTAGTTCATTTACATTCACAACTAAAGAGCATGCTTTTTGAGATTAACATCTCAATGCAAGCTGATTATCCGTGAAAGTTTGGTAACATAAATAAAAAGCAATTTATATATTCCGAACTGCAAAAAGCTATAGCCATACAGACAGGTTAAAACTAGGCCCATGGGTAAAATACAGTGAATCAGTGAAGAGGAAACAGCTTTTGTGATGTCAGTGAGTGAATGGCTGGTGTCAATAGACCTCATTCTATTTCTATCAAGAACACTGGTGTTGGCCAAGTACATTTTTGTGAAGGGGGATGCCACATCTACAATTGCCAGCCAATCACTCCCCACATCTCCTGAGCTATAGCACACACAAATCACATTAGGACAATATTGTACTTTTATAGATTAGGCTATTACCTGACAAGAGGACATTATTGTTAAAGGCCCTACCAACACTCCTTTTCACTCTAGCAATTCTATTTTATTTTTAGGAAATTCCCTACAACTGCAACAGTCTCTTTTACCATACCAAGCAGACTATTTCTCCTCCACTGATCCCTTCTAGATGCTTACTTCCATCTGGCTTTTCACCACTAACAATCTATCCGGTGCTTTACCCCTTAAATTTTTCAGTTCCTCTCATATAAATAAGTGAACTAGTATATGTATGGAATTAGCAAGAGATTCTCCATTAGTAAGAATGCTCAATGACTTTATCTTCATGCTGTTCCCTTTCTCTCCTCTTTATTTGTACCTTGATTCTGTCTATATTATAAACAACTTAACAACTTGTCTCGTAAAGTCCACATACTGATGGCACTAATATAAATAATTCATAATGCTCATTTTCAAATCAGTACCGTACAAATAACAACCCTAGAGCAACTCATACTGAAATACTGAAATATTACTTAACAGAATTCTGGATAAAACAGTGGTGTTGGTATTGTTAATCCTCCAGATACTCTCATCAGAATTACTATTACTGTAATCAGGAGCTGCAGGTATTCCTTGGCTTGTTCATAACTAAGATATAATTACATTTCCCCTCCTGAAAAATGTTAGACCCTTGGGCAGTTCACCCTCCATGTCTGGTTTCTGCTTGTATTTTTGTATTATGCAGCTGATTTGCTAGTAAGTTCCATCTCGAACTTCAGAGATTCTTTTATTATTACATTAACTCATTCAGGTCTATAACCTATAGATTCTAAGACTATATTACTGTCACGGCGGAGTCCTCTCGGAGGGCCGTGATCTCCTCGAGGTCCCTCACTCCGTGTCAAGGCCGGCCCAAGGCACCCTCTTATTCTTGCCTGCCACGTCTTGTTGGAAAATGTAATAGGGAGGCTGCCTATGACTCCCTGGGCACGGCTACTCGGGACCTCCGTCCCCGTGTGTTCCTGGACCCCCTGGGGGTCTCCCACTATGGTGGGTGTTCCCCGGACACCCTAGCCTTATGGGCTATGCGTGGCTCCTACCAGCCCCTAATACCACGCCCCAAGCCTCGCAGATGTAATAGACGTTGGTGTGTCAACACCCCCGCTTCCCAGGCCTCCTCTATAGTCTAGCCCACTCTGGGCTCTCTCTAGTACCCAGCCTCTCACTGGGACTCTCGTCCAGCCCACTCTGGGCCTTCTCTATACTCGGCTAGTCCCCTCTGGGACGTCCTCTCTGGCCACTGGTCTTTTGGGCCCACCGCACTACTACCCTCTCTGATACGGGCTCACCGCGCTGCTACTCCCCGTCCTCTTGGGGGCAACTGCAGCACCTTGCCCTTCTCTGGGACGCTGTGCCACTAACCCCTTCCGTCGGGGTCCACCGTGGCACCCTGCCCCTGTCCTGGGTTTCCCTGCAGTGCAGGCCTATTACCAGGTCCGCCCCGCCCGTTCTGGGCTTCTTAAATATCGCTCCTCTCGGGCTCCTCAGTATGGCCCCTCTCTAGGGCTCCTCAGTAATCACCCCTCCCTGGGGCTGGGGTCTATCCACCCCGCAAGTGATGCCCTTGCTGGCATCTGCTGCGCCCGTCCTGGGCTCCCTAATATGGCGCTCCCCCTCTTTGGGGCTCGCCGTGCCCACCTCGGGCTCCTCAATAGATCAATATGGCGCTCCCCCCTTTGGGGCTCGCCGTGCCAACCTCGGGCTCCCTGATAAAATCGCCCCTCTCTCTGGGGCTGGGGTCTACGTACCCCGCACACACCCGGGGTCTCTATTCCCCGTCCGCAACCCACTGGTTGCGCCCGCAACCCACTGGTTGCGCTCCTTGCCACCAGTTGCTCCTGCACTGGCGCGTAAACTGCGCCTTCACTGGCGCTGTAAGAATGATGCGCCCTCCTGGCGCTAGACTGCGCCCTCACTGGCGCTGGGGCCTCACACTCCCTTGTGAATCCCCGATGAGCTCCTGCTTCTCTGGCTGCTGGCAGAGAACTGCCAGCCTGGCTTCGGCCCTGGGCTTTATAAGGGCCAGGCCCTGCCCCCTACAGGCAGCTGGCTCCCCTTAGTTGCTCCGGCAACCTGCAGCTGCGCTCATTAGGGTCTGCCAGGGCTCTCTCCCTGGCAGTTTCTCCTCTCTAGGAGCAGGCACCGAGGTGCCCTGCGACAATTACATTAGCATTTGGCTCTAAGAAATCCAGACTCCTTTCAGGCAAGGGTCATTAAATGTAGGCCAACATGACTATATAAAGACAGGTTAAAGAATAACAATGAGTATTTATTTATTTATTTGTCTACCTTTTAAACAAATGATTTATCCAGTCATTAATTGTTCCTATTTATCATGTACATATTTTGGTTAAATTTGAATATCACAGTGTCACCTTAGTTTTGGTGGTTACTTTCTCTCTGCATGGTTATACATCCTTCATCCTTTGTATTAGAAAAGTGTCTGTAATCAGAGCCAAGAAACAGTAGGGCCTCAACTTGCTGTCCTCTATATACATGCACATTCCCCCCCTTAAAAAGCATATCACACAGGAAGCTCTGAACCCAGATCCCCTGAATCCTGGAGCAGGTCTCCTAACCAAAGGGTTCTCAACCTTTACAGACTCAAGGTATTGCTTGAAAAATGCCAGCTCATAGCTTTTACTCTTTTGTAGACTATAGAAAAAAATAACAGAGCAATTCTTCAGTTGCAAAGAACTCAGAAAGCCTATAACAGGTCAGAATGCTTTTGATACCATAGATTCTTGTTGGAAATCTCAGGGTCTGAGTAACCAGGTCTTGAGTGGCCAGGTCTGGTGGTTACTTGGGGTTTGAGGGACTGATCAAAGCTGGGTGGAGAGAGCAGAATCCAAGTACAGGCTGGGTCAGGAAGTTAGGAGGTTAGTCTCAGAATGGCCTAGAACAAGCCAAGTCAGGAAGCCAGAGGGTCAAGAGGAGCATGGAGTCAGAGAGCAAGCCTTGTCGGGTAGCCAGGAGATTAAGTGGAGAGCAGGGTCTACAGATGAGCTGAGTAGCTAAGCTGAAGGATCCGACTGAGCACGGAGTCAGTGGACAACCTGGGTTGGGTAGCCAGGAGATTGAGTGGAGATCAGCCAGAAGCACAAGCCCTAAGGAACAGCAAAGCAGTCAGAGTAGAAGTTAACCCTGTTGCCCAGACACTTTTTTGGGTAAGGGGTTTATATAGGAAAGAGTGAAGGGTCAGTTGACCATGGCTGGCCATTCTACTGGCAGGAAGTGGGTGGATAGCTAGGCCTGGATGGAGGTTTCTTGCTAGCTTTGCATTGCCTGACTAGTCTGTTGGGTAGGTGGCAGACAAATGCAAGAGGCTGATCTAGGTGGAATGAGGCCCCTGGTTTGAGGCCACAGCCTGGCACACACACAGGTGTTTGCACACCTAACAGTGTTAATTTCACTGAGGTCCTATGCAGTACCCTTAAAAGGATCTTGTGACACCCTGTCTGAGGATCATATTTCTAATTGCCAATCCATCCTCTCTCTCTGTTGACCTCAATTACCCAATGAAAAAAAATGGGCAATGGAACTGCACATTTATCTGAAAAAGCAAGCTATAGTAATCACCACTACATATAGACTTGATCCTATGCTTGCTGAAGTGACCAGCAGCTCCTTTTGAGCTTTGCTGCAGTCTCAGTATCAAGACCTGAGTACTTCAGTCATACAGTTAAAATCACTGGCCATTGCATTTTAGGAGCATTTTCAAATATTTAACATTTCTAATTTTTTTTTTATCTTAGCATCACAGAATCATAGAGAAGTAGGTCTGCAATGGACCTCCATAAATCATCTAGTCCAACCCCCTACCTGAGGCAGGATCATCCCTATCCAAACCATCCTATACATATCCAGAAGCTAAACTTTTTGTAAAACTACCATCAACCCTGACACACCATAAGACGTAATTCCCTAACCTGCCACAGGTAAAGCAAAGGGACCATGGCAACCAACATCCTGTTTCTATAAAAGATTGTTAATATAATCTGATTTTTCTTCTTTCAATTTCCCCCACTAACCAGGATGCCAGTAGGAACTATACCTACGGTGGACTTGTCCTATGGTGATTCTTCCTTCATAAGCAAAAAGCTGTGCTAGAATTTGCTCTAGAGAAAAGTTAGCATCCCAGTTCATTGGCAGAGGGTAAAGCACAGCAAGAAGCTCATTTTCATAAACCCTGAGAAGAGATTATTTGAAGCCTACTAAGGGGGTAATTTCTGTTCTTCTCTTCTCTTTTGGAGAAGAAAGAGAAGTATAAGGACATATATGTCTTGGGTTTGAATGACAGTAGTGTAACAGCTGCAAATCTTGCCTGGCTGCAACCAAGTAGGTGGGCTGTGCTTAAGAGCTCTGCAAGAGAAGGGCAGCAAAACTTTGCAGAGGGTATATAAGCTTTACCAGATAGGAGGGTATGCAGTGCACAGTGCATGTTTTTTATAGAAGCGTTTGAATTGTGACCAGAGCCCACATTGCAAACTAGGGGCTCTGACTGGCTGCTACTGAGCCATAAAAGATGAGGGAAGGAAAAGAGAAAGGAAACAACAGGAAAACAAGAAGAGAATCTGGGAGAAGCAGACTCCAGCCCTGGAGAGAGGGAGCACAGACACAGTCCAAGCCAGGGGAGACTGAGATGAAACTTGCCCAGGAAGCAGGCATCAGGACAGGGAGAGCCTGTGTTATCCTGTGGGAAGCTGATTCCCCACTGGCTTCGGAGCTGTGCAACCAGGGACACAGGTGCCAGGGAAAGAGTGGAGAGGGGTTAGTAAGCAAGGCTAGTAGGCTTGCTAGGGCTGGGAAAAGCAGCAGAGCCCTTAAAGGGTTAAGAACCAGGTGATCAGTTGTCTGACTGAGATGCTGGGATGAAATTCGAGCTCAGAAGGCTTCAGCCACAAAGACCTGCAGAGGGAAACCTCTGCCTGGGGGTGGATGTGCTGGGAGACAGCCCCAAGAGGGAATGGGCTGAGAGAAAAACCAGCATGGGTGTGTGAGGGACACCTAATCACTAGTGTTTGCAGTAAGTGCATCTCCAGAAGAAAACTGCTTAAAGGAAACAAAAGGTAGCCTGTTACACGCACCAGCTATTCAGAGCCCATTTCACTGTGTTACCAGGAAGGATTAAAGGAAACCATTGGAGCAGCAGAAGCCTCAACTCTGCCATCCAGTGGTGGATCAGAGTTATAGCTGTGTTGCTGTTTATTGTTATGGGAAGTGGATTGTGACCAGAAGGAAATCAATTGGTCTATAGGGGGAAACTGTTTTAAAGGGTTATAACAAAGTAAATTTAATTATTGAGCTTGTTTAACATAAGTGGGACCACCCAGTGTGCTGGAATTATTCACCTAATGTTGTAGTTGTAAATTTTATCTAAATTGTTAGTTTTATTATTAACTATTGTTATTGTATTTTTGTATATTTATTTTTTCTGTATATAAATTGGTTACACTAGTGTCATTCAAACCCAAGACATATGTCCTTATACTTCTCAAGGAACAATGGTAATAAAGTTGATGGAGAATAGGTTTAGGTTAGAGATCAGAAGGCAATATTTTACAGTTAAGAGTAGCCAAAATCTGGAACCAACTTCCCAGGGAAGTGGTCCTTGCCCCTGCCTTGGGCAAATTCAAGAGGCGGTTGGACGATCACCTGTCTGGGGTCTTGTGAACCCAGCATTCATTCCTGCCTGTGGCAGGGGGTCAGGCTAGATGATCTGTTCAGGTCCCTCCTGACCCTAGCTACTATGAAACTATGACACAAGAAGAACAAAATTAAGCAGAATTTACCAAAAGTATACGATTAATCTCCACAAAACTTACCTAAAGTTTCCATCCATCTCAACTAACATTCATGTCAACAAACTTTGTATTGATAATTTCTATAAAGCCTGCTCTTCTCTCAGCATTTGTTAAATGCTGTGGTATACACTGTTCCTTGTATACATGACTGCCAATTGCTGTTGCTGTTCTAAGGCAATCATTTGCTGTGGTCACAGAGCACCAACCAATAAGAATAAAAGTAGAAATCATTTCTACTTTTTTTTCCACTTTGCAGCTGTTTTCTCTCATCTGGTAACCTAATAGAAAGAAGGATCCTTTTGTTCTCCATCAAATCCTCTGGAAGTGCAACTTCTTGACTAGAATAAAATGTCATGCTTCATTTTACATGATGTCACTAATCTAGTCCACTGACAGTAACCAAGTTTTGCTGAAGATTAAGGGCCTGTTTTGACAAAAAATGCCTATAGTTTCTGTTATATTGTTGAATGTCACAACTCACTGGTGCTTAGAAATCTATTTGAGATAAACTAGCATGGAATTATGGAAGTACTAAAGGAGAAGAAAAAAGAAATGAGGTGAAAAGAAGAATAAACTAATTTCTGAATATGTTAAACTAACAAACACCATAATCCAGACTTGTTCTTTTTTACTATATAGAGTGGGTAGGGGATCTCACCTTCAGTATAATATAAACTATGAGATGAAAAGCAATCAGTTGGAGCGCAGCATACATTGAGAATGCATATTGTTACACTGACTGTTGTTGGATGACATATGGGTCCTTAAGCACATTTGCCAGTGGTCGTTTTCACTATGTAAAGACACCATAAAGACAGAGTGAGAACTTTAGTTAATGTTGGCAAACAGGCAAAGCTAACAGTCACACAATGGTAGTGGCTTCCCTCTAGTGAATTTTTGGAAGCTTTTCAGCGGGCAGACTTAGTCAAGGGACTTCAGCTGCTAGTTCTGATCACATCCAAAGAAGTCAGGGGTGATAGGGAGCTGGTTAAAAATGTAGGGGGAAAAGTTATTTGGCTTGGTATCCATAGCCCTGACACCAAAACTGGCATTAGTGCTCTCCATACTTCAGTAGTGCTTCCTGTGCTCAGGGCTGACAACGCATTATGCATTTCATAGAAGAGCCACACACACATTAGCAGCCCTGTCACACATTCCTGCATCTCAGTTATTGCACCACATATTCCTCAACATTGACCCAATTGCCTACCCAGCCTACCTGATGGTCAGAAGCCACATAGGGAAAGATTGTTAAACAGTCAGTGAAACATCAGACGAAGAAAACATTCGGTTGATCAAGATTGATCCATTAATTTCTCTAAGTGTGAATTAGAAGATGAATGAGGATATAAGGAAAACTTACTGGGAGAAGGGGAGAGGCGGCGGGATGCTGCGCTGACAGCTGTTTGCGGTGAAAGTGAAACTGCGGCGGCTGGAGCCGTCGCGGTCGAAGATCAAAGAAAAAACCTGCAGCGGAGCCAGGAGGAGCTGAGAACAGCTCCCGTGTCCGCCTGGGCACGCTTTATAAAAGTGTGCCAAGGGCAATTGGCTGGGCAGGCAGCCAGAGCCGGCAGAAAAGACTCACCCAGAAGGGAGCCAGGGGGACCGGAAAGAGTGTCCCCGACTGGCCCAGAAGGGTCAGAGCAGCCAGATGGCACGGAGCAGGAGGAAGCTTGGTGGCTCCCTCAGGAAGGGAGCATGGAGGGAATACCAGGCCAGTGTGGGCCCAAGGAGCCACTGGTGGACCCGTCGTGGGCCACAGCAAGTAGCTACAGCAACTGGGATGACGACAGATGCAGTGAGGATGGGACCCTTAACCAAACAACCAGCAGCAGGTACCAAAATCAGGGAATCAGCGACGCGTAAAGGGAGACAGCGGCCCAGGTAGAACCTGGCTCTGCATAGACCAGAGAGCAGAGAGGGACCGTGCAGAGTGCTTGGCATTAACTACACCGGTGGTCAACAACTGCAGCCCCAAGGGACCGAGTGCCGGGGAGGGCCCAAACATCAGCCCCGACAAGCAACATCATTATGTTGGCATTAGGTGGGGTGTAGAGAAGGTGGAGCCCCAAGAAGAGGCGATCACGAGGAAGGCCAAGAGAAAGAAGCAGGGGGACAGGACTAGACATCGTCCTCCTGATTTAAAACCCCCTGTCATCAAAGACGTGGCAGACGAGACCCCTAGGGATCCGACCTGAGGCCACTCCCACTAGCCTGGCCACGCAGCTCAAGAAGCCACGGCGAGATTCTTAAAGAGTCCACATGTGTAACGCTTGGGAGAAAGGCACGGGAAGTTACAGAGGGCAATAACTCTTCTTATCCTCTTATTTACCATTGAGATTGGATAGTTGTGTGTGTGTGTGTGTGTGTGTGTGTGTGTGTGTGTGTGTGTGTGTGTGTGTGTGCACGCGCGTGTGTGAAAGTGGGATAGAGGTAGAAGAGTGGAGTGCCTGGGGAGTGTAATCACTTAGCTACAGGAGCTATAAGAACTGAGACTGTGAGGGCTAGCTTTGTACATAGACATATTTAATTGTTTTCTCTGAAAAAGTAAGTAACCCCCTCATTCAGAAAAGTCATCAAAATGTATGTCATCTGACAAGTAAATGTGTTAAATTTAAAGACTGAATTTGACTATGGAATCCTACTGTTCCAGTTATCTCTCCCTACAATGATACTTCTGACTTCTTTTTGTCTGGGTTAGAACCAACCAACCTCAATTCCCTTCATGATGCAATAGTTGTTACTATTTCACTTAATACCCTGTTTTAGCAGTTGACATTCAGGGAACTCAACAGAATAGTCTTTAAACAGAATTATAATCGGTTTTATAGTACTGATCTCGTCAAAGCAACTTTTCCATATTATTACATCCTAATTACTGTATTGACTCAAATCAACAAGCTCCCCCAGCCTGCCCAATCAGCATGAGTAAAAAAAACCACCTTGTCTTATATCTGCAGTCCTGCTCAGGATTCCTTAGATAATGCCCCCTAGCTCAAGCTATGAAATAGCAAAGAACCTTTAGCTAGGGACCTACTTAATTCATGTTTTCATAGAAAGCACAGAAATGGGCATTGTCTGCAAAATATGCAAAATCAAAAATAAAACTCACTAAAAATCAAATACTTGCAGCCCACTGAGGGGGGAAGCTGCTAGCACAAAGGGGAGCAGTCAATCAGAGGTAAGGGGTGTGGCCACACAATTGACAGCACTCTTGGCCAATTAGTGGTGAGGGGCAGGGCTGCATGACAGGAAGTACTCTTGGCTAATCAGTGGTGAAGGGAGGGCTCACCACAAGAAGGCAGCAGAATCGGCTCCACACACCATGAGCAGCCTGTAAAATCCCTTTTACTCACCAAAACTTAGGTAGATCCGTACCTATAGCTGTTACCTCTTGTAGGACCAGGAAAGCAAGATACCACAGATATTTATGGTTCAGAGACCTTTCTAAGAGCCAAGTTCATGTGAACATGGACTCTGTGCTACTATATCTAGCTATCTACAGAAGTCCTCCAAGTCTCATTATTTTTTGAAATATTCAGAATACACCAGGCCACATGAATGAAGGCCTAATTCACAATGCTGTATTTCAGTGTTTTGTGCTTTGATTAATGAATTGTCTGACTCCTTTAACCATATCTATGCATGTCAAATGTGGTACCTCAAGGATTAATGTTATCTGCTAAGCTATTTTGTGTTTCTGGTTTGATGCCTGCAGTGATAATTACTTTAAGATATTTCATTTTCTAAAGGACATTCAAGGGAAATGTAGATAAATTCCATTTAAATGACAAGAAAATGAAATGGATCATTTAGACTTTTCACGATAAAAAAACTTGAAGATTGTGTTAAGTCTTTGGAAAAAGCAGATAGTACCAGAATTTGGGAAATGCCTATATCCTGACAAGACAGATTGTACCTTTAGGCACAATCACGAACAGTGAGTAGACTTGGAAAGCAGTGTACCTTAGGGTATAGACAAATGTATGGTTTAGTTGGTTTTTAAGCGGAAGGGAAACTGCTGATTGGAAATGTGCAACAACTGTAGCACTGAAAATGTTATGTCTGAAGGATCCTGTAGCAAGATGAGTGAGTTAAATTCCCCCAACTGAGTCCACATATAAAACGGAGCTAAAGTCAGAATGATTTTGCTACACTTTTACGTCTGTGTGATTCCATAGCAATTCCATAGCAATTGCTCTGGCTCATACTTTCTGGGGTGATCACCTTTTTCACAGATTGCCACCACTACAGTTAATTTCCTTGTTTCTGAAGGTCTGGAACAATTGTTCCAACCCTTTTAGGTTCAAAGCACCATGACTTGAGATACCCCTTGGAAAATGCCAACTCTTAGTTTTCACTTTTTTTTTTAACCACAGAACAATAATAAAGAATAGTAGCATTTTTTTATTGAAAATAACTCAGAAAGACCATAACTATGGATTTCTATTTGAAATGTCTGGGTTCATCTGGCAAATTATGTTTGTAAGCCTAACAGTGTTACCGTTGTCTGGCACCCCAAGATGTCCTTGAAATGATCTGAAGGCACCCCAGTTAAGAATCAATAGTCTACATTTAGTAACTGTGTAGTCTCTGAGAGAAATACATGGTTACACTTTAAATGAAAGTTCTGTTTATAAATAGTTAATATAGGTATAATAAATGTCTAACTAATTGGTATAAAATGCTATTGACAAAAGGCAAGTGGCATATAACCATGGCTTCTATGCTTATCACCATGCACAACTCATACGTACATCTATTAATCTATTATTAACCCTTTATTAATTATTTATAAATGAAATTTTCAAGTCTGATCAAATACTTTTATCTAAACTCTTCCAAAGGTTGCAGTAGAACAGTTCCTAAAGTTGTGAAAATATATTATATAGTATTAACAATTTCTAGTCAGAAAGAATTCACTTTATTGATTCAGAAAAAAATGACCATAAAGATGTCATGCTTAGGCAAATTCTTGATTTTCAAAAATAATCTTACTAGCTGGCTGAATTCAATGAGTTAAGAATTTGGGATGTAACTTTTTATAAATGCCACACTTCCGTTGTTCCTGAAAAGTTAGTCTTATTAACACTTGGGAGCCTTTGAAAAGCTCTAATTGCAAAAAAAAATTGCAATTTTTCAACAGAAATAGGTGGTGTGGAATTTATACCATTTTGGCTAAAAGCTAATGCTAAATATTTTCCAAGCTGTATCTGTCATATTAGATCACATGTAACCTACGTATTATAAAATAACGCAAAACAACCTTTTGATTCTAGTGAGGTTTGGCTAGTTTACATACATTGCAAGCTTTACACAGTTTACCTAGTAATTTCAGAAAGATGCACCCTTATCTTGTTTTTGGCAAACCTAAACAGCTTTTAGAACTTTGGTTTGCCTCGGGACTAA
This sequence comes from Alligator mississippiensis, assembly GCF_030867095.1. NCBI lineage: Eukaryota > Metazoa > Chordata > Crocodylia > Alligatoridae > Alligator > Alligator mississippiensis. The sequence goes on along the minus strand of NC_081827.1, from coordinate 134,817,383 downwards.
TACCTTGGAAAGGATTTCACATCTGATAACATCAAGATCTCTCATTCTTTAATGAGAATTACATACCTTCCTGAACACACAAATATTTCACAGCATTTATATTTTAAACCCTTGGTTCTAGTTTTTTGATTAATTCTTCTGTTTTCTTTTGGGGTTTTGTTGTAATTCTGCTAAGTACAGATGTTCAAAAAGCCCTGGTGGAAAGCACTCTAACTATGGCACTTTACTTAAATTGCTATAAGTTATGGCATGTTCCAACCCAACAGACATGTGCTGTTCGGTGCAGGGAGTTGGGTGCCTGCCTGTACTGACTAAGGCCAGCAGGTGGGGGATGCTCCCACACACCTCCCAGGTTTTTATGGGGGGCCGGGCCAGGCCATATCGTCACAGTGGGGGTGCTCCCCTTGTGGCCCCAGGTCCCAGTGCAGTAAAGTGCTGGGACAGGCTGCACTTCCTGCAATTGCTGTCTGCTGCTGTCAAGAGGTTGGGTTGGGAGAAACAGAGCCCCCTGCCCCCAGCTTGTTAGTTGGGGTCTTTGGGGGGCCAGGCTCAGTGCCTGAAATAGGGGGACTCTTGACAGCAACAGCTGCAGGAGGGGCTCACCTAGCATTTTCCCATGCAGGGAACTGAGGCCAGGGTGGAGGGAGACAGTGTGCAGGCCCAGCCCCCCCTCACCCCAAGACCCAAGCTAGCAAGCAGTTGGGAGACCTTTGCAGTTGGGGATGCACCCTTTCACCCTGCCCCAGCCTCTTGGCATCATCAGCCAGTAGCTGCAGCAGAGTTGCCCAGCCTTGCATTTTGATGCACCAGAAACTGGGGCTGGGTGGGGGGAAAGGAAGAAATGCTGAGTGGACCTGGGTGAGCCCCAATGACTGCTAAGCAAGCAAGCTGTTGTGGGGGACCTTGCGGCAGGGGGGCTCCGTTCCTTCCCTGGCTACAGTGAAAACCTGGAGGAGGGGAGGGGGGGGCTCTATTAACCCCTGCCCAAGCAAACTGGTTGCTGAAGCCAGAAACATGCAGTGCAGGGCTGCTTTGGCTTTTCACCATGCTGGGAACTGTGGCTGGTGGGGGGAGGGGAGGGAGCCCCTGTGTCACATGGACCTGCCCCACACCCGACTATTGTACCAGCAAGCTGTGGGGAGGCCCTCACAGCAGGGCATCCCTTCACCTCCTCTCTCCTGTCAGCTGCTGCTGAAAGTCACCAGCTGGCAGGGGGCCAGGACTGGGGAGAGGAGCCACTCTGGCAGTAGCTGCCAGGAAAGAGACCCTGAATTCCTTCCCTTGTAGCACCCTGCTGGCTGAGCTGTGTCACACTGCAGGGCTTGGAAGGCTGCAGAAACAGAAACCCCCCTTCCCCCCAATCCCCCAGGCAGGTTGTACATAGGACTAGGACCATAGGCTGTTACTGACTTTGGTCAATAACATGCGAGGGGATAGAGCCAATCTGGTTCATGGGCAGAGCAAACAAATTCTGCCCAAGGCTAGAGCAGCCCTGCACAATGTCACCTAGGATGGTGACAGTCACAGTCTAAGTTAACCCTCAGCGGGATCTGGCGCAGATGTTTGATAAAGCGCCATAACAGAAAGTGCTTTAGCTTAGTACACATCCATCCAGAGTTAACTTAGAGTGGGATCTGCCATTTTTAAAGCACTTTATTATGAACATCTGTTCTGTTATAGCTGTAAAGCACTTTCTGCATGCTTAAAGTGCATTAGTGTAACATCTGTACCTACCCTTAGTTCTTGAGCTGCTACAAAAAGCTGTGGAAAATTTCAAGATTGTATGTTTAAGTAAGTACATCTAACTCCATGGAACATAATGAAAAACAATGCTCCTCTTGTTTAATTTGAAATGTCATATATATTATTGATGTCCTTTACTACAGTACCTAAGTATCTGTGTGCAATTTCCAGATTTGTGAGTGAAACTTAGCTCTTCCTGTATTAACATTTGGTTCTCCCTACCTCTGCACCATGTTATTCAGTTTCAGCTAACCTCCAATACAGTAGGATATCCAGGTCACCAAGGCAATTAAGTATTGTAACCCGAAGCATTTCTTGGCTACAAGCCACATTAGGGCACACAGCACGACATGGCTGTGTGATTTCATTTACCAAGGAATAGAAGGCATCTAATCTTGAGGATTTGATGTGAAAGCCCTTACACAGCCAGTCAGTCATCACCTAAGGGACAACAGCTCTGTAGGTATTGTTAGAAGAATTTCTGAAGAATGAAGCTTTCTAAATCATAATGTGTGCTAATCCTTGACCAAATTCTCCAAATAAGATTGAAGTAAAGGGTCAATACACCACATTTAACCCTTCTAAATATAATGGGTTTTTTATTGAAGTGAGGCATGGCATCTGGGCATCATGTTGGGAAAAATTTATGATTTGCCTAGAGCCTATTATCTTCTCTATATAGTTTTTATGAGCTGTAGAAGCTCTTGCAGGAACAGGTCACAGCAGCAGACATATAAACTCAGTAGCAGCAGATGATGATTAATTAATAAACATTTTTTGCACTTCAAGGCCCTCAGATGAAATGGACCCTGAATGCTTTACAAACAGGAGCTGAGTGCCTCACAGTGCTGAAGCCACACCATGACTCAGTGGCAAAGGTACATTCCCTGATATCACTTATTTCTGTGCGATTCCATTACTTTCAGTGGAGCAACTATTGATGTGTACTGGCATAAATGAGAAGAGAATCAACATGCAGCCAGTGTACTTTTTAATGCATAAAGCTCCAGACTGGACCACATCTGTTCATTTACATAATCTAAGCTGCTAGGCATTAGCACATTGCTTAAAAATTAATAGAAAATACCATGCTGTTTGTGTAAAGGACATAATTCAAACCAGTGATCTGCAGTGGTGAAAACTTCTTTACCCATTTTCAATCTTCTGAGCCATTCAGTTTCCCTCAAATAAGCAGGCTTTTGAATTCAGGTTATGTTTCATACTCTTTCACCAGACTATGCTTCAGTTTGATCAGTCTCTGTTTGATTTACAAATTCTTTAGCAAAGAATCCTATGCATTCATGTTTTTGTTGTGTCATATCTTCTCAGGGAGGGATCTGGAAGTACACTGATAAGCAAAGAGGGCTTTATTAACTAACCGCTGTTCAACACAGAAGAGTAAAATGTGGCACTAAGTAGATTATTTAGTGTGAGCAGCAAAACAGTGTTTGCTGGGGAAACCCCTACAGCATCTAAGATATGAAATGGAAATTCAGTTCCTACCAGACTGTCTTGCTTGTTTCCAGAAAAGCCCTCCAGCTTGACACTTTTTTGGGAGTGGGGGAGACAGAAGGAGGGGCAGGTGTTGAAATGTTTTAACTCCTGATTAATGCAGTCATCAGTCCTCTGAGAGGGCAGGTTCAGACAATATAGCTAAGATCCACTTTACAAAATGGCTTCTAGGCAACCTATTCTTGATTGTGCAGCTACAGACAAGGCATGAAATACAAAAAAAAAAAAAAAAAAGACTCTGCCTAGGGGATTGTTCCTGTGAAAGGAGTGAGCCTGGATGGAAATCAGCAAAAACAGAAGAACAGGGAACCTGAAAGAGACAGGGTCTTTCATTTATACTGGACTCTCCAGAGTTTTGTATGATTGTTATATGTGGCTGGACTATTGAAGTTTTGTATTGCATTGCATCATTATCACATCAGGCTGGTAACACTGTAGTCATGATGGAAAATGCTTATTATGAACTTTTTGTCTGAAGGACTTTTCACAAGGAAAAGGGTCAGTGTACGCCAAATCATCCCCTGCTGTTACTGGCCAAACTTTTTTTCATGAACATGCTTATACGTGGGCTTAGTGGGCACCTCTACACGTGACAGAGCTCTGCTCTGACACATGCTAATTACACATGATGCTGGAGGCGCTTTAATTAAAGCGGCTCTGAAAACCCCTCTAATTCAAGTACCCGCTCCCCCCTCCACCCCAGAGCACATGTACAGATGCCCAGTTTTATCAAAGGAAAGGAGCTTGAGGAAGGTTATTACTATTTGCATTAGTGCAGTAGTGCCAAGTACCCTATATTAATATGGGACCCCATTGTGCTAGGCACTGGACACAGACACACAGTAAGAGGTAGTCCCTGGCCCAAAAGCAGAAAGACAAGAGACAAAAGACAGGTGAGAAACAGAAGCACAGAAAAAGATAAAGTAACTTGTTTGGGGTCTCAGAATAGATCTTGTTTCAAAATTCACACTGCATCCCAGGCCTCGTCCATTATAGGCCTGTGACCCAATCCAGAGAGAATTTAGCTGTATCCTACACACAGGATGGGGTGGCAGACTATAAAAAGTTACTACCACAAGTTTGAGATATACAGATTATACATGACCCACAGAACCAGAAAAATGTTAAGGAAAGGTAGTCCCAAAAACCACAGAAAACCCAGTACAGTATATGACATGCACACACAGTTTTATCAGCTATGAACTGACTGCCTAGAGGAGTTTTCCATCTATTGATTCCTCTGTGAAATCCTATGAAATATGAACTTTCATTTCTACCCAGGAGAACTTTTACAATCTTTTCTCCAATGCCTGATGAAGGGTGTTTGTGCCTGAAAGCTTGCAACTGAAGAATTTTTTTTGTAAAAATCTTGTTGGTCTAATTAAAGATATGATCTCTACTATGAGTCCTAATCATCTTTTCCTCTAGACCAATATGGCTACAACCTGAATAACCGACACAATTTTATGCCACTTGTTCTGTTGAGGTTTTGATCCTTTTTAAAAACTCTATCTGCTTCTTCCCTCTGAAATTCAATTAATAAAGATACTGTAATATCATTCATGACACCAGGATGGACAGAGTTTAGTAACATCCAAAAAGCCAGTGTAAGGTCACTAAGGAACAGTTGAAGATTCACACCCTGAAATATAGTAGCTCTTGAAAGAGCCAGTAAAGACAAGGTATGGATATTGCTGTATATAAGGAATGATACCACTCAGGTTAATGGAACTACAATTGCAACAGAACTGATGTGAGAGGAGAATTATACCTTTTGTTTGTGCAAAAGAGGCACTCATCTTACAAATATCATGGTATTCTATCTGCTGGACTAATCAAGCATTAACACACAATAAGGCATATAATTGCATTGAAAATGATATTTCTGGCTCTACATGTGAGGCCAAAGATCAAATCCTTTAAATGTTTTTCTAGTGGTATATGGTTGCACAACTTAAAAATATTATATATTAATGCATTATATTAACTTATAGGCTTATAGTTGGTGTCCTAGGCAAACCACACATTTGTACAATCACAGCTAGTTAGTATCCCACTATAAAATCCTAATTGAAATTTGTATGTCCAAATACCAACTAGATATCCTCTAAAAATAACCTCTTAATGTACCCAGTTCAAATTCTGTAGATATATTTATTTCAAGAAAACCGTTGCTCACATAAGTAACATTTGTATTTGCAATTCAAGAATATACTTAGTCCTGCATCAAATCTGATCATAAAGATACAAGTCAAACAACAATACTAAACTGCATTAAGAACTTTTTAAAAAAAATTAAATTTACCAGACTTCACGGTGGCATTATAGATACCTAAGAAAATGAATGCAGAACTGAGGAAAAAACCTTTATAGTATCAGATAATACCTTCAGCATTAATAGAACATTTTCTCCAGGTTGAAAATGCATTCTTCATTTTTCATTGACAGCTAGCTAAAGAGGTATGCAGCAAAAAGTCTATAAAAGGTTTCTAAAAAAACAAGCTGGGTGTAAGCTTCTGTTTCCTCCTTCCCCAGCTTCAGAAAAGAGGTAGAGTCATTAGAAATATCTTGTAGATTCTGTACAAGGCTGAAGTGGTAACCATGTCTGGCAGCAGGGACTCTACAATACTTTCTGAAACAGGAAAAGTATAGTCCTTGGTTTACTCTTCTAACGTGAATAGGAGTAATAGTATTGGAAGCAACTACCTGTATGATACTCTCTTTCTGCTACTAGTATGAAAGTTGATACATATCTAGGAATCTGCCTCATCACTCTGGCTTCTTTCCTTTCCACCTTACTTGAATCAGCTCTTCACATGTCTAGATAGCTTCCCCTCAGCCAGTTTTCAGAGCCTACACTCCAAACTTACCTCTTTGGCTTCTCTGCTGTCCCTTCCTCAGCTCCCACTACCTTTCTGGCTATTTCTTCATTGTCCGTCTTGGTGCTTCCTGCTTTTTTCTTTTACATTTTCCTTTGGCAGGTCCACAGCGCAGTGCTTTCTCTTCTAGTCTCTCCTTTTTTGGTCTGTCTCTACACCCTCCCCCCAGCCATCATCACCCGCTTGTACACCTCTAAGCTGACATCACAAAGCTGACTACCTGATTGGTCTTCCTTCATCCAATCCTACACTGCCATCAGCTTCACTCAGTTCTCCTTCTGGAAGTATTACCATCAACTCAAATTCAAAATGGGTGAACAAGCAACTCATTCTCCAAATCTGTCTTCATTCCTAGTATTCTGTTACTGCTGAATTCAAACTAATTATCATTTTTCCCGTGACTTTTCTGTGACTTTGGGATCTAAACTCAAGCCAAAAAGCAATCCATATTTCACCACTTCCTCTACACAACATTTTGAATAGTCTTTCTATTCTGTTTATGTTAGATAAGTTCTCAAGCAAGCCTACATCATCTATACCAGGGGCAGTCAATTATTTTGGTTGGAGGGCCATTTACTGAGTTTTGGCAAGCCATCAAGCGCTGCATGACAGGCAGCTAGGGGAAGATAAATATTAATTTTCTAAATTTTTTAGGAGCCTCGCGGGCTGGCTAGAATGGCACAGTGGGCTGCATTTTGCCCACCCCTGATCTACACCCTGAAAATTATAGTTGCCTAATAGGGCTGTGTGAAACTTTGGTCCCTGATTCGATTCAGCAGAGATTCAGTCCAATTTGGTGGCCGAATCTCCAAATCTGAATCAAATCAGGGGACCCTTTAATCTCTCCAAATCAAACTGAAACCCTCCAAATCGATTTCGAGAGATTCAGAAAGATCTGGAGATTCAGACATAGACACAGCTTTAAATGTGTTTTCTGCATACCTATAGGTAGCAGGCAGCTCCTGAATGCTGTGATGCTGGGGCGCATGGAGTGTCCCACAGGAGTGCGGGGGGCTCCCCAGCGTGCTTGGCAGCAGACCCGGAAATGGACCAGAAGCACTTCTGGGTCCACTGGTGTGCCTCCTGGGTCTGGGGGGGGCACCTGGAGGGGCCACCTGGCATGCTCCCCAGTGGACCCAGAAATGGACCGGAAGTACTTCCAGCCCACTTCCAGGTTCACCACCAAGCAAGTGGAGGGCCTGCCGGCACTCCTATGGGATGCTCCATCCACCCCAGCATCACAGCATTCACAAGCCGTGCTGGTACCTCAAGGTATGTAGAAAAAACTTTTAAAGCTGTGTCTATGTCCAAATTGCTGATTCTCCAAACCAGCATTGAATCTTCAGGTTTGGATTTAGCCGAATCAAATCAGGTAGTGATCCGAATCAACAAATCAAATCACTGTCCCTGATTCAGGTCAAATCTGAATCAAATAGGGCCTGCTTCGCACACCCCTATTGCCTAACTCTCTTATACCCATATTAACTGTCATTCCATTTAGGTAAAATACTGGCACCACAATCATCTTCCTGGCCTGTTGACAGACCATGTATTATCCTCTCCTCCTCCAATTCTCACCCTCTCAATCCCTCCATTGGCTCCTTCTTCTCAATGGCATCTAATTCAGGTTTCATGTCATTGCCTTCCTGATTTCCCTGACATTACTGACTTAGTAATTTATTGTATCATTTTCCAGTCCAGATTACTCTGCTAATAATGCTAATCTTAATATCCTGTGTGCCTACTCCTTCCACCGCCACCTCCACCTATAGCTCCAGAGTGGTCTGTTTATATCCTTTTTTTTTTTTAATTAAAATTTTTAAATAATCAAAACAATTCCTGGAATCTGTAATTTTAACAGGCAATCTGCATTTGGTTGTCTCTTTCTCTTTGATAAGGACTAAGGGCCTTGTTATACCTTACAGTGTGAGCTGTACTAATGTTGATTGGTGTTAGTGCTAGCTTGGAGTTTGGAACAGTCAGACCTTTAGTCTAGAAACTTTCTCTGACTCTCCCCCACTTGTACAACTGGGACTTTCCATTAGAGGCCTAGTAAGTAGAGGCAGAAGAAGGAGCTGTAGCTGTAAGTTCCCACCTCAGGGCTGATGGGCCAGGGCAGGCTTCTATCCTGTTCTATGGGTGGAAGTGCAAGAGAGATCCTGGGATATTGGAGGACTTCAACTTGGGTGGCACGTCTGTGGAGAGTGGCCAGATCTTAATGGGAGTGAAGATCAGAGGTAATCCTGCCCTGGAGTGGCATAACTTTGATCCACGTAACAAGTGCTTAAAACCATTTTAAGGTGTAAATGTGCAGACAATCCACGGGTTAAGAGCTCCAAGAGTTGCCCAAAATTACTGTGTAACAAGGCCCTGAGATGCAATCTTAACTGCTTGTTTTTCTGCAGTGATCTAAGATTAAGAGAGCCTCTTCAGGTTTCTTTAGTGCAACAGTGCCACCTACAGACCATGCTAAGTGTGGTTCTTAACTGACTCAAAAGCCCCATTTCAGGATTTCAATATACACAGAACTCTAGAAAGGATTTTACTTACAATCTACAAGCAGAATCTGGCCCACAAACACTGAAAGAGCGATATGTTTTCATAAATAAATAAATAATAAAATAGAGCTAATCAAATCTCATGCTTCAAGGCATGAATGGATCCTATGAGTTCCTGCATGTTCTGTGTATTAATTCCTTTAAATTAAATGATTCTGTGGATCCTTCTTATACCAACCCAAAAACAACACTACATACATGCAGGCATCTACTTAAACCAGTTGAGGTAATAGAACCTAGAGAGAAAGCTGCATAATATTAGTCATACCGACATTTAATCTCTGCCTACCTATTTTGCATTTATGAAACTAAAAATAATCATATCCTTCATAAATGGTCAATCTGTGTTCAAAGTTACAGCACTAGTGAATTATCTTGGAACACAAATTACAATTTATCATAAATTATTGCAAGGAAAAAATATTAAACACTGGGAAAATGTTACCATTAAAATCTAGCATGCTGATAGAACCTAGGTTTTGTGTTTTTAATCATTCATACTATAATGGCAACACACATTCTTAAAGATGAGACAATTTACATGAATAATTTGGCCAGTTTCTCAAGATATTTTAAAGGGTCTTCTACATTTAGGTTAAGACCTGTCTGGTCTCCAAGTCAGCATCAGATCAGACTAAATATATTAAACATCATCTTTATAATAAAAATCCTCCCACTGGAGGAGGAATGTACCCCAAATGCAGCTATTCAACTTCATCCTGAGGTACATTCCCATACATTCCCATACTGCTTTGGACCTTGATCTTCTTATACAGATGATAGAAAAGCAACATGTTCTAATGCATACGGTGGACAAAAAATGCTGCACTCACCCACTGTCATACCATCCATATAGCGTTTGATGATGTCAAAAGAGTCCCTCAGATTTCCTTCTGTTATGTCAAATATGATATCTGCCTGGTTGGCTGGATATGCAGGTGTAATGGCACGGAGAAAAATAATCTCTGAGAACAAAAGCAGCACACATTGTATTACAGGGCAATGACAGCAACTTTGACATCACTATAATATGATCAAGGCAAGTATCTATATGTTCTCAATTTTAATTGTGTAGAACAAAAGATAATAGTCTGTTTTATTTGAAAATTAGTTAAAATGTTTATTTCGTTCTTCTTCCTTTTTGAATGGATACAGTAACATTTTTTGGTGAGGGCTCATGGAGTTCATCCAGATTCTGCTGTTTCTTTTTCTTTTCCTATCCTAAGGCACCATTTTTACAAGCCCTGCAGTCAAGGGCATGAAGTCTTTTGAAGCCTGACCAGACCACTTGAAGTATCTATCACCACTGGAGCATAGTGACTGAAGGGAACCATGAGCTTTTCCTTTAACTAAGGGTTGAGTAAATTTATTACAGATGAATCTATTCTAAAATCTCTTGGAGAACAACTGTGAGGAATCCCAGAAGACTCCGGGCTTTCTTTTACATCAGTCTACAGGGGCTTTGAAAACAGATGATAAAACTTGACATGGCACTACGAGGATCTCCAACAGCAATTAAATATGCTATGGAAACCTAACAGGAAACTAGCAACTAAGTACAAGTCTTCTACTGAGACAAATAGCCCTTTGGAAAAGAATCACATCAGATAGGAGGTGAAGAAGAAATCTTCGTGTGCCTTATGAAGATGAGAGCCAAGGTTTTACATCCAGATCTGAAAGCATTACTTAATGCTCATTCTGCACATGAGCAAAATTTTATTCATCAGTGTGCAGGCAGTTTTGAGTGAAGTCAGCAGAAGCTGTGTACAAACGTCAAAGAATAATATTTGGCCTCAAGTACAAGATCCGAGTGTCAAAAGTGAAAGTAATGTTTGTGTAGGGCCTTTGTACATGCCACAAAATTGGCCTTTAAAGTGGCTTAAATGCCCTTTTGCACCACTTTAATGGCATTGCTGTTTGCATGTTTGGTGGCATATTCCACTTTAAATGACTTTGGTACGTAGCAAGATAAAACACCTTCAACATGTTTTAGTTTGCTGCCTAACAAAATGCAACAGTGCACAGGGCGCTGGAAGCCGATGTGCCTGGGTCTTGGCACGTCCTGCGCAGCTCAGGGCTGTGGGACTCGGTGGCAGCCCATGCAGGCAGGCTCCACTGAAGAAAAAAAAAATTTTAAAACAGCAAGCCTGATCTTTTTTTTTTCCTCCCCAGCTGTGTGGGGGCCCGGTACTTTGCTCCGGAACTGCGAGGGAGCCAGTGGTTCCCTCCATGGCTGTGGGGCCCCCGGGACTACCTAGGCCAGGTGCCAATGGGAGTATGCCATCTTGGGGGCCCCCACACAGCTCAAGGACAGCTTGTCCCTTCCCCCCTGCTGCTGAAGAGGCAGGTAAGGATCGGGCCCCCACCCTTGTATACATGCCATGGGGGTTTAGTTCAGTATAATTCTCCCTAAATTGAAGTGGTGCTTTTAAAAACCCACTGTTTCAATTTAGGGAGAACTAAACTGAATTAAACCCTTGTGGCGAGAGGGGAGAAAGATGCTCTATGTCTTGTTTATGACAAAATGCAAGGGTGCATCCATGCGGTGCTGATTTTTATGATGTAGAATATTTTAACTATACAAAGATCAACAATTCATTTCATGTTGTTAACCAAATAGCAATGAGACAATAACAAGATTTAACCACTACTGCCTGAGATTGAATTTAAGTCAGTAACTTGGAGATGAAGGGCAGGATTTTCAAAGCAGGCCATTTGTTTTGGGAGAATAAATCCTATTGACTTTCAATGATTTTTTTGTGCTCCTCATGCACTTAGGTGCTTTTGAAAATCCCAAATGAAAATCTCTATCATTCCTATCAACCCTTTATGGTCTCCGTTAGTTTATTTAGTATTTAAATATGAAAAGTACGTAACCATTTTTCCAAATGGTAAAAACTGACTGAAAAAGTGCCTATTAAATTTCATCTTTAAAACAGTCAGAATGAAATGTTGGCCCAGTCAAATTCAATGGGAGCTGATTGTTGATTTTGATAACTTTTACCTGTGAAAAGTGGTGACTTCTCTTTTTCATCTGAAAAAAACCTCTCAAACCTTTTTTTGAAATCAAAATAAACATACAAACAACGCCCCCCCCAACCCCCCCCCAAACCCTCAGACCAAAACAAAACAAAAATCCCCAAAGGTCTAATTCATATTAACCCCATTCCCATTTTACACTATTTGAACAATATAGAGAGATCTGAATGTAAATGAGAATTCTAGACTAATTCCTCTTCTAGGCTGGAGACCTGGGTGAATTAGAGCTACAACTGATTCTTACCCCACAAAGTTATAAATTTCTGAGTACAAAGGGTTTTAATTAAATAAATGCAATGCTATAATTTGGGATTGTGCAAGTATTTTACTGACCCTGGCTTTAAGCAGTGATTTCCACTTCCAATTAATTTTTTTAAACATTGTAGACTATTAAATAGAAGGAAGAACTAACCACTAACCTTCAGGTCTTGTGAATTCTCTGAACGTGGGTAGTGAAATGACAGTGTGAGAAATTGTGTGGACTGGATCCAGAACACAGTTGACATCATTTGGTCGGCAAGACTTGATACAGCGAATAGTATCAGTCTTTTCAAGTCTGTATCTAAGAGAAATGAGACACAGAAATATTTACCTTAAAAGTGAATTACTTTGTTTTGTAAGATAGGGAATTAAAAGCTACTGTGAATCCAAGTATCCACTCTTTACCTCAAATTTTTAACCAACCAATAATAATTAGAATGAGAGTACCACAGGATCATTTAGTTTGGCTGAGAGCTGCAGTCAAAAAATCCTCAACTATACATCTGTAAACCTCAGGACATATAAGCAGCAATGAGAGAAAACTGATGATGTACAAGATACCCATGAAAAGTAGTTTTCCAAAGACAAGCTGGTGAAATCAGCCTGGCTTCACTGACTTCAGTGGAACCATGCTGATCTACACAAGATTCAAATCCAGCATTCAATGTTTAATTTAGTATTGGACATTCATCCAAAACATAGACACATTTCTCTGATCTAGAAATCTGGCAGGAAATATCATGGGGCCTGTTGCTCCATATGATCTTTCGTACAGCAAGAGCCAAGAAGACCCTCTGTCAAGTCTTTTCTGTATCTTCCTCTAATCTGAGGAAACAAAGTAGAGTGTAAACCGGGGAACAAACTTAACCAAATTGTTTCAAATCTTAAAGGTTATTTTAATTTTGGGGATTTAGAGTCATCTCATATTCTGTCTCAACTTGCTGCTTCTCCCTCATTGTAAGCCTCTTTGATATTAAAGTACAACTTCTCACTCTTGTATAACTAGATTGAATTAAGAGTCACTTAGATTTCAAGAATGTCATACAATGCCTGGTCTGTGTTCCCTGAAGATGAAAGGACTGTTGGAACTTGAAATGTCACCAAGTCTTGCAAGTGAGATCAACTTTGACCCAACCATTTCTCCACGTTTTCAAGCAGAAAGAGAAGTTGGTTACAGTCTCATATTTCTAGTCAGAGTAAGCAAGACTGAGAGAAAACATCACATAGAAGAGTAGCAGTAAAAACTGAAGCTTTAGTCTGTTGACTATCTCTAGGGGGAAAAAACTTATTCCTATTGCTTTCAAATATGCTGGCAAAGCTCACACCTGGAAATCATATTTTTTTTCAACATGAAACTCAGAATGGATATTGTAGCTCCTAAAAAACCAGTAACATATTTATAATTGCTCAAGCAAACAAATCTGTACATAATAATTGTGTGTATAATAAAGTGTGGATGAAAGAAAAACATAAATCATTATTGAAGATATTGAACTCAACACATGTAGCTGGATATAGCCCATGTGAATCAAATAAAGCAAAGCTAAATTACAACTGAAGATCTGACTCATTATTTTTAATTTAAGGTTCATGTCTCAGGATTTTAGAACATCACTGTAGGAGTGTTCCCACCTTCTCCCTAAGTACTACACTGAATAATTTCCAAGATGAGTTATGGGGTGGAAGGGGAGTGTAAGTGCCTTCTGCTAGAACATCCGATGCCACGCATTTTGCTGTGTGGTATTTCTGAACTAGATGCAGCAGTGAGCTGATCCAGTATGACAAATCTTACACCTTTGTCTTTTCCACAATGATTTAGCTTCTCTGCAGAGCAGAAGAAAGGAAGCTGAATACACAAGATGCTGCAGCATGCTGGAGCATTCTGATTGTATCAGAACATATTCTAATCAGAACACGTTGGAGCATGTGTATAGGTGCACTCAGATCCCAATCTAAATCAGCCCATTTCAGGAATGAAGTAAGTAGAAAAGGATTCAGACAAAACACAGACTGTAGTAATCAATGCCAAATGACCAAATATACAGGAATTTAAGACAAAAATGAAGAAAATAAATTAGTACACAGTAATGCATGCAAGAACCTACACACAGATGTGCAGTCTTCTCCCATGCGAACCTCCACAGCTGGAATCAAAGTAACTAAGTCAGCCTGGTTTTACTTCCAGCAACATTCCTTAGGTTTCTGAAATATTTCTAATATCTTTCTTTATACAATATTAACAATACAGTGCTGACTACAAATGCTTGATCTAGACATTTTACTGACGCTTACAGGAATGACCCAACTCATTTGGCAGCTTCCTTACTTAAATGCAACCATCCTAAACTCATGCCAGCACAATGCCTATAAAACAGGGTTGCACATTTTAATGTTCTATTCAACATTATCCAGCATGCACACAGAGACATCTGGTGTTGGAATTTCAAAAGCATGAAACAGTGGCGGGACTGATCTCATTAGCATCAGTGGAAGCTTTCCCTTTGATTTTAAAAGGAGTACTGTCAGATCAATACTGATTTTCCTGAAATTCCCCCTTCTCCCCACTGTGTATTTACATGTATTTTATACAATAAATCCCAATGCAAAAAATCATAATTTGTCAAAGCTGGAGTCCTACATAAAGCCCATAGTTCAAGCTTTACTCTTGATCCAACAGGGATAAACATTCAGCCAGCTAATATGTTACATGTTTACAAAAGCAACATAATCTTCATGATTATTAGCAATTTCACATCAGAGGCTTTATATCAAATTTCTTTCCAGTCTCTGCACCTTGTGACTTTTTCATGGCAGACTTGCAATTCTGGTGTCATTCTCAGTCTTACCTTCACCTTTCTCCTCATTCATGCAGATTCTTACCATTCTTTTCTGTCCCTAGGCTAAAAATCTGGTTCCTTCACCTTGGCCTCCCTAACTTTTCCTCCTCTGACCTCCTGTATTTCAATACCTGGTAATTGCTATGGTATATTCAGAATGCAGCATCTGACATCACTTTATTTCTTTTGTTCTGAACCACAAAACCCCTGTCCTTGGGCCCCCATCTCTCAAGAACAACCCATTTACTTCTGCACCTACCTTCTATTCTTTCTCACCTCCAAAACTGCACGCTCCTCTATGTTCTGTGTTTTACAATTCTAATCATTTTTGTACCCACTCCTGTGTTCTTCTATTTTGCTAAATATTTAATGTGCCCTCCTCTCACATTTACCTCCATCCATATGGTTGCTACATTTGGAGCAGGTTCCTTCCTCTGTGCCAAAACATTTCCTTCTGAGAATCTTTTTCTCCCTTTCAGTTTGCTTTCTAAACACTAATCTCAGCCCTCATGCAGTCTGCTATTTGCTTCATGCCTGTTCCATTTAAAAAGGGGAAGAGGAAGCAGAAGAAAGAGCTTCATTTCTCAGAATACGTTATAAATAATGCTTCCCTCTTTCCACTCAAGTTCTTTTGCCATTTCTGTTTACATTAGCAGCTAATTTAATTAGTCAGATCCTCTGGCCAGAAACCTTGGTTTCATTCTCATCTGGAAAGAACCAGGAGCATCCAGAATGCCATATCATTATATGAATTTAGAAGTTCCAAGTAATCTGCAGTGTGCATCTAATATGACACAGTTCGGGCTCTGAATTCTTGCATTACTTGCTAAAGACATACACACAATAAAATAGCAGTATATTGTAGCATCTTCTAATACTTCAGTTCTGGTCCCCCCTTCTTTTTCTGCTAAGTAAGTGCATAGTAATGCTGAAAAACTTAATTTAGTTTTTGGCTATCTAAATTGATTGTGGCCTCAGAGACCTGTATAATGAGCCTACAGCTACATTTTGGGCATCCACAGGCCTACCTTATCAATGGGATAAGAAACTCCTTGAGCCCATATGATATGGGTTTCTGCTTTCACTATTTAACATTTTGATTGTACCCTCACTGATAGACTCCTGTTTCTTCACAAGGAAGAGCTATCAAGGTCATTACAAATTAGCACCACTGCTGGGACTTGAAGTCCTGTCAACCATTTGGGATTAACTTTGCCTAAGAAAGCATGCAACATACTGGCTAGCTGTTATGATTATATCCCAGTGAAGTCCTTTGCTCATGTTGAGGATAAGAACCTGAAGTGTACAGCTAGGAGGAATCAATCCTTGGGCTCAAGCAGTTGAGGCCTTGTGATCTTGGTTTCAAAGACTGTAAGTTCTTATGTTGATGCTGAATCTGGTGTCTCTATTTACGTGGTAATACATATGATGTATACACATATATTCTATAACCATGCAGAACAGCTTACTCCTGGCACAAACAATCAAGGCTAACTATATGTGAGGCTATGGCCATGCCAGGAAGAATGCCTATTAAAAAATATATGTGGATCATAACCCCAGGCCAATCTTTAATGTCCTTTTAGCACCACAAGTACAAGCATTAGAGAGTAAACTAGATTTTCTTTGGGCTTTTGCAACAATAGAGTTGATGCGATAATAGAAGTGGTGTAACTGGAAGTCTTGTAGCATCTTCATCACTGAATGAGAAGCAACCAGGTTTTTTTTGTCTTCAAACTTAGGTGAACTTTTAGTGTTATTAGAAAAATCTCCATTTATATTCATGAAAAATCTCCATTCATATTCAGCTTTGATTTGGAAGTTGTGGGGAGAAAACTGACATGGAACCCAACATCATTTTTCTATAGACAAACTTCAGAACATAATCCCTGAATAGCAAGTAATTCATCATTTGCTATTAGCTAAATGGAGCTAGTTGCTTACTGATTTTCCAGCATTAATTTGACCACAACAGAGGTTCCAAGTGGAAGAGAATGAAATAACTCTAAAAGAGACTATAGTTGGGGGATTCTTTTCTATACCACCTTTTAAAATTGAGGGCCAAGTTATGGTATAAATCAGAAATCATCATCAGAAATTAATTGGTTTTAATGGAGCTGTGATAAATTATACCAGTGACTAGAGATCTTCAGTACCTTTGGGTTTCTGAGTTCCTACTTAAGAGGACTTTGATTTTCAGAAAGTGTCTAAGTATTTGCCTTCTGATCAATCAAACACTCTACAGTTGCCTCCCATTGAACACCCTAAACTGACCTACTCCATATCACCATTGACTTTTGAAATATGGGGCCTACATGTATCAATTTGTGTGTTTTCAGAAGTGGTCTGACTCCATTACAGTATGAAAAATATGTAATGTCCTTAACTCTATGTATTTAGAAAGAGTAATAAAGGGTTATAGGACATCAGGTTCACAATTTATATAGTGATACACAGTATGCACAAGAAACCCTGCCCAAGTTGAGATGTTAAGTGATGGACAGAAGCGGAAAACCATAGTGATGATGATAAATAAAATGCAAGTGCAGCATGCAATAGATGAATTGGCATTACAACTTTATTAAAATTGAAAGAGGAAAAAAGCTACTGTCTGAAGGGGAAAAAATAGCCACTGCTGCCTGCATGTTAGGAATCAAAGCTGTGGAGAGACAAAGATAAAAAGTTTGGCAATAAATGTGTTGACAGTTCCATGACGGAAAAGTTGCATTTGAATGGTCAGAAGAAGGTCTCTGGGCTCTGTGATTTGCTGCTGCATGACCACAATACCACTGTGGTTGTTCACTTTTTTTGTGGTGAAAAAACCCTCCTCGTTCCCGCTGATGATGGACAGCAGAATTTTATCCCCAGGGACAGCATTGGAAGGGCCCATGCGGAAAATGTCGGTGGGTACTTGAATGTTGGTAGGAAAAGAGAGGTGATAGTAGGTTATTCTCAAAGGCAGGCTCTGGCACTCCTTATTTTCATTACAAGACAAGCGCTCACAGCGACTGCAAGAAAAGTGAGAACACAAGACAAGAGGAAGATTAGCGTACATTCAGCAAGCGTGATAGCAAAGAAGGGCAGTGGGGTTGGGGAAAAGATATGCCAACTTGCATATAGAATCCATTCTCGATTATGGCTGACTCAATCATAATTCAATAGACATTTATTTAATTAAGCCTGCAATTAGTGTTTTGTGCTCTTAGGACATGGTTATCATTTCCAGTAGCATTGGCCTTGCATCCACTGACATGTTACCAATGGGTGAAGAATTACCATAATTTAGTGTGCAATTGACTGGGGTTCTCTGTAGGGAAGTTTTAGCTACTATTTTGTTGCTGTTTTTCATATGTCGTCTTGTACCTGCTTAAGACAAAGGAACTTCTTAAAGTGACTAACAATTTTGGGTTGCCCAGTTTAAGAGAGCGTAAGGCAGTGGTTCTCAACAGGTGAGCCACGAGCTCCTTTTGAAGGTGCAGCAGGGTGCAAGAGTATAAGTACTCGCTCATCCTCACCTTGTCCCTGTGCAAGGAGGTAAGGGCAGGCTCGCCTCTGCCTGGTTCCAGTGCAAAGAGGTAAACTTAAATTTGTTCCTACACACCCCTGTATGAGCTTGCTGCTTGCTCCTCCCCCTTCCCACTTTCCCCTCCTACTCCACAGGGAGCTAAGCACAGGCTTGTCTGTGACTAGCTCTAATGCTGATGACAGGAGTTAAGTACTCACTTCTTCCCTTCCATCCCCCTCAGGAGTTAAGTGCTACAAAAATAAATTAGTGAATTGTTGTGCAGCGCAATTCTCACAGAAGCTATGGAGGGGTGCCAGGAGCCTAAAAAAGTTGAGAACCACTAGTCCACGGATTTGACTTTAAGCAGAATACCAGCCCCTTAAAAAAATATGAAATCTTGCGACAGTTTCTCTAAGCTGGGCTGCATCCTAGAGCATCATACTTGCTAGTTAATCTTGGAAATTTGCATACCATCATGGATCATGGCCTCTTTCTCTTTTTTTTTTTAAAAGAAGGGCATTTATACATATACTTTTTTGTCCCGCGACATGCCAGAGATCCACTGCTTCAGAGCAGACTCAATTAATTTCTGCAGCCAGTTCAGGCAAAAATTGTCACTTCTGTCTACATCCTTTTCACCCTAACACTTTTTCAATGGATAAGAGTAGCTGATTTGAGTTAACTGCCTTTCAAACTACATGTGTCAAGGGCTTTGCTGTTCTTCTTTTGCACCAGGTTTTGGCTCATATCAATCAGAACTGCCTCAACTTGAGGAACTGCCTCAACTACACATTGTTTTTAGCCATAGTGATCAGTGCCAACCTGTGCAACCAAGGAACTATATACCTCCTGTTTAAGCAGGCACTGAAAGCCAGAACCCGGCTTCTCAGAAATGAGAGAACCTAGAGTTTTTGGGAGGGGGAAAGGGATGCTTTTTTACAGCATATGTCCTAAATTAATTGCTCTACCCACCTACAGACTCACTCAAAGGGATGACAAGTGAGATTTCTGTATGCTGATAAGAAAGAAAGAGCAGGTTCTCTCTCAATACCTTACTGACTGCTGTTTTTCTAGCCTCCATACCACACAATCAGTTCCATTGGATAACAATGTGAACCAATCGGGGTGGAAATAGGCAACAGACTCAGTCCTACCAGGGGTAAATCAGCCCCCAAGAGAGGGAGCAATATCTTTTCTTTCTGCTACTGAGATAAAAGAAGCTATTTCTCTAAATGTAAAACAAACAGGTAAATGCATTATTGTTCATAGTGAATGGGAAACATTATAGTTTATCAACATGACATATCAGATCTTGATTAGTATCTTAAAGGCTTGGGGGATTATCTCATAGCATTACAGATTCATATTATATATATGCACACACACACACATGAGGCCCATCTCCGATACAGCCGTGCATCAAGTATACTATGAAAGATTTGCTAAACTCAACAGGAAAATTATATCCAGGTTTTACTACTACTTCTCCTGTTTAAATATGTTAAAGCAGTGCATTACCATCCACACAAGAATCATGTCCTATGCATGTTTTCAGAACTCTTCAGAACAAAATTATTTATTTGTGATGAAAAATAATTGTTTTAAAAGGCTATTACCCATTACAAATGTTCTGGACTGGAAACATGGCTTGCTTCATACTACACACTATTAATTACTTGTTAAGAAATACAAATACTTGTTCTGTTTCTTCTGTTCAGAAGAATTCTATCTGCATTACATGAATCATAGGCCTTTGTATACGGATCACAATTCTGTAAGCAAGCAACACTGCTCTTTTGTTTGCCAGCATTCAAGATAACTGTGCCCATTCCTGGAGCTCTGAGTGCATGCAGCTTCAATACTCTGATGGTCCTTAGCTCACGCATGTGTAACACCCACACACACTTGTGCTGTGTATGGCAGAGTATACACCTTTGGCTGCTGTGTATTGTATGTGTGTGTGGAGGGGGGGCTGTATTTACCTTCTCCTCCACCCCCACCCCCTTCCCCCTATCCCCCACTTTTCTCCTCTGGTCTGTTGCTTTAAGGAGAAAATATGTAATCTGGCCATGCAGGCAAGATGACCCCTGTTGTTCTGGCCACATGTTCTGCATGTGGAAAGCTGGGGCTTTGTATCTGGGTAAGAAATGTAAAATCCTTTGGCCCAATTCGCCAGGGAGAGCAGAAGCTTCTCCAGGCAGATTGTTTGAGAGAGATTGAAGCATGGCACCCCGACTGGACAAGGCTAAGATGATGTCATGCTAAGGGAGGTAAGATCAGCTAGGCTGGTTTGGAGGGGAGAGAAGCTGGCATGAGCTGCTGAACAGAGAACTCTTCTCTCCTCCTTTTCTTTCCCCTTTTCTGAGGTTTTAAAGGATTAATACCAGGGAAGAAGGTATTGAGTCCTTAGGTTGGCTGGCCAGGAATTAGGTCTGGAAGTTTTTTAAGAGGGTTGAAACCTAGGAGTTTCTAATTCTGCTAAATTGGCAAGGGTTGGAGCTTTGCCAGCTTTGGGCTGGGGTTCAGGTTTGTAACCTTCAGCTCCCAGTGAAGCTGTGTGACCCAGACTACCTGCAGCCCAGGCCCAGAGGCTAGGCTTGGCTTTCCCCCTTTGTTTCTTCTGATGGTCCTTGGCTCCACCCAAGCTGTGTAGTTGGGGCCAACTGTAGCCAGAAATCAGCCTGGCTCCCTTTTCATTTTGACCTACAGTTTCTGTTTCAGCAAGCCATATAATCCAGCCCAGAAATGGGGGGGGGGGGGGGCACTGAATGCTGTTTGGAGCCACAGTCATCCCCTCATACAGCCTCTGTTTGGAGCAAAGATGGGTGTCCTACCACTTCTCCAGGAGCAGTTAGGAAGGGGCCACAACTACACCACCAACCACAAGCAGCTTCCCAATGTGTGGTAAACTTTAATCATAAGACCATTCCAGCGTGGATCCTGGATCTAACCCTCTGGGGAGCCCTGAGTCCAAGGCTGGTCTAGGCTGGGGTGAAGTCTCTCTAAAGGGGTTCAACCTATGAACTGTAGTTGTCAAGAAAACGTTTATATTGTGTTTAAGCTTTTGTTCTTTTTTTTGGTTTTGTTTTCTTTGTGTTTTGGTAACTGTGACAAGTCTTGTGGCCACAGGGGTGGCCATGATGCCCCCTAGTGGCCCAGTAGCTCCTGTCCAGCTCAGACTCTAATGTCGCTCTCCCTAGATTGTTCGCCCACCATGCCTTGTTCTTAATATTAAAGGTTGATTAAGGGAGGCTGTCAGCAGGCCTTAGAGTGAGTCTTACTCCTAATAATTTCCTGCTGGGTCTCAATCCAATCCTTAGGCCTGATAGGTCCCTCTCAGCCTGACCAGATCTGTCTAGAGCACCTGTAGCCTTATGGGCGAACTGTGTGGCTTTTTTTCCTCCCCTGCACCACACCCTAAGCCTTGCAGATGTTACTGTATTGTTGTTCACTTGCTGAGCTTTCGCCTCCCCAGCCTCCGCCCCTTTCCTCTCAGCTACACCCTTTAGCCCAGGCCCACTGTGTTGGATCTGGCTTTGGGGCACTAGCTTTAGTTTGTCCCTTCTGATCCCCGGGTCCCTGGGGCCTGTCTGCTGGGCCCCTCACCTTTGTCTCACTGTGTCCCTCTGGTGCTGGTCCCCTGGCCCCTGTCTTGCTGCACCCACCTTGGGTGGCATGGCCCTGTCTAGCCTTGTGGCCCTAATGCAGCACTGTGCACACTCTGGGCTCAACAATCACTCGTAACTGCACCCCTGTCGGGTGCCCGGCTCCTGTATGGCTCTGCAACCTTGCACTCTGACTCTCTGGACTCAACATTAGCTCAAGCCTGGAAAGGCTGAAGGCAATCATGTGCCCTTCAGGTACTAATGAGATTGCCATAAACCACCCCTTACAGTCTCAACTCAAACCGATACACTGATCACGGATACAAACAGTAACTTAAACCATAAGCCCCCAGGCTATAACAGAAACACAAACAGCAGCAGAAGCAGCCCTCTCCTGCTTTAAGAGGGCACACTCCTTTCCCCATGAGCATACCCCAAGTCCCTCACCTATAATTATTACATTCAGAAGGTTAGCAGTAAAGTCTCTGCATGAGTAGCTGCCTTAAGATGTTTAGGCAGCACAACATGGAGTGCCAACTTCTAAGTGTTCAGAACCACTGCACTTGCAATGGTATGCATCCCAGCAGAATACTGTGCTTGTGTATGGCCCAGAAGATGTCACACTAAAAAGACTAACAGTGTGCACTGAGACTCATAATAATAGACTGCACAGCCTACAGACACACGGATATGCTCCCTGTACTCTGGGGCATTAGACCAAGTGATATAAGAAGACAGGCTTAAAAGACTTAAAAGCTGTAAACCACTTATACATGAAGCCCACAAGCTCCTAGAAGAGACTGGAGATGCAGAACCAAACCTATGACCAGCAATGGAGTGGGCTGACCACTGGGAAAGGTCACACCTATTCCTACCGTATTTTATATCAACACCAAACGAGTCCTGCATTAGGCACGACCTTGACAAAAAAGCATGGGTCTAGCTGAACAGACTGAGATCTGGATATCTCAAAACAACACTTCACAAGATGAAAGTCTTTGACAGCCCCCTTTGTGAATGTGTCCAACAAACAGCCCAGCACTTAATCAAAAGTCGCAATCTTCCAAGTACTCAGACGGGGCAGATGGAATCTGCACATT